>NC_142025.1:36411901-36718290 GCF_049901735.1 Notechis scutatus | reverse complement strand
ACCAGAGGAAAAGAGAGCAGAGTTGGCACTCCATAGGGCGTATGTTTCTGACGCCTGGGCCATTAGAGCAGCTATAGCTGCGTCCTTTTTTACACGGTCCTCCCTACAATGGCTCTTCCACTTGAGGGATATATTGCTGGTGTCAAATGTCAGACGATTCCAGGACATTGCTAAGATTATTGCAGCGGCAGAATTCTCCGCCGGCGCCACATTTAATGCAGTCAAATTCTCATCTAGAGCCATAGCATCTCACGTAACAGCACGGAGACTGCTATGGCTGAGACATTGGCAGGCGGATACTAAGCATAAACACAAGCTGGCATCAGCCCCAATATCAGGGGATAAATTATTTGGCAGTGTCTTGGAGCCCCTGCTTATTGAG
Source organism: Notechis scutatus (assembly GCF_049901735.1). NCBI lineage: Eukaryota > Metazoa > Chordata > Lepidosauria > Squamata > Elapidae > Notechis > Notechis scutatus. Next base: position 36,717,908 of record NC_142025.1, on the reverse strand, counting down.
AATAGAAACAAGAAAAAGTGCTTCCTCTTTTTCGGAGATCTGAAAACAGAATGCCCCAGTCGCTTTTGAAGGGGTTCCTTTCGCCCTACTATCAAGGCCCATACGCTCCCAGATCGCAGAGAACATCAGGCTACAGGCCCAGTTTTAGACAGGATAGGTCAGAATCTTCCTATAGAGGTCAGCAGGGAGGCCAAAACAGAAGAAACCCCAGAAGTACCGGAGGCCGATTTTTTCATCGCCCCAAGTGAGTCCTTGACAGCAGCTCCCATTGGAGGGCGAAGCTAAAATCGCTTGCTGATCAATGGGACAGCTCCACCTCTGATGCATGTGTCAGGGACTGTTAGGTTTGGTTTGGTGCTAGAGTTTCAATCCTCCCACCCGAACTTTTTCATTAGGAGCCCTAGGTCCACAGACCCCATTAAGAGAGCGTTGATGCAGGAGGCTATCAATCATCTTCTGCATATTCGGGTCATTAGAGAGGTCCCATCTGAACAACGGGGTCAAGGCTGTTACTTTCTATTGTTTGTGGCCCCAAAGAGTTCGGGAGGCTGGAGGGCAATTCTGGACCTCAAACGTCTGAACAGATCATTGGTTTATCAAAAATTCAAGATGACTACTCTCCAGTCCATTCTGCTCAGCATTAGAGAGAACATTGTCCTGACCTCTATAGATCTGACAGAGGCTTATCTACATATACCAATTAGACCTGCTCACTACAAATATCTTAGATTTTGCTATTGTGATCGGCACTACGAATATAAGCGCCCTACCATTCGGTCTGGCTTCGGCCCCTAGGACTTTTACCAAGGTCCTAGCGGCTTTGGCTGCCTCCCTCAGGATCAAATCTATTCGTTTACAATGTTATCTGGATGATATTTTAATTTGTCATCTTCCAGACATCAAGCAAATTTGGATACCAAGATTACTCTGGAGACCCTTCAAGGTCACGGCTTTTCCATAAATTGGGATAAAAGCCATTTGATCCCTTCAACTAGGTTAGTTCATTTAGGGGCAGTGATAGATACCGTGGAGGGCAAGGTTTTTCTCTCTCAGGACAGGTTGAATAGTATCCAGTCTTTGGCCAGAGAGATCAGAGCCTTAAAGAGGGTTTCCCTGGCAGTTCTGTCTCAACTGTTAGGGAAACTGATTTCTTGTATTTCCATTGTGCCTTGGGCTCCATTCCATTCTAGAGATCTGCAATGGTTCCTGCTACCTTTCCAGCGATCCGGAAGAGCCACTTCCAACGTCCAGATAAAGGTACCGCACAATGTTCTCTGATCACTCCGCTGGTGGTCGGAAAACATGATAAACAAGGGATGTCCTTTCAAGGAACCTTGCAGGGCAACAATCACAACCGATGCCAGCTTGGTAGGATGGGGAGCTCACTTCCAATCCCACATTGCACAGGGAAGTTGGACTATTTCCGAACAATCACAAAGCATCAACCTGTTGGAGCTGCGAGCAGTTCATCTGGCGTTATGCAGTTTTCTACCCCTTTTCTAATCATGTTCTGGTCTTGACAGACAATATCACAACCAAGGCCCACGTAAACAGACAGGGGGGTACCCAATCCAAACTTCTGATGCTGGAGACGGCCAGGTTGTTCAAATGGGCCGAGGCCAATCTGTTTTCGCTTAAGGCAGAGCATATAGCAGGGGCCTTAAACACACAAGCGGGCTGGCTCAGCAGGGCCACGATAGATCAGACAGAGTGGCGCCTACACCCGTCTTTCTTCCAGGAAGCAGTGCGGAGGTTTGGGCAACCGGTGATCGATCTATTTGCATCTCCCCTCCACGCCCAATTGCCCTGGTATATTTCAAGATAGCCGACTCAGGGGGCGGAGGCCGTCAATGCCCTGCGATGTCAATGGCCTCCTGGACTTCTATATGCGTTTCCTCCACTCCCTGTAATACCCAGGTTGATCCAGAAGTTATTGGAGGAACGAGCGGAATTGATATTGGTCCCCCCTTACTGGCCCAGGCGAACATGGTTCACGGACTTACAGGACCTGTCGAGAGAACAACCTTGGAAAATTCCACCGTCGAGGGTTTCCTTCTCGCAAGGGCCGGCACTTCACCCGGACCCACAATGGCTCAGCCTAGCCGTATGGAGGATGAGCGGAGCCGTTTAAGGACCCAACAGATTTCAGAGGATGCCATTGCCACCATACAAGCATCCAGACAGTCCTCAACAAATCGTATATACGAGTCCACTTTCGTTCGCTGGTGCCGGGGGTCTAAGATCGACCCAACTGCCCCATCAATAGGACAATTATTGGACTTTTTACAGGAGGGGTTGACCAAGGGCCTATCTCCAAATACTTTACACAGACAGGTGGCGGCCCTAGCCTCGGTGATATCCTGGGATGACCTTCGTTCCATAGTGCACCATCCACATGTCCGCAGCTTTCCTAAGGGTGCTGCAAACTTACGACCTCCTGTAATTCACCGCTATCCCACTTGGGAGCTCAACAAGGTGTTAACTGCACATACAACTGGCCCGTTCGAGCCTTTAAGAACCGCTAGTCTCAAATTCCTGATATATAAGGTGGTCTTCTTAATTGCGATCACATCGGCAAGGAGGATTTCCAAATTGGCAGCATTGTCAATGAGAAAGGACCTGTGCGTGTTTCATGCGGACAGAGTGGTTCTCAGATTGGATCCATCGTTCACTCCTAAAGTAAATTCAGTCTTCCACAGAGCGCAGGAGTTGGTGCTTCCAAATTTTTGTCCGAAACCATCTCATAGACTGGAGGATCAATGGCATCGACTTGACGTTCGAAGAGCATTAAGCATCTATCTAGACCACACGGCGGCATTTCGAAAATCTGAGGCTCTATTCCTATCCTTCAACCCATCCACTTTAGGACACAAGGTGTCGTCGACGACCATTGGTAGATGGTTGAGAGCCACCATAGCTAAAAGTTACGAATTCCAGTCCATCTCAGTTCCTAAGGGCATTACAGCCCACTCAACAAGGAGTGCGGCAACAACAGCAGCATGGGCCACACGGGCTTCCATATACGAAATTTGCAGAGCGGCAACTTGGGCTTCACCATTGCCCTTTGTCAGAAATTATAAAATTGATGTCTGTGACTCAGCGGACACTTCATTTGGCAGAAGAGTCCTCCAGAGGGTCCACAGAGTTTAGGAGTGGATTTCGATCCAGTCGGAGTCCCTCCCTAAGGATAGGCCAAGCTTTGGTATGTCCCACTTCTGGATGCTCTGAACAGCTCATGGGAGAAAGGATGTTGGTACTTACCTGATATGCCTGTTCTCTGTGAGTGGTGAAGAGCATCCACCCATTTCTTTCCATCTGGTGGGGTTCTGTTCCAGTCAGGGATCTAGATTAGGTGATGAGTTCCGGACTTTGGCACCCAGTCTTCGCAAAACTGGGGGACTCTGGGGAGATGTCCCGTGGAGGAGGAGGAGCGTCCTGGAGTTTTAAGCCCAGCCTTTCCAAAAGAGACTGAAGCACCTCCCACTTCTGGATGCTCTTCACAGCTCACAGGGAACGGGCGTATCAGGTAAGTACCAAAGCCCTTTTTGCAATTTGACCAGACTTAAGATTGGAGGAGATATTTAAAAGAATATATAAAAATATCTAAAGATCACATAGCGGAGATGAACCAATAATATTAAGTAACATATTAAGTCTGGTTAATAATTATAAAATTCAATATATTTTTAGTATGGGTTGTATTACTGGATCACCAATGTGAATACTTGATGCTGAACTGGCAGTATATGTAAACAGCTGTCTTTCAACTATCTTTTTCAAATTTGTTGCTTCAAATCCCATATAAAGGCATCACCTCTGCATTTTAATAGTCTGAATTTTTGATGTTTCCATATGGGCTTGGAAATGTGCAGCTGCTTTAATTATTGTAATAATTAATAATGAAACTTCAAATATCATTGATAGGGAGAATTGCCACTATTAAGATGAATATACTACTCAAGATATTATTTCTTTTCCAAACAATTCCAATAAAATTAGGAAAACCCTTTTTTGAAAAATTGAACAAAACAATTAAAAATGTATTTGGCAAGGGTAAAAAGGCTCAGATAAAACTAAAACTCCTACAGGGTAGTAAGGGTTCAGACTTCCATATTGGGATCTTTATTATCAGGCCGCAATAACAACATGGATCAAAGATTGGGTAAATTTAAAGAATAAGAGTGTTAATATTTGAAGGACATGACCTTCAAATTGGTTAGCACACATTCATGTGGGAAGGGAAAAATAAATCTCATTCGTATTTTCAAAGGCATCAAATTAGAGACCTATTACTAGAGGTATGGGAAAAATTAAAATGAAACCATTACACAAAGATTCCAGTCTGGATGTCAACCATCGAAGCTATGATATATCCAAATGTTTTAGATTTGAACAAGACAGTGTGCTATAAAGAGTTATTAGATGAACAAGGGAAACTAAAATTTAAGCAAGAATTAATGTCACAAGGAATACCGTGTTTCTCCAACAATACGGCCTCCACCAATAGGAAGACCCAGCATGTTTTGTAGGCATAAAATCAAATTAAGCCCCTCCCCCAAATTTAGGCCTAGTTTAAAACATGCAAAATAGGGGAAGGGTGGGGGGACTTGCCATTTGGAGTGCCGTTGGAGCCGCCACCGCCGTTTGAGTGCCGTTGGAGCTGCTGCCGCCGCTTGGAGCCGCCTGCCGTTTGGAGCCGCCACCGCCGCTTGAAGCTGCCGCTTCCGGCGTTTGGAGCACTGCCGCTGTTTGGAGCACCACCGCCACTCCAAACACGGTGGCAGCTCCAAACACGGAAGCGGCAGCCCAACGTGACGGCGGCACCAAACGGCGGCGGCGGCTCCAACGGCAGAGGCAGCTCAACACGAAGCGGACGCCGCTGCCGTTTGGAGCCGCTGCCGCCGTTTGAGTGCCGTGCGTCATGTTTGGAGCTGCCGCTTCCCGTGTTTGAGCTGCCGCCGTGTTTGGAGTGGCGGTGGTGCTCCAAACAGCGGCAGTGCTCCAAACGCGAAGCGGCAACTCCAAACGTGGACGGCGGCACTCCAACGGCGGCGGCGGCTCCAAACGGCGGCGGCGGCTCCGCTTCGTGTTTGAGTTGCCTCTGCCGTTTGAGCGCCGTCGCCGTTTGAGTGCCGTCACGCATTGAGAGCTGCCGCCGCGTGTTTTGCAGCCGCCGTGTTTGGAGTGGTGGTGGTGCTCCAAACAGCGGCAGTGCCCAAACGCGGAAGCGGCAGCTTCAAACGCGGCGGCGGCTCCAAACGGCAGAGGCAGCTCCAAACTGCGGCAGCAGCTCCAACGGCACTCCAAACGGCGGTGGCGGCTCCAAACGGCAGAGGCAGCTCCAAACGGCGGCAGCAGCTCCAACGGCACTCCAAACGGCAGCGGAATGGGCAGAAGGGAAAGCAACAGCGGCAGGTGCCAAAGGTCTTGGGTCTGTAGCAAAGGTGTTTGGTGGGAGTAGGAAGCTCTCTGCGCTTTGCCATGATCGCCCGTTAGGAGCGGCTGGTGGTGAGGCTGCCCGCGGGGTGCTCTAGATGAGGATGAAAGGGGGAAAATTAAGTTACCCCTGAAAAGACGGCCTAGCCGTTTTTTCGGGGCTCAAAAAAAAATAAGGCCCGGCCTTATTATGTGAGAAACACAGTACAAGTAGATTGGTGGCCGTATAAATAGACACAATCTAGATACAAAAAGATATAGAACAATATGGGATAAATTCAGACCAACAGGAATTGGATAAAATCTTACAGGGACCAGATAGAAAAATGATTACTAAAATGTACAATTATTTGTTAAGATATAAACTGGAGGAAGAAACCATAAAAGAAACAATGATAATCTGGGCCAAAAACTTTGGATATAGCAAAAATTGGGAAAACCTATGGAAAATAAATTATAAATTAACTCTATCTGCAGCTTACAAGCAGAATTTATACAAAATGTTTTATCGCTGACACCTACCACCAGCGAGATTCGCAAAAATGTTTCCTAATAACTTGGCAAACTGTTGGAAATGTGGATATGAGCAGGGCACCTACTATCATATGTGGTGGTCCTGCCCAAAAGCAAAAAAGTATTGGAGAAAAATTAGTAATTGGCTTGAAGAAATCATTAAAGTTAAAATTGAATGGAAACCAGAAATATTTCTATTGGGAATTCTAAAACAAAAAATTAGTAAATTTTTTTTATATATTATACTTCACTTATTAACAGCGGCAAGGCTTGCCTTCGCCCAAAATTGGAAATGCGAAAATACTCTCCCCGACTTCATGATCATAAAAAAAATTTGGAATGTGCAGAAATGGGCAGGCTATCATTGGAACTTAAGAACAAACAGGAATCAGAATATTACAAAATTTGTAATTGTTGATACAATTGGCTAGAAGTTAGACATGAAATTAATAAAACAAATAAAAAGGTATGACAGAAACAAGTAACACTATATGTAATTAGATTTGAAATATATAATTAGATGAAACTTTGTATTATGTGTTTAAAGTAAAACCGTGAATGAATATTTTACACAATTTGAGAGATGTCAGATTGAGTGAACACTGTTTTGCTTAAGTTGCAATAAGCGGAAAGTTTGATTTTACTATATTTATATAAATTTGTTTAATAAAGTATTTTTATAAAATAAAAAATATATAATAATGATATTTTATATATTTATTCATATTATTATAGTGATTCAAATATTTCTCAATATTGTATGCTCACAAGTCCTAAGTATTATTAAAATAAAACCCATTGTGTTGTTATAGAAAAAATGAAATTTTCTAAAGTTTTGAAAACTAGTCTTCCCCCATTCATTATACAAATAGGTAGATGACCTCGAAATGAAAGTATTTGAACTCAATAGACACTGTTTTACTGTATTTATTCAGTAATTTGGATTGTCTGTTCTTTGGAGTACCAAAATAAAATTGGAAATAGAAATATGTGAAGGATTTGCATTTTTATCACTCTTGAAAATGCATCATCTTTTTGGCAAATTGGGGCCCTGTTTTTAAATTTTATCTTGACCCACTAGTTTAAAAGCTTTAATTTTTGCAATAACTGTATATAAGATTTATATGTATAGTCTATTGCTAACTGCTATAAACTTTATATGTTATATCAGACAAAGCTGTAACAAATTGTGCACTAAAAGTGCTATGAAGAAGCAAGAATCCTGTGTCTTTATGGGAAGTGGTGATAACTTTTTTCTATAGAATTATGTTTCTATAGAAAATAGGTTTAAGACCTTGGTTTTAAATTTTCTAAGGTCTGAGTTATATAATGCTGTTATATTAAGGCTTTTTTAAAAAAAGAATTCATGTTGGTATAGAAGTAATAATAATTATGTTATTTTATCTTTAAAAAATACAAGTACCTTTGTTTATCTTCTTCAATTTTTTGGAATCTCTCATCATACTTCAACAATAAAAATATAATAATAGTAGTAAAACTTCTTTTCTAACGTTTAATTCGTTCCAGGAGACAGTGCCTTTTTTAAAGGGAAAATTTTGAGCATGACTTGGAAAATAGGAAATTTCAGAAGTTAGGTCCAGAATCTCCGTATACAGGTAGTTCTTAATTTACAGCCACAATTGAGCTCAAAATTTATGTCGTGAGAAATTTGTTGTGAATTTTGCCCCGTTTTATTATTTTTCTTGCCACATTAGTTAAGTGAACCACTGCAGTTGTTAAATTAGAAGCATGGTTGGTAAGTGAATCTGGCTTTTCCATTGACTTTGTTCATTTGACTGCCATAAATATGAACCAGAGACCCTTCAACCATCATAAATATGAACTAGTTGTCAAGCATCCAAATGTAAATCACATGACCATAGGAATGCTGCAACAATCATATGTGTAAAACATGGTCACAAGTCAATTTTTTTCAGTGCCGTTGTCACTTTGAACAGTCACTAAATGTATGGTTGCAAGTCCAGGACTATCTGTACTAATCAAATTTCTCTGTGCCGCTATTGGTAGTTAGTCAAAAATCTCTCTGTCTCTCTCATTTTCAGAAACAGACAGGCTCACATGGAATGATGTATCAAAGAAATAGAAACTAGCTATTGGTGAATAAAGATATTTGACTATAAATGGTAGGGCTGGTTCTTCGAATTTGAAGGGGGAAAAATATCCACAGTTTTTCAAAGGATTGATGCAACCCCTAAGGGGTTTAGTCATCTATATCTTGTTAGTAGAATAGCTGATGAAAGATTTTCATAGGTTTATTAAATAGTTCTAGCAACAGGACAGAAAAATAGAAATTCCAAACCATATAGGTTAATGCACTAATAAAATATGTTTCAAACATTCAACCCAATGCTTTATTTTGGAGAACAATCTTTTCTTTAATGAGTAAAGTAAAATTTCAGCTTTCATTGTACAATTTCTGTTGGAGTATAAATCACTCTCTTAGCCTAAGTTAATACCATTTGTAAATGAAAATAAACATGAAGAATTCAGAATTAGGTTATTTTTGTCATTATCTCTGGCTTGTGTAGATGATGTATGAAGAAATATAAACACAGCTGGGGTTTGTTAATCTACATTAAGTCTGAATCGCTGAGAATAGCAAAAATGTGCTATAAATTCACAGCAGAATTTAGATGTCATCGAGGTTATAAATTTCAGTATACATGATTGGCTTGTCCTATTAAAGACCAGTGGGGGATTATTATTTTAGTGCTTTGCTGTGTATCCTTTAAGAACACACATATTGATCAAATATGTAAAATGTGTTGGAGTGCTCTTTATCATTTTCATGTGTGTGTGTGTGTGTGTGTGTGTATGTATGGGTGGAAATATATATCATTTCTATGACTGATTCCTCATATCTACATAATGATATATATTTTGAGGTGAATTAAATGTTTATAATGACAATTATATATGTAAGTGAACGGATAATGACCACTTATAATTCTGACTATTTTCATGTGTGCTAATCTATTTTTACAAGTCTGTTGAAGATTCTGTGCTGTCATCTTGGACAGCCATCTGTTCTAATTAGAACAAAAAAAACCTCAACAACATGACTTTAGCATGAATTTAGGCATAAGAATAATAAGAATAATGCAAATGTTGATGCAATGGATCTATTTTTATAAAATTTCCTTTTTTAATAAAATTGTTAAATTTTTAAAGCATCATATTGCTTTTGCTTTAACTAGAAATAGCTAAGAGATCAATCACCTTGAGATGTTTCGGTGGTGAGGTTGGTGAAGAGTGTGTGTCTTATCTGCTGGGTGTGGGACAATGGAAAAGATTGAGGGTATCTGGGATTGTATGAATTTGGTTGCAAGAATGTATTGATTGTTATCTGGAATTTGTAGCTGCAGAAGTGATTCCATAATCAGGATATTAATAAGGGTGTTAGCAAAATTAAGATGGGGCCTTTGATTTTGATATTTTTTGGAATAGAGCTACATAGAGCTACAACAAACATCAGTTAGCCCAAACTATGTAGGAATATAAAGATAAATGACAACAATTTATAAAAATCAAGATTTGCATAATATATCCCATATTATGTAATGGTAGTAACCTATTATATTTCAAAGGTGTAAGCAGATTAAAATAGTAAAATTTGGATGTAATCATAACCAACTCAGAAATATAGCTGCTTATAAGCAGTGTCCTGAATAATGGAAAGTGGGCCTCCTATAATCTTCTCAGATGTCCTTATCACTCTCTGTATGGACCTTCTATCTGAGGTACTGCTACTACCAAACCAAACAATGATGCAGTTTGTTAAAACATACTCAATTGTGCCTCTGTAAAAAGTGGCCAGAACAAAAAGAAAAAGATGTGCTCTCCTCATCTGACATAGGAAATGCAAATGCTGGTTTATACATTTCACTAAAGATAAGGTATGAAGAGACCAAGTCAGATTGTTAATTATCCGCAGATACTTAATACTATTGACCACCTCCACAGCTGCAGCCTTGATACAAAGTAGAGTATGACTAAACCGGCTCTTTCTAAAATCAATAATAATCTCCTTTGTTTGTTAATATTCAAAACCAGATTATTTTTATTGCGCCATTCCACCAAAACCTTCATCTTCTCCCTATAAGAATCTTCATTGTCATCCTGGATAAGCCCCACCACTGCCGTATCATCTGAATAACTTGACAATATGATTCATAGCAGACTTGGCACAACAGTCATGGGTCATCAAGGTGAGCAGTAATGGACTCAAGACAAAGCCCTGTGGGGAACCCGTACTCAAGGAGATGGAATTGGAAACTTTTCTTCCAACTCACACAAACTGAGCCCTATCAGTAAGGAAATCAAGTATCCAGTTATATTAAGAAGTATTAAAACTTAATAGGCCCAGTTTGTTCACCAAATGATAAGGAATGATCTTCATGAACACTGAACGAAAATCAACAAACGTTATTCGCTCATGAGTATTTTTTTTCTCCAGGTGTGCCAAACTAAGATGAAGCACATAAGAAAATGCATCATCTATAGAGTGGTTCTTCCAATAAGGAAATTATAATGAATCAAATGTAGGGGGAAGGCATGAAACAATATAGTCCTTCACCAATCTCTCAAAACGCTTCATCATAATAGAACTGAGAGCAACTGGACGGTAATCATTAAGGCATGTAAATATAGAATTTTTGGACAGAAAATCCATAGTATTCACACCTCTAGTAGCAAAATCTACAAATTGATAAAAATTAGGTAGCGCTGCTTTCCAATCGATCCTCCTTCTTCCTTCCTTCCTTCCTTCCTTCCTTCCTTCCTTCCTTCCTTCCTTCCTTCCTTCCTTCCTTCCTTCCTTCCTTCCATCTCTTCCTCCCTGGATAGATTACAATAGTTCTATCTCTACAAAAAATTAGGGAGTGCTGCTTTTCAATCGATCCTCATTCCTCATTCCTTATTCCTTCCTTCCATCTCTTCCTCCCTGGGTAGATTACAGTAGTTTTATGTCTACAAAAAAATTAGGGAGCACTGGTTTCCAATCGGTCCTCATTCCTTATTCCTTCCTTTCATCTCTTCCTCCCTGGGTAGATTACAATAGTTTTGTCTCTAATCAAAATCTTAGTCACAAACTAGTAAAAAATAGTGATACTTTTAAATATGTTCTACTGACAGCTGTCATAAATGGTTTTAATGATTCAATATCATAGTACATATAAAATTGGCCAAAATGTTACATAATATTTCATAAGAAACATTTACATTGCCTTATACGTTGTCTGTGAAATTAATGCTATTAATGATAAAAAAGAACTATACAAATTAAGCAGGTGGGATTCCTTAATTCAGTTTCAGCTGGAATAGTATGTGATTGATTGCTTTGTGATTAATCTACTTCAAAGTTGAATTGTATTTCTCACTGCAAAGTGAATTATTGTCTGCCTGTCTGTCTAATCTCTCATATTAAATATTAAATAAAATAATTCATAAAGACTGGATAAAATAAAAATGATAGTTACATATTGACATCCCCTATCTTAAATTGCAATCTGGCAAGGCTGTTTATTTTATTTTATTGTCATTGCACCTCGTACTACAAAATTAAATACCATCTTTAGAGTACATTATGACTATGAAAATAAACACAAGCACACATCCTTCACATTCTATACATTGAATTGAAAACCCTTGATATTGTAGAATTCAATAGAATTACTGCCCTGGGATAGAAGCTGTTTTTCCAGTCTATTTGTCCTTGTTTTTATGATCCTTTACCATATGCCAGATGGTAATAGTTAAAAAAAAAGGATGCCCAGGATGAGATGAATCTCTGAAAATGTTTTGAACTTTCTTAATTATTATATTACTATGATGTGTATGTAAATACTTTTTATGCAAGCATTAAAAAGTCTTTTTTGAGCAATTATAAAGATCTTATCCATTCTGAATTAAGGCAAAAAAGAAAAAGAAAGAAACATTTTACATTGTAATTCCAGTTTCCTGAAGCTGTAAGGGTTCCAATGCACATAAACCACACCCTCTTTATTCAGTTACTTGAATAAAGTTCAAGGGAGAACCAGGTTTACTGAATACCCTGTCCCATGCTTATGTAAGCCAAAGTCAGTTATTTTAACCTACTTTAGTGATGACTTTACTCTTTTTTATAGGTAAAATATACACTGGAAATATTCTAAGGTCTGTGAATGTTGAGGCAACATTTTAGATGGCTTATAGCTGTTTCATATTATTTTTTTACAAAAGACCTAAATTCGTGTATTTGTTTTTGAATCATAGCACTGCCAAATGAATCTAATTTGGCATGATTAGTTGTTTAATTTTCCATTTGTTTTTGCTTTCTGGTTCTAAAAATCATGTTATTATGTATTATGTAAATGTAATTAATTATGTTTACATTATATTTTCCAATGTGGGTACTATGGATATATCTATAATTACAATATATTTATAGTGATGATATAAAAATCAATATTTAAATTATCAACATGCTGATATAAATGTTTTTTTTAATATAGGTCCCACTGTGAAGTCTAAAAATTTATTTCATGTTTGCCTAGACTGAATAAAGAATTCAAGATGTGATATCAAGTTGTTCTTATCTTGGACATAGAATCAATAGTTAACTCCCAGTTCTGAAAAAAAAATCCAGTTCAAGATCATCCCTTGAAAAAATATTCTTCAAATGCTATTGTGGATCCATCTTCATACGTGCTTAAATACTACCTTAGAAGCACAAGAAAACCTTAGTTTTTAGAGGAAAAACCTATCTTTATATATTGTTTCATATATGTTGTGGTCCTTTCTCTCTCAGATTTGAACTATTCTAGCTAGTTGATATAGAGATGAAAGGTTGATATAGAAACGAAATAGACTGAATCAGAGATCTAATGAATCATAATTAATCTGAGTTATTTTTTGATTAATTAATTTAAAATTAACTAGAAATTGCAGTTTGAAATTTTTTGTACATGAGTTCTTGAGTTCTTGGTTAATTGTTTGATGATTATAATCACTGGTCTCTGAGTTTCAGAAACTCATGTATCAAAAAGCTTGAAGCCAAGATCGCATCATCTATGGAGTCAAGTCTTAATATTTTAATGTTAAAATAATGAATGTTTATTATAAATTGTTATATAAACAGGTATTTTCTTATTTTCAAATGAAGATTTGATCTAATGGACTTTATTATGTAGAAATTTTTCCTATACTTATACCCTGACCAGTATCATCAAAAGTATTCCTGATACATTTATCTATAAAGATAACTAAAATGACCTTGCATGCCCCATATTGCATCCAACCTATGAAACCTTTCACTAAACATTTTATTTATTCTCATACAGAGTGGCTTTCATCATATGCCATTCTTACCATTTCAGTAACCAAGCTTTAATTATTTGTGTTAAATCATTTAAGTATTCCAAGTTAGAATGGTCAAACTATTTGTACAAAAATTCTATAACACGTCTCTTTATTTATTTGTAAATCAACACATGTCAATGAACTGTCTCATATTCATACTCATTTCAAAGATTTGGTGAAAAGCAAAAGTCTGGTCTCCATACTCTTGCCCAACAAAAAGTAAACTGTGCTTCTCGTATTTTTCATATTGCCATTGTTTGTATTTTCACTATCAGAATTATATTAATATAATTAATATTAATTAAAGGATACTCAGTAAGCTAATTTCTTATCTGCATTGTCCTTCCTTCCTTCCCTCCCTCCCTAGGTCCTATTTATTTGTCAGATTAAGTCCTAGAATAATGTGGAACAATTCAGCTAGAGACCAGTTGTTTTTTTGCTTACAAACAATAGACAGAATGTTGCATAACTAAACCCTTCCTACTCCAGCGGATATACCCTGAGGTCCAAGGGAGTGCTATCTTCACCTTACTCTGTCTTTTATCTAGTTCCTGACTGTGTTAACAGATAATCAGAGTTGGAAGGGACCTTGTAGGTCATCTAGTCCAACCCCCCGCCCAAGCGGGAGATCCTACACCATTTCTGACAAATGGCAGTCCAATCTCTCCTTGAAAGTCTCAAGTGATGGCGCTCCCACAATTTCTGAGAGAAAGCTGTTCCATTGGTTGACTGTTCTCACTGTCAGAAAGTTTCTCCTTATTTCCAGGTTAAATCTCTCCTTGTTCAGTTTCTATCCATTATTCCTTGTCTGGCCTACAGGCACTTTAGAAAATAGCTTGACCCCTTCCTCTCTGTGGCAGCCCCTCAAATATTGGAAGACTGCTATCATGTCTCCCCTGGTCCTTCTCTTTACTAGACTAGCCAAGCCCAGTTCCTGCAACCGTTCGTTGTATGTTTTAGCCTCCAGTCCCCTAATCATCCTGGTTGCTCTTCTCTGTACTTTTTCTAGAATCTCAACATCTTTTTTATAATATGGTGAACAAAACTGGATGCAGTACTCTAGGTGTGGTCTTACTAAGGCTTTATAGAGTAGTATTAGTACTTCCCTTGATTTTGACTGTATCCTTCTGTTAATACAATTAGGATTGCATTAGCTTTTTTGGCTGCTGCTGCACACTACTGGCTCATATTTAGCTGGTTGTCCACTAAGATTCCAAGATCCCTCTCACAGTTACTGCTATTGAGCCTGGTTTCACCAAGTCTATATGTGTACTTTTGGTTTTTCTTGCCTAAGTGTAGGACTTTACTTTTCTCTACATTGAATTTCATTTTGTTAGCTATGGCCCAGTGTTCTAGTCTGACAAGATCCATGTGGATCTTGAGCCTATCTTCTTGGGTGTTAGCTATTCCTGTCAGCTTAGTATCATCTGCAAATTTGGTAAGTTCCCCTTGTGTTCCCTCATCGAAGTTGTTAATGAAGATATTGAAGAGTACTGGGCCTAAGACAGAACTTTGTGGCACCCCACTGCTTACTTCCCTCCATGTAGACTTAGACCCATTAAGAACTACTCATTGCCAGCCAGTTGTGAGTCCATCTAGTGGTGGTGCTACCTATTCCACTTTTTTCTAGCTTACTAAGAAATAGGTTGTGGTCTACTTTGTCGAATGCCTTGCTGAAATCTAAATATATTATGTCCACAGTATTTTGCTGGTCTACTAATTTAGTCACTGTGTTGAATGTACATTCTCTTTCCTGAGAAACTGTCATCCATCATCCCAGCTTCCTGTGGGTACCATTTCTTATTTCACTACTGGTATTCATAAAACCTCATTGTTCCAGTAAGGCTTTTACATGTTTTTGAATAAGATAGGTAAGATGTGTACAGAAATTAGTCCAGTTGCAGTTATTCAATCTTCAGATAACTTCAGGCAATCTTCAAACGTCTCTGCCTGGATGATTGAGAATCTTCATTGAGATTTTGCAACATGTTTTAAGAAAGAATCCCTAAAGGCTGATTTGGCAGGAGTTAGTACATTCCAACAACTCTCTGCCTAACTGCCTTGTTCTGACTGAGGAAGCTGTCTGGATAGATAGCAAAATGTCTTCAAAACTAAAAATTAGTCCAGTTGCAAAGGTTCAATCTTCAGACAACTTCAGGCCTTCAGACAACCTTCAGACATCTCTGCCTGGATGATTGAAATCTTCACTGACATGTGTACATTTTACACCTGTGTCACAGGTGGCATTTCCTGCCAACTTTAAGATAAGTAGCAATAACTGTGGGCACATTTCGATCAGTATGCCCAAGGCTAAACCAAAGCTGAATTTACCCTGGATATGTCATGCTGTTTTAGGTGAGCTATAGTATCTAATATAGAGACTACCTTGCAAAACATCACACTATATTTTACTCTTGTGTACAGTTATATTATCTATCTAGGAGCTGATTTACGTTAATTTCTGAAGCAAAAAATTGTTGCATTCTGACCAGTGAAAAGTAACTTGAGGTAGGTTCTGCTTTTCTTTTTACATGTTCTTCTGATTTTCTTGACCCATTGGCCAGTTCAAATATTTCTTTTAGTTACAAATCTAGTGGCCTTAATCAGACAGATACTACTAGCTGTTAAATTTCTCTGGGAACTTTCAATTAATACAAAATCTAATGAATACTGATAATGTTTTCTTTCTGGCATTTCCATAAATTTCTTTCCAGCTAAGTACCATTTCAAGAATAAAACTGAAACTTGCAAATCAAGATGATTGGATAAAATTTGAACAAAAGCAGCATGTTTTGAACAAAACAAACACATGAACAAAAAAGCAAGTGAAATCCAAAAATATTTTGTTTTGAGTTAAACGGGAAACTTGCATATTGAAAGAACCAGTATCAAACATTAACTATATTTCCAATAATGTCTCAGATTAAACTATTCTTATGGAATGATTGATGGGAAATGCATTCTAATGCTTAATTGGAAGTTTATATTTGCCTAGGTAAAGGACTTTACTTTTGAATGAGAAGATTGAAGGAGTAGTCTATATGACTGCGATCCCCACCATGGTAATAACTGTGTGTCAGTCATATGTACAATTTAGTATCAAAACAATACAGCATCCCAGATTTGTCCCATTTCCTCATTTTATTCAAACAATTGATAGCATACATAGAAGCAGTTTCACTGTAGTCTTAGATTTTCTGAGTATATTTGAGGGCCATCTACGAGGACTATCCACAAAATAGATTGACGTTTGTCAGCAAGAAGGGGCAGAGCTAGCATGGCCATCTTTGGTTCAGAGTCCGCCGCCAGTCTGCATCTAGTCAGCAGTGGGAGGTTCGCATCGCTGCTCGTTATTTCACAGCAAACGTTTGCTGTGTGCTGCAATTGAAAATCTCATGAGTTGTGAGGTGCGATCAGTGATAGCAGCTTGTTGGCAAAAACCATAAACGGATTGAAATTTTTCTGGCAACTGTGTGAAGTGTACGGGACAACATCATCACGAAGGTGGAGTGCGCCAATGGTGCATTAAGTTTAAAATGACTACGGCACCTCGAGAAGTCCTGAATGCTTTCAAGTGGGGAGATTTTTCTCCTCACAGCCTACAGCCCCGATCTTGCACCAGCGACTCACCACTTGTTTCCGAGGATGAAGACCTGGCTTGGAACACAGCGCTTTGACGACGCGGAACTGCGGGCGGGCGTGACTGACTGGCTCAAATCTCAGGCGTCAAAGCGCTGTGTTCCAAGCCAGGTCTTCATTCTCGGAAACAAGTGGTAGTCGCTGGTGCAAGATCGGGGCTGTAGGGCTTGATGAGGAAAAAGCATTCAGGACTTCTCAAGTGCTGTAGTTCGCCATTTTTAAACTTAATGCACCATTGGCGCACTCCACCTTCAGTGATGATGTTGTCCCCGTACACTTCACACAGTTGCCGTAAAAATTTCAATCCGTTTATGGTTTTTTGCCAACAAAAACCTTATCACTGATCGCACCTCACAACTCGCGGGATTTTCAATTGCAGTACACATTTCAAACGTTTGCTGTGGGCAACGATACGAACCTCCCACTAGTACGACTAGATGCAGACTGAGCGGCGGACGCACAGACCAAAGATGGCTGCGCTAGCTCCGCCCCTTCTTGCTACAGACGAAAACGTAATCTATTTTGTGGATAGCCCTCGTAATTGCTCTGGTACAGTCAGCAGAGGTAAAGGCTGGAAATTGGGAGGCTATAAATTGTAATCCTGCTTTTGGCACAAAAACCAAACACCCATAATTTACCCTGGGCCAATTATTGTCTCTCAGCCCAGGAAGATTATGCCAAACCATTTCTAAAATATTACCTAAAAAAAGGAAGAGACTTGTCCAGGCATTCAGCAGTCAGTATCTTGAAGGTACCACATAACCTCAAATTGTTGTAGGCACCAATGTGAAAAACAATATCTCTTTATATAATACGGTATTAAGTAAAGTGGCAATCATTTTTAGCCTGAATGTTAGCTGGATTTAACCTTTAAGCAAGTGTATGTTTAAAGATTATGATACGTGCTTAATATATATGTGCATATTTCAATTACACCCCTCTCAACTTTTCCTAATTCTAGAATTAAGAAAGATATTAGTGGGAATTTTGCTTTCCTATTTTGGCAGCTGGCTTTGGTCTAAGTCAGAGTTTCCCAGCTCAAAAGGTTGGGAGCTTTCAGTTTAGATTTCACACATTTCTTACCATACCATTAAAGGTTGAGATTGAAGCCATAGGAACAACCTGTAAGTATTAAAAGAAATACTATATATTAATGAATTATCTGTAATATAGTTTATATAGCATGAATTTGCTCATGCATAATTGATAAATGGATAGCTATATTAAATAAATAAATAAATATTTTTTTAAAAAACAGCTGCATAATATGAGGAAATGCAAGCAAGCTATTACCATCTTAATAAGGTGTGGTTAAAATTAATAAATGATATAACTTAACTTGCATCCATTCAACTGTTAATTGTCTTGTAAAATTTTAGATGTATTTTCATAATCTACTTATTAGATGCTAACACATCAGTTAATTAAGGTTCAATCAAGGTTTTTTTCCCCTTGGAAAATTTCATGTTAATTCCTCCTTTTAAAATAGTTTATGCATTTGTTAAATGCTGATGTTATTTAAACTTAGAATTGTTGCAGTAAGTCAGAGGTGGTATTCAGCAGGTTCTGACCAGTTTTGGAGAACTGGTAGCGGAAATTTTGAGTATTTCGGAGAACTGGCAAATACCACTCTAACTGGAGATTTTACAGTATTGTTCCCCTGCCATGCCCACTAGTCACGCATCAGCCACGCCCACAGAACCAGTAAGTGTATGAATTTTTGAATTCCATCACTGCAGTAAGTGGTGCTATATTCAACACTGCCTTATCCAGATGATTTTAATATATTACAAAAACAAGTAAAATTCTTTCTAGATTTTCTGGAAAGTCTGTTTAATATTGTGAAATCTCTCCATGAAACAAAAAGTATATGTGATAATGAAAAATGAAATGCCTTTATAAATGCACTGAATTTATTCAAGCATATTTACATACAGTATGAAACTGTTTGCTGCCTTTACTTAGTGTAAAAAGTAAAATTAATGAGCAAGTCTTATCTAATCAGCTCACTGAAATCCCAACAGCTGTTTCTTTCAGTTAATATGAATTAAAATAGATGTGTCTGTATTTTAGTGTTTCCATGTAATTGACAAAATAATCATATCTTCCAAGCTGCCTCCAGAATTTTGTGGCTCATTTAGAGACAGGCATACATGTATGCACATTCACACAAAGAAACTATAATTTATATGAAATTATTTTTACAAATTGAAATGATATTTCCAAATATACAGTGATTTCTTTTCAATAAAGATAATGGTTGCTTAACAATGACCCATTTAACTTGTTTGACAGATTGGAAATCTGTCAGTTTGTATGGATGTATGTGACTCTAATCATGCACAGCTGTTTTTTTCTCTGTCTACATAATCACAACATTCAGGATTTCTTTATAGAATCATATTATCTCCTACATTAAAATTAAGGGACTATAAAAACAATGCAGGTTATTTCTGTTCTATAAATTATTAGTGCATGTTACTTATTTATGTATGCATGTATTTCATGTGTAGGTATGTGCATTCTAAAACTGTATGATAGGACAAAAAGACATAAGACCTATGCTTGCCAAAACTTCTGGGGTAAAAGGTGTGCTTTATACCTCTTCTTCGTGATGAAACTACTGAATTTTATGCTGTTTGCTTCTGAGCTTTCTGAATTAGCTGTCACATCCTGAAACATAACTTAACTTTGATTATACAGGTACTGTAGTCTTTGACTTACAACCAGAGGTGGTATTCAGCAGATTCTGACCAGTTCTGGAGAACCAGTAGCGGAAATTTTGAGTAGTTCGGAGAACCAGCAAATACCACCTCTGACTGGTCCCACCCCCACCCATTCTCTGCCTCCCGAGTCCCAGCTGATCGGCTGGGTCTTCTTTTGTTCTCACAGGAGAACAGAGCTTCTCACAGGAGAACAGAGCTGGAAAGCAGATGAGTGGAGTGGGGAGGGAATGAAGATTTTACAGTATCCTTCCCCTGCCACACCCACCAAGCCAGGTCATGCCCACCAGGCCACGCCTACAGAACCGGTAGTAAAAAAAATTGAATCTTACCACTGCTTACAACCATTTGTTTAGTGATCATTTGAAATTACAACAGCATTAAAAAGCAAATTATTACTGTTTTTTACACCTACAAGTTAAGCAAAAAGAATCATATAAATAAAATTAAAAGCAAATTAACCCCAAACCTAAAAACGTGAAAAGTGCCAATTAGCAGCTCACAAACAATACAGCCATCTTGAGGCTCTATGGCTTCACAGGTGGCAGTAAGTATTCTTGTATTTCTGAATTAAGGGTTGTATCCAATTCCTATCCCAAAGCAGAATAGAAGCCATTATATGGATACTGTCCTTTTGTCCTGTTATAACAGTATGTGGGGAAAAACCTAGAGACGCTGAAAAAGACACATATAAGAGACAGCCTAGCCCACAATTGGATAAAGGATAGGGCAAGTGGCTCAGAAGAGACCCTCACTAGTTAATGTATTGGACTGTGGGGGGAGGTATTAGCAATGCTTGAAAATGATGCTGCTAGCATTTAAGGGAAGGGGAATGAAAGTGTTCCTCGTGCCCAACTTACATCTTTATTGTGCAATAGAAGCCTCTCTATTCTGGCTTTTCGAGATAGATTTGAAACCAACAACTAGAGTTTGTTGCCCAAGATATCACTGATTTATGTAAAGCATTCCTGCAAGTAGTTGCTAAAAATAATTACAAGTAGTGAAATATTTGTGAATTGGCAATAAATGTTATCTGAAGAAGAAAAGAAAAGGATGCAGAATTTAAATACAGAATGTCAAAATCCTTTCAAACCAGTGGAAGGTTTAATAACTATACCTAATTAAGGAGCTTAAGAGAAAGATAATTTATTTCTGAAACTAAATAAAAATATATTTACATTTCTACTGGTGATGCTTATAGCCCAAGCAAGTAATTTTGATGTGTAGGCAGTTGAATTTACCAAGTAAATGTACGCCAAAATACATAGATAAATTTGTATTGCTAGAAATAATTAGAAGAAGGAAGATAATTTATTTCTGAAACTAAATAAAAATATATTTACATTTCTACTGGTGATGCTTATAGCCCAAGCAAGTAATTTTGATGTGTAGGCAGTTGAATTTACCAAGTAAATGTACGCCAAAATACATAGATAAATTTGTATTGCTAGAAATAATTAGAAGAAGGAAAGAATAAGAATATAAATTGAGGCTAAAAATCATATCAACACTTGGGGGGTTATGGAAATAATTTATAATTGGACATAATCTCTTAGTATAATTTGAAATGAGTAGCTTTATTAAATTATTTTAATTTTAGCTTTGTGGCACTTATATAGAAAGAGATGTATTGCTGTGAAGTTTTTATGAAATACAGGTCATCAAATGTGAAGAATGTTACCTGCCGAAAAACATTCTATATATAGAGTTAATACTGACCGGGTTCTTGAAGAAAGTGGTGATAGAGGTAAAAATACCAAACAGTAAGAAGTGTAATGTATAGATGGTATATTTTGAGCAATAGTGGAGAGTAGTGCATCACCATTAGATCAGTCAGCTTAAGAGGTTTTCTGAGGCATTTAGACATTAATTTTTGCTTTTTATCACTAGCATTATCCAAAGCATATTTAATCCCGTTGCAGAGCAGAATAGACTTTGTGCAGATTAAGATAATCTTCATTAACCTAATTTGTAGAGCACGCACCAAATTATTGTAAAAAGTTTTATACAGTATGTTGATTAGTCGCAAACTTCGTTTGCTATGTGTTTATTTTGTTATACTCTATTGGAATTACATCACCACCTACTGGGCACTGAGTATTAGAAGCAACATTTCCTTTATGACATAGGTTCAAGCAAATAAGTAAAACAAATAATTTGCATTACAGATATAATAAAGTTGAACATTTAATGACATTTCATATGATGTTTATATATTCAAATTAAGCCAAAACTTTTCACTGTTGTAAGAATCCCTTTGATGATTTAAAAAGAAATGCTAAAGGATCATACTAGCAATAATGGTTGCTGTAGAAAAAAAAAACTTTTAATTTAATGTATTTATGTTTATAAATAGACCTTAAGGGAAGCTTGTCTTATCTTTCACTTACTTTGTGCTTGATACAATATAATATACAGAATAAACTTCAAGCAAG
Organism: Notechis scutatus; assembly: GCF_049901735.1. NCBI lineage: Eukaryota > Metazoa > Chordata > Lepidosauria > Squamata > Elapidae > Notechis > Notechis scutatus. The sequence goes on along the minus strand of NC_142025.1, from coordinate 36,695,803 downwards.
AATACACAACTTTTAATAAATTAAAAAGTTCCCTTAAGTATCATTTTACATAGTGAAAGGAATTAGAATAGAGCTGGGAGGGACTTTGGAGGTCTAATCTCCTATTCAAGCAGGAGACCCTATCCCAGGGGTGGGATTCAACCAGTGTTACTACCAGTTCAGTACTTACGTTTTGCATAACCGTTCTGTGTCTGCTGCTCTTCAGAGCTACCGGTTCTACAGAGCCAGACAGAATCAGTAGCATCCCACCCCTGCCCTATCCCATTTCAGTCAAGGGACTGTCAAGTCACTTCTTAAAAACTTCCGGTGAGGAACTTCTGACGACAAGCTGTTCCATTGGTTAACTGTCCTCTCTGTTAGGAAGTTTCTCTTTATTTCCAGGTTGCTTTTCTCCTTGATTATTTATTTATTTATTTGATTTGTCAATCGCTTACAAGATAATAGGTATAAGTATAAACATAGTTATGAATACATGAAATGGAGATATATATATAAGAAAAATAAAAAGATTCAATAGGACAGGGACAGTAGGCACGTTGGTGCACTTATGCACCCCCCCCCCCCACAGACCTCTTAGGAAAGGGGTGAGGTCAATAGTAGACAGTCTAAGGTTAAAGTTTTTGGGGTTTGGGGAGGAAACCACAGAGTCAGGTTGAGTATTCCTGACATTTATGACTCTGTTGCTGAAGTCGTATTTCCTGCAATCAAGTTTGGTGCGGTTAACCTTGAGTTTGGATCTATTGTGTGCTCTTGTATTGTTATAGTTGAAGCTGAAGTATTCATTGACAGGTAGGACATTGCAATGTGTGATTTTATATACTATACTATAGTATATAAGTATATAGTATACTATATCGGACTGAAGGCTGCATAGTTCTAGGTTTTCTAGGTCTAGAATTTCAAGTCTGGTGGCATAAGGTATTCTGCAACGAGTAGAGGAGTGGAGAACTCTTCTTGTGAAATATTTCTGGACATTCTCAACTGTGTTAATATCAGATACGTAATGCGGGTTCCAGACTGATGAGCTGTATTCGAGTATTGGTCTAGCAAATGTTTTGTATGCTCTAGTTAGTAGTGTTATATTACCAGAGAAAAAGCTACATAGGATTAGGTTAACAACTCTTAATGCCTTTTTGGCTATGTAGTTACAGTGGGCTCTAGCACTTAGATCATTAGAGATGAGTACTCCAAGGTCCTTGACAGAGTTTGGATCATCAACAAGGTCTTGACTATTCAGCTTGTATTTTATTTTCTGATTTTTGTTGCCTATATATGAGACAGAGCATTTATTTGTTGAGATCTGAAGTTGCCATTTGTTTGACCATTCTGATGCATAGTCGAGGTCTTTTTGAAGGGTAGCAGTATTGTCTGTGGTGTTGAATAGCTTTACATCATCAGCAAATAGAATGCAGTTGCTCTTAATATGATCACAGAGGTCATTTATGTAGAGTATGAAAAGAGTTGGTCCTAGAACACTGCCTTGGGACACCTCTGTTGACAGGTACAGAATTTGATAGGACACTCCCAATTTTGACTATTTGCTGTCTGTTTGACAGGAATGCTTCTTTCCAGTTATGCAGTTGTCCAGAGATACCGTAAGATTTTAGTTTTAGTAGTAATTTGTCGTGTACCACTGAATCAAAGGCTTTACAGACGTCTATGTAGATTGCATCTATTGTTTTGCCCTGATCGAGTTGTGTAGTCCATATGTTTTTGCAATGTAAGAGTTTCAGATTATAGGATGTTTTTTTTTTCTGAAACCAAATTGTTTATTAGAAAGTAGGTTGTTTGTCTCTAAGTGGAGGATAATGGATTGGTTAATAATTGATTCCATGACTTTACAGGTGACGCAGCATAAAGAGATTGGTCTGTAATTTTCAACTAAGCTGGGGTCTCCCTTTTTGAAGCTGGGGATGACCGTGGCTTGTGACCATAGGTTTGGCAAGGAACTGTTCTTGAAAGATTTTTCAAAGATTATGCTTAAAGGTTCGGCTATGGCAGTGGATAGCTTTTTAAAGAAGTAGGCACATATTCCTTCCGGTCCAATACATAGAGATGGTTTTAGATTGTGTAGTGCTTTTTCAACATTGTCTTCTGTAAAATTGATATGTATTAGATCATTGTAGTTGTCTGTGGTTCGACTAGGAAATACTGGGCATGATCAATTGCTCTTTACAAATACTGAGCCAAAGAATGTGTTAAAGAGGTTGGCTTTAATGGTGTCATCATTGCAGACTTTACCATTAGGTCTTTTCAGGGGTGGGATGGACCTTGAGTCTTTTAGTTTGTTGTTTACAAAATCGTAAAAAGTGTGGGTGGAATTGGTACATAGATGGTTTTCCTCTTCTTTTATGTGATAATTGGTGCATTCAGTCTTTATCTTATTTTTGTATCGGCTTTTGAAGTTGGCAAGATGACCAGATTTGATGACCAGATTTGATCTGAAGTGATCTCTTTTTGGATTAAAGCTTCCTTATTGTTATGGGTAATGTGTTTTTTCTGGTTTTGGGAGTTGTCATTGGTACATATAGTTTGATGACTCTTTTGACTTCAAGTAAAAATAGGTTGTGATGGTCTTCAACATTATTGCATCCAGTGAATAGAAATTGCCAATCAAGGGATGAGAGATTGTTGTCTATAAGATCATAGTTGCCTTTTTTGAAGTTATAACTGGGGATCATGTCATTGTGTTGATTTTTGTGTGGATGTATGTTGAGACAAAAGTCAATCATGTTGTGGTCACTGTTGGAAAAGGGTTCTTTAATTTGTATTCCATAAATTGAATTCAAACTATTGCAGAAGATGAGATTGAGGCAGTTGTTAAGTCTAGTATTGTTGGTTACTAGCTGTTCCAGTCCCAGGTTTGTTACAGCATTGTAGAAGGTTGCATGTATGGGTTCAGTTTTACATTCGTTTAGGGTCCAGTTAATATGAAGGAAGTCACCAAGAAAGATAAAAGCGTGTGGGCAGGATGTTGTTCATGTTAGTAGTGTATTTAGCTAGTTTACATGTTTGATGTCATAATCAGGGGCTCTGTAACCTAGTAAGAATCTAAATGTGATATTTAAGGACAGTTCACAGACGATGGTCTCAGGAAGAGCAAGTTCCTGGATGTTTCTAGATGTAAGGACTTTTTATAGAAGATAGCAACACCACCTCCTCTACGGATTTCACGATCTGATCGGTAAACATGATAGTCTCTTACTGTGGTAATAGAGTCAGGGAGAAATGCGTTGAGCCATATTTCACAGACAAATATGATGTTGAATTTAGCCATGTTTAGTAAGAGGAGAAATTCAGGTATTTTATTCACAAGGCTTCTTGCATTGAGTAGCTTGCATTTAAGTCTAGCTGCAGTTGAAATAGAGGTAGTTAGGGGCATGCATGCCTAGTCTTGGGTGATGGTGGAGTGGTTGAGGTAGGGTTGTGGTTGAAGGTTAAAGCTGAGTTGCAGGTTGTGTGACTTACTTTTGATACAGTCAGCACGGTAATCAATGTACAGGTCCTTCTCTCCATTGTCTAGATATTTTTTGAGTTCTGTGCAGAGTACACGGGAGCAGGCACACTGCTGTATGGTTAGGTCAGGGTGAGAACGTAGGTTTTTATGGTGTTGCTTTTGGCAAGGGAATTTATAGTATAAATGAATTTACGTTTGCTTGATTCATTTTTGCAAATGACCCTGCAGAAGCGTGGGGCCACAGAGCCGTCTGTTTTTGGACTCTGGGCCAATGCAGGAAATTTCATCAGGGGAGATGGTTGATGCTTGATAGTCACTGATGATATTGCGGACAATTGTGATATCATCATTGTCATTGATGTCCTCTAGACCAAATAAGATGGTGTTTGGACGCTTCCGTTCGCGCTCAACAGCTTCTCTGACGAGGATTGGGGTATAATTATTTGTTGGATTTATGTTTTTTTGTGGATTGGGTTGCAGTTGTTGGGTAGAGATGTAGTTTGTAGCTATGGGATGTTCAGGTTTTTGTGTTGTGTCTTTTTTTTCAAGGTTAGTTAATTTTTCTTTTAAAGTGTCCAGGGATGTTGCTATGGTGTCAAGGGATGTTATTCGTGTTCCTATGGTATCAACTTTTTCAAACAGGACAATATATTTGTCCAGTTTGGGTCTGCATGATTGGCAGAAATATTGAAATGCATGGTTGGATGATTCTAGGAATTGAATCATTTGCTTGGGTAATCCTAAGCAGCCATGGTGAGCATAGTTGTCACATAGAGAACATTTGGTGGAATTTTCATTATCCTTTAGAGTTTCATAGCATATAACGCATGTGCAGGAGTCTTGTGGTTCATTGGTGGGGATTTCTTTCTCTTTAGGTTGTGGTTTGGCATTCGATTTTTTTTCTGGCATGTTAGGTTTGTTGAGACAGTACGTTGATTAAATTGCTTAATGAAACAATTTTGGGTAATCAATATAGCCAACATCACACCAATTAATCAATTACAATAATCTCTCTAGTCAAATAATTTTGCTAAGCAACAATCAGCCTAATCAATTAATTATGCTAATCACACTGGTCAATTAAATTCACTAAATCACTAATTTTACTAATCAATTAAATTACATGAATCCTGATCTTTTACACTAATCAGTAATCACACTATTTGCACTAAACACTCTAATCACACTAATCAATCGAAACAATAAATCAATTAAACCATTGATAAATTAATTATTTTATAGAATTTGATTATCTAATCATTGATATAGGTAATGCAGTAGAAAAGTTATAAGTTTTGAGGTAATGAGAGTCAGCAAGTAAAGGGTTAATTGCTGCTGATATCTGAACCACAGAGTGGGAAGGACTCTGAGAAGGACTTTACAGCTGACAGGAAATCTCCGCTCAGGGAGTCTTTACCCAGGGAATCTTGGTGAGGTAGAGGTGGAAGGCATGTGGTTTCTTTTTGTTTGAAATGGCTTCAAAGTGATTGATTTTTGGTGATTTAAATGGACCTCAGTTCTGCATAATTTACAGCCGTTCAGAATCACACCCTCTGTCAGTTCTGTCTCTTTCTCTGCAGTTTAAAATCACACTGTTCCACCAGTCACAGTTCATTGAATGGCTCACTCTCAGAATCAGTCTCTCTGTAAGTGTCCAAATTATATACTCATAAATCACAGCTCGTCCAGGCTCTTTATCAGCTTCTCCTCAAGTCTTGGTCTCTCTCTCCTCCCTCATTGTTTGTCCCTGCCAGCTATCGCTGTGGCTCCGGGGAAACTGTGTTAAAGGAGGCACATTGTCTGGTGTGGAAGATACTCCGATCAGCCGTGTGGGGGATTTAAATGGAGGTGCGTTGCTTGCACTCCACTGGCTCCGGCTAGCTTGAGATCCGCCGATGTGGTTAATAGGGATCGAGCTCTGCTTCTCTGGGGAGGAAGGGAGGCTCCAGAATTCAGCATTTTTGGGGGCGGCTCTGGTTTATGTTTTTGGAATTCAGCGCTCTGGATAGCAGGAGCTCCACCAACGTGATTAGGGCTCCAGGTCTTTGGAATCCAGCGTTTTTTTGGAGGGGGGGCCTCCGGTTTACTCATGGTTTCTGGCACAGGCGGTAGCTATGAAGGTCAAAGTTTCCATCCATTGTTTCTTGTCCTCCATTTAATTTTATATATACACACACATGTACACACACACACACGTATACACACACACACTCTTAATGTAATTAAAAGTTAAATACATAATATGCCATTTATTTCCCAATTACTTAATATTTTTCCTTCTATTACATAAAAATTATTAAAATTTAATTTTGGCCAGCAGGTTTTGAAAGATTCGTGAGGATAGCATCCAACATGTTAATTGGTTACATATGCTGTTGTAACCAAAAATTACATATCTCTGCATTAAAAGACCAATTGAACATAGAAGTAGTCTAAACTTATGGCCACAATTTGGCTTGGATGTTCCATTGCTAAGCAGTATAGTTGTTAAGTGAGTAAGGGCTAATTTTATGACCTTTTTTATCATTGTTATCAAGCAAATTATTATGGTAAAGCATGCAGTCATTAAACAAATGCAGCTTTCCCATTGACTTTACATGTTGGAAGATGGCTGGGAAGCACAATAATGATCAGATGACTCCAAAATAATGTAACCATTATAAATACATGCTACTTGCCAAGTGTTCAAAATTTGATAATGTGACTGCAGAGATGTTGCAATATCATAAGTGCGAGGATCAATCATGTAACTTTTTTCAGTACTGCTATAACGAAATGAATGGATGTAAGTCAAAGGTTACCTGTAATGATAATAAAATATACCTCTCTTTAGTATAAAAATTAGTCCAATTTAGTCTGTAGTTCATAAGTAAGAAAGACTGAATTCATTAATTTTAAACTTCTGTTATTATTTTGAGAAGGTAGATTTTGAAAAGACAATCTCAGCATATTCACTTAAATCTTTTTGAATTTGCTGAGATTTGCTCTCAATAATTATGTAACAAGGATGGGGCTCTTCAGGAATGGTACATAGCCCAACACCTGCATGCAGACATTGAAGGCCCAGGAATCCAGTCTTAAACATCATCAGTATTAATTCATACATATCTTGTAACTGGATTGAAAAGGATCCAAATAATCTACTTCTTCCAGCATTCTTTAAAAAGAGAAAGCTGAAAACAGAATGAAAACTGTCTAATACCACTGAGTCCAGCAATGGCTTTTTTGAAAAGGGGTGGATCATAGCCTCCTTAAGCCCAGATGGGATTACACTCTCCTTCAAGGATTAATTCATTATTACTTGGATCAAAATTCATTATTTCTCTAACTAATGTTAGAATATAGAAACCAGAAGTTAAATATGTTACAAGATTCAAAAGAAATAGATTGGATCTCAAAATATGGTAATTACAATTACAAAATAACAGAATAACAGAGTTGTAAAGGACCTTGGAGGTCTTCTGGGCTAACCACTGATATACTTCTAAAAAGTAAACAGAATAAACTTCAAGCAATAATGCACAACTTTTAACTTTTAAAAAGATCCCTTGTGTCATTTTATATAGTGAAAGAATCAAAATCAGAATAGAGCTGGGAAGGACTTTGGAGGTCTTCTAGTCCAACAGCCTGCTGAAACAGGAGCCTTATAACAGACAAGTGGTATTCAGTCTCTTCTTAAAAGCCTTCAGTGACAGTCGAAGTAGAGGCAAGCATAGGAGGGCAGGAGATATATGAAATCCTTGCCTAATGATAACAACCAGAACTACCATAACAACTGTGACTAAGTGATTCGCCAACAACTGTTTCATTTAGGGTAGACATTCCAGACCCAATTAGAATTGTTAAATGATGATTACCTGTACAGTCAGAAATTAAAATGAATAAAGTAATGATATGTAAGGAATGTTTAGTTTGTATTATGCACTATTGCCCATCTGATCAAGGAAAGAGTTGGGTAATACTTTTAAAAACAAACTGCAAATATTTGCAAGCGGTAAAGATGGGGGGGTAATTTCCCTGTTATTTTTTGTGATTCCAACTTTTGCCAAGTTTAGCCATTCAAATGAAACATCTCTCTTGTTTTGCTTCCAGTTTTCTATTTCAGATTTTGGAAACTGCATATGTTATGGGATTATGCAAAGCACTTTTACAAAGATGTAAGTTCAATATTATGGAGGCAATACAGATAGTCCTTGATTTACAACAGATTATTTAGTGACTATTCAAAGTTATAAAGGCTAAAATATATAAAGAATGGTAGTTGGATTAGGTATGGTTATGTCTAATTTAATGAAAGAAGGACTAGGATGACATGATAGTAGTGTTCCAAGGGGTTGCCACAAAGAAGAGAGAGTCAAGCTATTATTCAAAATACCTGAAGGCAGGATAAGAAGCAATGGATGGAAATTAATAAAGGAATAGAAGCAACAGTTGAACAATTAATCAGTGGAACATCTTGCCTCCAGAAGTTGTGAATACTGGAAATTTTTAAGAAGAAATTGGACAACCATTTGAAATGGTGCAGGGTTTCCTGCCTGGGCAGGGGGTTGGATTATAAAACTTCCAAGGTCCCTTCCAATTCCATTATATTTCCACCCCGCTCTCTTTTTGTAATTTTCTGTATTATTAAGATGGTGCAAGAAATTCTGCCTTTGATGAAATGTAGTTTTCAGGGAATAGTCAGTGAACTATTTTGGTCTCATCTGCAAGAACTCCCTTATTACCACTCTTCATAGGTAACAAGTTGATTTTACATGCTGAGTAAAGGATCTTGAAAATGTCAAGATTAGAATATCTATTCTTATTTCCAGCAATCTTTGATCTTACAGATATAAAATACTTTTTTTTAATCTTACTCTGTGATAAATAATAGGAAGATTGCATGGTTAACACAAAAAAAGTTTACACATTTCTTTATTAATTTAATATGTGAAATACCTCTAGAGGGAGGTAAAGAATCATTGTTTAGTGATAATGTGTATGCCTATATCAGTATGTGAATAATACTTTAGAATGGTGAAGGTCATTATGAATAAAAGGTTGATTTGACTGAAAGAACAAATTAATAATAGACATTAGGTGCTGAGAAATCTGAATATATCTAGATAGTATTACCTAATTTATGTTTTACTATAATTAATGAAAATTAATTTTCTTTCAGATAGTTTTATTGCAGTCAAACAGGTTGTTTCAGGATACTTTGATTATCTAAGACAGATGGGCTCTTAAATACAGTAAGCAAACAAACAAATATTTTTACAATTAATTACAAGACAGTTCACAGAAATTAATACATTATAGTAAGAACCCAGGAATAGAAATTAATACATTTTAGTAGCTTTCATAAATAGAGTTCAGTTTTTGTCATATCTAGGCAAAATATCCCATCTATACATTCTGTCTGCTATGTAAACAGTATATTTCCTTCTTCTCCTAAGAGACAATATTAACTATGTATATAGTATATTTCCATAGCTTGGTGATTATAATTTCCTATACTGTATGTCTAGGGCAGGGTGGGATTCTACAGGTTCGCACCTATTCACTAGAACTGGTTGTTAACATTCTAAGCAGTTCAGAGAACTGGTTGTTAGAATAAATTACTGGCCTAATCCTGTGAGGAAGGCAGGAAGGAAACATTCTGGTGTTGCTTATAGAAACTGCCTCTCCGTTGACCCTTATTGCATTCTTGGCAGGACTAGACTTCCTATTTCAGGAACTTCTCTGGAGGTTTTTTCCCTCCTTTGCTGGTACTTTGCTTGTGTGGAGTGACCATTCAAAGTTACAATGGCACTGAAAAAAGTGACTTATGACCATTTTTAACACTTACGACTGTTGCAGCATCCCCACAGTCACGAGAAGCCAGGCGAGGAGATGCGTGCCTCGATGTGAGTGATATTGAGTTGGCCATGCCCAGTCAATAACATGACCACCAAGCCATTGTCCATACCCAGCCAGTCACATGACCACCAAGTCACGCCCACCACCTAAGCCATGCCCACAGAACCGGTTGTTAAAAAATTTGAATCCTACCTGTGGTCTAGGGCAGTGATCCCCAACCTTTTTTATGCCGCGGCCCGGTACCGGCATCAGCTGGGCGCCGCGCCCGGTACCGGCATCAACTGGGCGCCGCCATCTTTTGACGAAAAGTGCTTCCGGTGACCTCACCGGAAGCACTTTTTCATCAAAAAGATGGTGGCGCTAGCGCTCGGTGACCTTTTTCGGTAGAAATGGCTTTCTACCCGAAAAGCTCATCGAAGCGCGATGCCGCCATCTTTTTTTGATGAAAGGCGCCCGTGAGCTTTCTACCCGGAAAAGCTCACCGGAAGCACTTTTTATCAAAAAGATGGCGGCGCCAGCAACCAGCGGCCCGGTAAGACTTGTTCCGCGGACCGTACGGTCCATGGACGGCGGTTGGGGACCCCTGGTCTAGGGTATACTATTTTTGTCTGAAAAAGTATAGAAATGGTAGGGGGTTGGACTAGAGGACCTCCAAGGTCTCTTCCAACTCTGTTATTCTGAATGCAGTATTACAGGTGGTCTTCAAGACAAGCCCCGTGTAGAGTGCATTGTAATAATTTAAATAATAAAAAGTTACTTCAAAGCAATTTAAAATCTGTTTAAATTTTTACAATTCACTCCACATGGGACTTTCCTTGAAGACCACCTGGAAACTTCAACCACCCAGAATTCTGCATCATGTAAAATAATAGGACCCCTAAGTTTGTCTATATAACACCTTTCTTACATGAGCTGCAATAGTGAGTTGTTGGTTCCAAGTTCTTTCTTGGTGCAATTTAAGCGGATCATTTTTAACATTCTATGTGGAAAAGGGCTAGCTTATCTATGAGATCACCTTTTTCTGTGGACATCTATTGATCCTACCAGGTCAGACAGGATGAGTACATTCCTTCCCCTAAATATTGCCCTTCATGAGAGTCAGGAAGTATGCCTTTTCCATAGCAGCTCCTGCCCTCTGGAATACTCTGCTTCCTGAAAGTTCAGCAGGACTCAACCCTTTTAGACTTCCAAAAAGCTGTGAACACATGTGGTGGGATAAGACTGGATAATTTCACATTAAAAGTTTGACTTGATCCCAGGTCTTTCTTATTTTTACTGTTTTAAGCTGTTTAGTTTTAATATGTTTTGACTTTTGATTGGGATCTATCCAGAATTGGTGAGAAGATGGGTGGCTATACCAATGTTTAAATATTTTTTTTTAAACAACAGAATTATTAAAAAGAGGCACAAATTAATTAATAGTCCAAAAATTTATTTAACCAAAGGCTTTATTAAGTTGTTGAATTAAATATTTTAAAAATGTTAGAATGTGATTGAATCAATTCAGTATCTTATCAAAATCATGATACTACTGAAAAATAACTGTTTGTATTTTTCAAGATCATAAAAGACATTTGTACCTGTTCTATTCTAATTGGATTATGATTATCTTTGAGGACATGAATATTTGGATAAAAATAAGTGGACTCAAAACTTTTTTGTATATTTACAGGCTTGAAGGAAATCTGTGTTTGTATTGAATAACTGAATTTTGTATTGAACAATTGAGTAACTGAAAATCTTGTTATTTAATAAAAGAAAATTCCGAAGTAAGAAAGCTGCCTGGCAGTTTTTCAGTATGATCACATATTTATGAAGACTCTCTAGTGTCATAACTTAAGAAGTACCTCTGAAATGAACAAGTTATGAAAGGTTCATCTCATGAGCAAAATAAATGCACTATTTAATTACATATATTGGTAGATTCTTCCTAAGCCATATAGAGCTAAATAATGTTAAATGACTGATTTCTCCCCTCACTATTTAATTCTGAAACTTGTTATAAATCCTAGAATCTAGGCTGAGTGATTCAAAAGCTACTGCTGTGAACTTTTATTCCCTGAATGCTCATGAATGCTTTATGAAGTTATGAAGGAAATTGATGACCTATTTAAATATATTCCTGTGCAAGAAAAGGCAAAGAAAAATCTGAGCGTAGCAGCAGCCTTCTTTCCAAATTGCTCCTCCATGCAGTTTCTTTTAATAGAAGCATTATTCTTGAGAAGGAAATTGTGAATAACCAGTATTTTGATTTTGTACACTTTGTAAAATTTGGCCAATGTTGTTAATAAATATTAATTCCCATTAAAAAAAATTTAGGAATTCCTTGAGAAAGCAGAAAAATAGATTCCTGTGAGCTACCATATCCTGAATAGTAAAAGCAGTCTTTTAATCATTAAATCTTCCAATTGCAAAATATTATATTAATAACAGAGAAAGGCTATATTTAATGCAGAAATATTTGCTGTGATTTTCTATACTGTAGTCCTAGACCTACCACCACAGTTAGGGCCATAATTTTCTTCATAAATTGATGTGATGATAAATGGAATCACCATGTGACCAGACATGTTTTTACAACCAATTTTGTTTGGTTTGGGGTAGAAACATAACCTTAAAACTATAAGCATATATTACAAGGTCGATGTTTAGTGAATTAGTTACGGTGGAATGTCTTCCTTTCCATAGAAAAGGATTTTATTCTCTGTTCTTCTCAATTAAGGTATGAATCTCCCTTTCTACCTTCCCACGTCCTCTCATACTGTGGAATAAAGTGAAAGAAAGCATTTCTCCCTGTCTCAAAGTTAAATTTTTTAACAAAATGAAAAAAGTAGTGACGAGAATATATAATACAAGCGTAGAAAAAAATTATTTACAGAATAGCCATATGTACTCCAGGCACCTTGATAAATTCAGATTTGGAAGCTGACTTTTTCTACTGTGTTGTTAAAAAAAGATTTATATATTACACAAAGATAACATATTTTAAATAGGGTTGTACTGATACATACTAAATAAAAACACTATATCAGATAATACCATACTCACATATATATCCCAAAGGTGCTTTTTTGGGAGACAGCTGAACCTTCTGTTTTTTATTTGAAGACATTTCGCTTTCATCCTAGAAGCTTCTTCAGCTCTGACTGGATGTTAGGAAATGGAAGGATTTATCCTCCTTGCAGACAGCTGGTTATTTGCATTCTTTTAGTGAGTCGTTAAGGCCATTTGGTGATTTATCTGTGTCCTCAGGGTCACCTGAGTGGTGCAAATGGGTGTGGAGCCTTCTTGGAACTGTTGAAAAGCCTGTGTTGTAGACTGGAGATAGATGATGCTGTATCCCTCCTTCTCTGTTGAGAGAAGGATGTTAAATTTTGACATAGATGGCCTCTGTGCAGTACACATTAAGGAAGACAGAAGTCCTAACATTGAAGTTCACAGAAAACCCCCACACAGAGATCAATATTCACATTTTGATTCCCACTACCCACTGGAGCACATAATGGGAGTAATCAAAACTCTACACCATCAAGCTGAAGGGCTACCTATCAGCAAAGATTGGGGGGTGGGGGGAAAGAACTAAACATATCAAGGAACCCCTCAGAACATGTGGCTCTCCCAAATGGGCCTTCATCAAATCTCAAAAAAGACTACAGACAATGAAGAGAACAATAAATGAAGCAATGTTGTCATTTCATAATTGCAGGAATATCAGAAAAGGAGGATTTTCCGCCAACACAACATACATGCACAATTCAAACTCAAGAATAGACTAAGACAGAAGCTTGTCCATCCCAACACCCAGACACAAACTGAGCAACTGAGCAAGTACAATGCAGTGAGCCATGTGCAGATCTTTACATTGGGGAAACAAAATCACTTCATAAACATATGGCACAACACAGGAGAACAAACTCATTAGGACCAGATAGTCCATCTGAATTTAAAAGATAAAAGCCACTCTTTTGAAGACAGCAAAGCCCACATTTTGGACAGAGAGGACTGCTGGTTTGAAAGAGGGGTCAAAGTTGAACAGCCCTTTCTTAACAGAGGGGAGGGATATGACATCATCTATCTCCAGTTTACAACACAGTCCTTTCAACAATTCCAAGAAGTCTTCACACCCATTTGCACCACTGAGGTGATGCTGAGGACACAGATAAACTTCCAAGTGGCCTTAACAACTCGCTAAAAGAATACAAATGACCACTTATCTTCAAAGAGTATAAATCCTTCCATTGCCCCCATCCAGTCAGAGCTGAAACATCTTTTTTTTTTTTTTTAAAGGAAGTCCAATTGCTTGTTGAAAAAACAACCATGACCTGGATGACTGAGAATCTCCATAGACATATACCCACATATATTTAATATTATGAGGGGTTTTTTAAATACTTCATATATTAATCTGTCAGAGGGTGCTATGGTAGAAAATTATTGATTACAGATTATTTTACTTCTATTAGTTAGTGAAAGTTTAAGAATATGTGAATTTTTTTCTGTTTCATGTATATAATATTTTACCTTCTTTTCATATGCACAAAGTAGAAAATAATGTAAGCTGTATGATCATTATTGTTTTACACAAATGCAAATACACAACCTTTTTTATTTTACACACAGACAACACTCAAACACAAACTTTTATGGAAGTGTCTTGTTGGATATTCTAGTATCATGCTATTTAAGACTTAATATTTCTCAGCATAAAAATGGAAATAAATGTATCTCTATAAAAATGAGAAAAATATTTTATTAAACAAAAGATTTCTAAAAATATATATAGGACCTTTTCAATTGAATATGTTAGATTTTTTTTTCAATTGAATGGTTTATATGTTTCATAACTCTTATTATTATAATTCTTTATTGCAGTTATATCTTGTCTTTCTTCCAGGAGCTCAAGATATAATTTAGCTCTTCTCTATAATTATATCTACAGCAATCCTATAAATAATTTTATTGAATGATGACTGGTTGAAAGGAAGTCAATGAGCCTTAAAGTTGATTGACAGTTTCAACCTAAGCATCCACAGATTGCATAGAATAAGAAGGCACCTCATGTAATCTGCTTTGACAGCTGTAATTACCTGAATGAAGAAGATATATGTCTGAATTTAGTCTTTCTACAGGAGATCAATATTACCATTTTTGACTACTTTAAGCATCTGTTATAAAAGGTTGGTTTCTCTTAGTTTCCGATATAGCAAGAAGTGGGCATCATGCCAAGTGCTGAACTTTTGAAACTTCTTCCAGGATGACCTATACCCAATATTATACTGTTGTTCATATTGTTTACATTTTTGCAATCTTGTTTTAAAAAGTTCTTAGAGCAAAAGCTTAAGCTTTCACAAATTTGACACTGACATTGCAGAAGAATATTATTTTCACATACAATAATATTTTCATTTTTGACTTTCCATTGGCATATTTCTTGTGGCAGTTCTTCCATTTTGGATTATAATCCTACATCTCCAGTTACTTTAGTGGACTGTGTATGTGTGTGTGTTGAGCCAGTTTTGGCTCCTGACAATGGCCTGGACAAGTCCTACTCCTCACCTGCTTATCTCCTGCCACCTCTGCTCTTTTGGCCCCTCTGCATTCTGTGCCAACCCTGATACCTTGCACATCACCCATTCAGTGGTAGGATTCAATTTCTTTTACTACCGGTTCTATGGGCGTGGCTTGATGGGTGTGGCAGGGGAAGGATCCTGTAAAATCTCCAGTCAGAGGTGGTATTTGCAGGTTCTCTGAACTACTCAAAATTTCTGCTACTGGTTTTCCAGAACTGATCAGAACCTGCTGAATACCACCTCTGCATCCATTCTTCCATGTTGTACCCCTCACCCTGCAATCTGCTATCCCTGCTACTCCTCATAAAGAAGGCAAAGAATTTGCCACTGCCTGATAAAGGATGCATCAACAAATGGATGATTAATGAATTTTGAACATAGGTTTATGTAATTTATTTAAACATTTGAGACTCTAAAACTCTGTAGCTTCATATAAACATTGGTATGAAATAAATATCTTCACTATAATATCTCCCAAGCTACATTAGACATTCAATATGCTGTATACTTTTTATTCTTGAGCTGAAATATGGTATATTTCTAGCCAGCTCTTTCAAATTATTCTTGATTTTTCAAAGTATTTGATGCTAACTTTCTCTAATGTTTCCTGACATAATCAAGTCAAATACAAGTAGTATTTCCAGTCATCTAGTGAAAAAAGTCCCTGGGGTAAAATCTGTACAACCATAAATAATCTAAATTCTGCAATAAATAGTCTTTATATGTAGGTTGTAGAATTTCTACCTCTGGAATTCTTTTTTAAAAAGTCTGAACAGCCAACTTTGATTAATCTTTTTTCTACACGTTGCAGAAAAACACAAAACCAATGTAAGTGCAGAGGGTTGGCCTAGATAATTCTTGTGGTCCCTTCCAACTTTGTGATTGTATGAATCATTATGACTCCCTGTTTTATATCCTTGTTTCTTTATATTGCAGTGATAATGAGATCATGTTGAATTTTGAATTTGCCCAAACCAGAAGGCAGATAGTATAAACTTCTGATTACCTAAGGAACATGTCAATACTAGATCAAATTGTCATTTGACATAATAATATAAAATTGTTATAATTTAACACACAACAATCTTTTCACATCCTTTCCTCCTTCATTTTATTATGGTCTCTTTTGTGTTACAGAATCATTAAACAATAACATTCTCAGACTTCAAAACTTGGCAGGCTGTCTTCACTTTGCCAAATTGTCTGGAAATGAGCACATAGATTTTTGTTTTACCAAAAAGATACATCCGACAGTGCTTCAACATTTCAATAATTTCAGGGTTAAGACTGGAAGATAGGAAATAGGGTTGACCAATATATTACTTACTGGAAAAAATGCAGCTTTATTCATAAAAAAAAGGGAGGTGGGGAGAGGAGGGGGAAATCATGTCTTAAGCCAGGGGTTCTCAACCTGTGGATCGCAACCCCTGTGGGGGTTGAACAACCCTTTCACAGGGGTCACCTAAGACCATCAGAAAACACATATTTTCAGACTTCCTATGGCCTTCAGGTTGACGATGGATCGGAGACCATGATTGTGTGCGGCTTTGATCTGTGCTTACCCTGTTGGAAGGGTCCTTAAAGGACTGGATCCATCTGACCCACCTCATAGGGGTGGGGGGGAAAGGGGGAGACCACCATCTGGGTCAAGGGGAGCCGCATCTCTCCTGCCTGGCTTGGTAAACTGCCCTAGAAGACAGGGAGAAGCGGCAGTCTATAATGGCTGCTCTGAAGACAGGAAGCTGCCAGGACACAAGTTTGCGCTGGAGAGTGAAAGTGGTGAGTGGCGTGTAACTGGATAAAAGACTTTGAACATTCTATTTAATAACCCCAAAAAGTGGAAAGAAAGAGCCCTTGTTTGGAAGAGTGGTAGCGGCGAACGAGAAATAAGAGGAAAATATAAAGTAAAGAAAAAACTGGAAATAAAAGAATTATATGTAATTAGAGACTAAATTTGGAATATCATACAGAATTGGACATTAATTAGGCATTGGATAAAATGCTGGACTTATTTGGAATTGGTTAAATCTAATGTTAATACTACGGAAAAGTTAATTAAAATAAAAGAATTCTAGAAGAAAGTGATACAGAGCACCACCTAATGGTTAAAGATTTCCTTCTTTTGTGTTTCTATGGAAAATTGCTAGTTGTAACAAGATCCCCAGAAGTTTCAAATGGAGACTTTTGACAAGGACTATAACAGAAAAAATTAACTTTTAACAAAATAAAGAATAACTTAATAGACAAAAGAAATAAAAGAAATAAGCAAAGAATTTAAGTCGGAGCTTCAAAACGTGAGAGAGATGTTTAAAGAAAGAATGAGATTGGTGGAGTTAATGCTGAGTAAAGTAATGGCGGTGCAGCTCACAGAAGAACAAAGGAAGCCCAGAAAGGATGGATTAAGAGAGGAAAATAGCAATTTTGATGAGCATGAAGAACAAGGATCATTGTCAAAGGACAAAAAAGGATGGAAAATGGAGATATCGACATTAGAGACAATAAATAAAAGTGATAAGACACTCAAGACTAAGAAGAAGAAGAAGGGAATATATAAGAAGAAACTCCAAAAAAGAGACCTGAAAGGGGGGGAAACATGGCCGACAGGCAGAGGGAAATAAAAATAAAATTAGAAGGAAAAAAGAAGAAAGACTGGGGAAAAGGGAAACCTAGCTAAAATTATGAGATTTAGAAATAAGGGTTAGGGATTGTATAAGGGGGATACCACATGGGAATGAATATTGGCATTTAGTTTTAATATTTGTTGGAAATTATTCTAGGATTATATAATTATATAGGATTAAAACGGGGGAATGGAAATGTATTAAAATATATACATAAATTTTGGATAAGTGGTGAGGAAGAAAAATATGATTATTAATGATTATAAGAAAAGTGAAATTTATTAAAACATACATTTTGGCAAAGTAGAAAAGGAAAAAATATAATTATTAATGATTAGAAGAAAAGTAAAGATGAAATGAGATATACTAAGAAGCCATTTTAGCTATTTCAGGGGGATATCTTAAAATATATATGTTTTAAAATATACAGTTGATTGTTTTAATGATAATATGTTTAAAGTTGGGGAATGAATTATTAAATCAGATAGATTGAGGGGATATACCATATGGATCCTAAATATATTGGTTTTTATTTTTACCCTTTTTAGATTGTTTATCATATAATTGGCTTAGGGAAAATTAAGGATAATAATGATGTGTAAATAAAATAGGTGGTAAGCTGAAACCGGAAATAATAGGGGATAAAGAACTGGGAATCGATATTTGGATGAAATGATATTGATATTGAATTAATGAATTGAAATAAGAAATAGAAATTTATTTAAAGATGAGTGAAATGAATAATGATATGAGATGATATTATGTAAGATTGATGAAAATGAAAGTATGACTATGTACAAGTGTTATAATATGGAACCACGTTGCCCACGTAAAGAGATGTGTAAAAAAAAAAAACTTTTTGGGAAAAAAAGAGGAAAACACATATTTTCGATTGTCTTAGGAACCGAGCCATAATTTTATGGTTGGGGGTAACCCAACATGAGGAACTGTATTAAAGCGTTGCAGCATTAGGAAAATTGTGAATCACTGTCTTAAGCAAAATATTAATTTGTTTTATAATGAGACAAGGAATTAGCAGTCATGAAGATATCCTTATTACAGGGGACCTATTAAAATGATTTCCTGAAAATTACACTCCCTAGTGTACCTATCAGCATAAAACTGGACATGAAGGAGTCAGGCCAGCTATCTGAATTTTAATCTTTAGATGATATTAAGGTTGCAAAAAATTAATTTCCCATTTTCAGTCCAAATATGGCACTGATGTAATTGTAAAATTACATCAGTACTATCTAATTGCAGTTGTTTGTAAGACTAGCTGTCAGTCTTTACTAAATAATTCCAGTTAAAGAAGGATAGGAGAAACAGAAGGACCTGGTATTTGGATTTCTTTCTAATTTCTTTACCAACAATGGTCACAAGACTTATGTTTTTAGAATGCATATTTGTGTGTGTATGGGGGTGCATCTCCATGTTATATCTGCTTGTAAGTGTGTATTGAGGACATCTAAAATGCAGCAATCAGCAGGATTCTGAGTTGCTGTATCATCATCTCCCTAATAAAGATATACAGAGAATCCTCGACTTACAACTGTATATTTAGTGACTGTTCAAAATTATAAGCACACTGAAAGAAGTGACTTATAACTGCTTTTCACACTTACAACTGTTGCAGCATCCCTACAGTAATGTGATCAAAATTCAGGTCTAGGCAACTCACTAATATTTATGATAGTTGCTGTGTCCTGGAATATGTGATCCCTTTTTTATGACCTTCTGACAATCAAAATCAATGGGAAACCAAGATTAATTTAACAAATGTGTTACTAACTTAACAATTACAATAATTCATTTAATAAATGTGGCAAGAAAGATCATAAAGGGAAGCAAAATTCATTTAACAAATCTCTTGCTTACCAACAGAAATGTTGGCCTCAACTGTGGTCACAAATCATGGATTACTGTACTGTGAGTTGGCCAGATGTTAGCCACTCATCAATTTCACTTCTTTGCAATAAACAGTTGCTAAATTGCTTGGCAACAAGTGGGTTAAAGTTAATCAGATGTTTCAACCAAAATCCACGCAATTCGTCTTTACCTAGTGCTGACCAATTCTTGGTCTTCCGTGTCTTTCTGTTATTAAAATTTATTTAATTTCATCTTTTTTATTCTTATCAACTTCCTTTAACAAAGCTACATTCTAATTGTCTTTCTTTGGCTTATTCCACCCAGAACTGTACTCTTCCTTCCTTATCAGATATTGACTAATTCATGGCAATCTCTCCATTGATAGATTGGTAGAAACGTTTCTGATTCAGTTGAAATTGGAGATTCTGTTTATAATTTGCAATTCAAGCTTTGTATCTGCTGATCTTCTGGTACAGCTGATATTTGCTGCTTTATTATTTCCAGTGCTTCCTTGATCTTCCTTTTTCTAAGTGGTATTTTTTTGATTGGTATTCTTATTCTTCTTGTTCCTCGGCTTCTTTTCTTTTATCTATTCTAACTTGCTTTCATCTGCTCAAATTGCTAATCTTATTTTCCAGTCTGATCGTCCGTTTTAGTGGCACATTGTTTGGCTTTTTTTCTTCTTTCTTGATTCTGCAACCCAGGTATTTAATTATAATTACAGCTGTGCTGTACATTAGTTAGTTTTTTTCTTACAGTGAACTGATGCTTATATTTAATATTTCAGTATTAGCATGTTTTAATGCTTGTGCTGTTTCTTTGGAACAAATGTCAATGCAGACAACCTTATTTTGATGTTTCTGCACTGTTTTAGATGCTCAGTTATTTTTTCTTTCAGTTCTTCTGCTTTGTTAGTTAGAGGGCTTTGTTCTTTCTGAAGCAGGAGATGTACCTAGTTCCAATGAAAGCAATTCTATATTTCTGCAGGATTCCTCTAATAACAACTGTCCCTTGTTTACCTCTACAGTCTGACTTACTTTTGGCAAAGCTTTGATTTCTTTGCCTTGGGTAGACCTTTGCAGTCTTCCAATTTTCTTTTATGAATGCTTTATTTCATATTATAAATTGATACTGATTTGGATGTTGTTGTTTTTCAAAAACTGTACATTCATTTCAAATACCCTCTTCTTGTAGAACTTGAATTATGATAAATCATTATTTCTTTGTTTTCAATCACTGCATATTTGCAACCATTAAACACTTTTTCTTCCAGTATTTCTGCAGATGCTGGCTCTGGTTGCTCAACCATCAGTCCTGAGTCCTGTAATTCATTTTTAAACCAGATGTCTAGAATGTCCACATCTAGTACGGTCCTTGTTTATCCTGGTGACGATCAAAGTGGTACAAATTTTGGTAATTCACTATCTCACCATATTTTTATAGGAGACAAATGTTTGACTCACTTCCCTGATGAGACTTGTCCAGTATGGTTGAATCTCAGGCATAGTTCCCATCTTCCTCAGTGCACTCAAGCCCCACAACCACGTCAAGGTAATGACTCACTGAATGTTTTCTTGTTATTATTATTACTATTATTTGAAGAAGAATAAGTATTGTTATTTGAAGAACAATATGAAATCATACTGCCAGTTCTTTAGCTGGTGTTGGCCTCCATATGCATTTGAATTCTTCCCAAGAACATAGGATATTGTAATATATTGGCATAATATATGTGTGAATACAGGAAGTGTGGCCTTTTATAATTGACAGATAGAATTTTGTCTGCTCAGATTTTCTAAGGGCAATCCTAATGTACCACTACCATAGCTGCTTCAAGCCAATTTTTCCTCTTTGATTCTCAGATCTTAATACTTTGTGATCTCCTTTAATCCTTTGTCTTCTATTCTACTGTTCACTGGTGTTGCTACATCAATTATCCACACTTTCTTCTTTTCAACCATAGTTAAATTTGGTGTATTCTGAGCCAAGATTTACGAATCAAGAAATCTCACAATATTTTAATCTGCTTATTTTCAATTACTTTTCAATTCTACAGGACTCCTTCCCAGGATGACTTTGAATGGTAAAAGAATTTTTCTTTCTTGCCAATGATCTGCTGATTTTGTTTCTAAAGTTGGCTCTTGGCAGTCTTGCTCCCTGGACTTGAATGGGAGCACTTAGGAATGAACCAAGATACCTTTTGGATGGTAATGGATCCACCTGGGAATGAGAGTCTTGAAAATTCCAGTTCCCCTTGGGAGCAATTGGAAAACCACTGGGCATATATTTCTCTTTTGGAACTTCATTTTCTTAAGCATGCCTAGGTTTTAACTTCACTTTTTGAATCGTCTGTTTTTCTTTGTTTTTTTATCTTTAAAAGTTGGCTGAATGCTGATTTATTTTAATCCCTTGATGGACTCTATCTGTTTTTTCCCTCTTTTGATGTAGGTTGTTGTTGTGAATAATTGTCATTTCTCCATAAGAAAACACTGTGAGTCCTTTCATAGCGAAAACGTTTTTGCTTAATCTACATTTTTATTGGATGTTCGCTATAGGCATTTTGTATTTTTTCAATTTGCAAAAAGGTTTAAATTTATCTTTCTTAATCTTTCTTTTAATTTTGGATTGAAATATCCCAAAAAATTATTTCCCATTCCTTTGTCTTTTTTCTTGTTCTGCTTTGAAGAATTTTCTTATCTACTATACTGAGCAACAATTTTTTAAATTTATTTTTTATTTGTCAATTGCTTACAAAATAATAGGTATAAGTAAAAACACAGTTATGAATACATGCATACATATAAGAAAAAGAAAAGAAAAGAAACAATAGGACAGGGATGGTAGGCACATTGGTGCGCTTACGCACGCCCCCTACAGACCTCTTAGGAAGGGGGTGAGGTCAATAGACAGTCTAAGGTTAAAGTTTTTGGGGTTTGGGGAAAAAACCACAGAGTCAGGTAGAGTATTCCAGACATTGACTACTCTGTTGCTGAAGTCGTATTTCCTGCAATCAAGTTTGGTGATATTAACCTTGAGTTTGTATCTATTGTTTGCTCTTGTGTTGTTATGGTTGAAGCTGAAGTATTCATTGACAGGTAGGACATTGCAATGTATGATTTTATAAACTATACTTAGATCAGACTGAAGGCGGTGTAGTTCTAGGTTTTCTAGGTCTAGAATTTCGAGTCTGGTGGCATAAGGTATTCTGCAACGAGTAGAGGAGTGGAGAACTCTTCTTGTGAACTATTTCTGGACTTTCTCAACTGTGTTAATATCAGATACATAATGTGGGTTCCAGACTGATGAGCTGTATTTGATTATTGGTCTCGCAAAAGTTTTGTATGCTGTAGTTATTAGTGTAATATTACCAGAGAAAAAGCTACATAAGATTAGGTTAACAACTCTTAATGCCTTTTTGACTATGTAGTTACAATGGGCTCTAGCTTAGGTCATTTGAGATGAGTACTCCAAGATCCTTGACAGAGTTTGGATCATCAAAAAGGTCTTGACTATTCAGCCTGTATTTTATTTTCTGATTTGTTTGGCCAATATGTAGGACAGAGCATTTATTTGTTGAGATTTGAAGTTGCCATTTGTTTGACCATTCTGATACATAGTCAAGGTGTTTTTGAAGGGTAGCAGTATTGTCTGTGGTGTTGAAATAGTTTTACATCATCAGTGAAGAGAACGCAGTTGCTCTTAATATGATCACAGAGGTCATTTATGTAGAGTATGAAAAGAGTTGGTCCTAGAACACTTCCTTGGGGGACACCACTGTTGACAGGTACAGAATTTGATAGGACGCTCCCAATTTTGACCATTTGTTGTCTGTTTGACAAGAATGTTTCTATCCAGTTATGCAGGTGTCCAGAGATACCGTAAGATTTTAGTTTTAGGAGTAATTTGTCATGTACCACTGAATCAAAGGCTTTACAGAAGTCTATGTAGATTGTGTCTATTGCTTTGCCCTGATCGAGTTGTGTAGTCCATATGTTTTTGCAGTGTAAGAGTTGCAGATTACATGATAGTTTTTTCCTAAAAGCAAATTGTTTATTAGAGAGTAGGTTGTTTGTTTCTAAGTGGAGGATGATGGATTGGTTAATAATTGATTCCACAACTTTACAGGTGACGCAGCATAAAGAGTTTGGTCTGTAATTTTCAACTAGGCTGGGGTCTCCCTTTTTGAAGATGAGGATGACTGTGGTTTGTGACCATAGGTTTGACAAAGAGTTGGTCCTGAAAGATTTTTCAAATATTATGGTTAGAGGTTCGGCTATGGCAGTGGATAGCTTTTTTAAGAAGTAGGCACATATTCCGTCCGGTACAATAGATAGAGATGGTTTTAGATTGCATAGTGTTTTTTCAACATTGTCTTCTGTAAAATAGATATGTATTAGATCATTGTAATTGTCTGTGGTTCGAGGAAATACTGGGCATGATCCATTGCTGTTTACAAATACTGAGCCAAAAAATGTGTTAAAGAGGTTGGCTTTAATAGTGCCGTCGTTCCAGTCTTTACCATTAGGTCCTTTCAGGGGTGGGATGGACATTGAGTCTTTTAGTTTGTTATTTAAAAAACTGTAGAAAGCATGGGTGGAATTGGTGCATAGAAGGTTTTCTTCTTGTTTAATGTGATAATTGGTGCATTCAGTTTTTATCTGGTGGCATAAATTTTTGTATCGGCTTTTGAAGTTGGCAACGTGACCAGATTTGTTTTTCTGCCGAAGTGATTTCTTCTTTCCTTATTGTTTTGGGTAATTTGTTTTTTCTGGTTTTGGGAGTTGTTAATGGTATATATAGTTTGATGACTCTTTTGACTTCAAGTAAAAATATGTTGTAATGGTCTTCTACAGTATTGCATCCAGAGAACAGAAATTGCCAATCAAGGGATGAGAGATTGTTGTTGCCTTTTTTAAATCATAGTTGCCTTTTTTAAAGTTATAACTTTTTTGAAGTTATAATCATCGTTGTTGTGATTATTTTTGTGTGGACATATGTTGAGACAAAAGTCAAACATGTTGTGGTCAGTGTTGGAAAAGAGTTCTTTAATTTGTATTCCGTAAATTGAATAAATATTGCAGAAGATGAGATCGAGGCAGTTGTTAAGTCTAGTGCTGTTAGTTATTAGTTATTCTAGTCCCAGATTTGTTACTGCATTGTAGAAGATTACAGACAAAGAAAGAAGGCTGACATTGGAAAAATAATTGGTGACATGCAATTTTTAACTGAATTTTTTTTCAAGGTTTGATGAACTCATAAAGAAGGCAAATGACTCAAAATAAATTAAACCACAAGAAGAATATGATATCAAAACAGTAGATACAGTGAGAAGAAATATGGACCTAGACTTAGAAATATCAGAGTTGATTCCATATACCCCCCTGAACTCAAGCCTGTACTCTTACACAACAGCAGAAAATTATCTCAGTGGATAAGTGATAGATTGGATTTTTTTTAAAGTGGATTGAAAGAGATTGGGAATGAATTTATCACATTTAACTAGAGAACAATATCTGGACTTTTTTTTGGAAGATAGACTGGCTTCAGAGATTGCACTTATTTAGTTAATCAGACGATTAAAGATAGCATTAAGAAACAAAGGATATTTCATCAAGGGCCATCATTGTTAATTCTTGGGATGATGTGGTAAGAAGCTGTGGTAAATTTTCTATGAGTTACTTACAATAATAGTTTATTAACAGAGGCTTTGGAATTTTAATCTTGCCATTTTATTATCATTCTTCCTCTTAACTATTTTGTTGTTAATACATATTAATACATTAATATATGCTACTTTATACCTAACGTACTTTTAAAAAGTGAGTTGGTAGTCTTGAATATATAAATAGCAGGCCTTCATAGGAAGTTTAATTTGAGAACAAAAATAGGCAACCACTAGCTATATACTCCATATATACTTTTCTTGGCTGCTTCAAAACTCCTGGCATGAATTCAGAGGCATGAATTGTCAGGATGTATTTTCCACCAGCATATTTGGAGCAGGCATCTTTGAAGATCAATAGGCTATATATTGTGTAGGACTTTAAAATGTCATGTTCTGGGTATATATGCTTCATGGCTCTGTTTATATGACCTAATGAAAGGTACCAAGAATTCACATTTGAAAAATTCAGTTGGTATAGAGATAAGAGATGGTTAACACAACAATACTGGATTTGTTTTAGATAAAACTTCCTTGCCTCATCATCCTTATCCTCCAAATCCAAAAGTGAAGCATTTCCTGGTGTTTTTTTTTCTATTTTGTTTTTTATTTCTCCTCCATTGATGCTGGGAGGAAAATAAACATGAGGACCACCATGGTTTTGCTTTGTTTAGCTGTCCAGAGGATGGTAATAATAATTTAAAAAGAAATATGTATAAAGGAGTATTTGTTCTTCCTCATCTAAATAAAGTGGTTTTACTTTTTACTGATATCTACTGCTGCTTCATTATGTAAATTCTTTAGGCAGATTGCGAAGCTGTTTAAGGTGAAGTTAATTTCTGAATATGATGCCTACTATTTCTATTACTTTTGGATTTCTTGACCACCCTTGATATCCAAATATTTTGTTAAATTCTGAACTCCCTACATTAAATTTCCTTTTTCAATATGTCTGCCAGATTTGGCCTACAAAAATATAGATGACCAGTCACAAACAAAACTGAAATCTTTCACATCTCTTAGTTGCCTACTAGTCATCCAGTTTTATGCATATAGATATAATAGCCCTAACTTTTAGAGAAGTCTGTTAGTAAATTATCATTATCCTCACTTCATTTAAATTATATTCTTTAGGAATGTAATCCATATAGAACAGGTAAGAGGAAATTGGTAAGATTGTGAGACTTAGCTGGAGAATCATGATTCAGATTCCTTTAGCCAGTTAACAATTGTAAAAGAGAAAATAAGATAATCTCAAATCTTTGAGAATGAAGATTAAAGAAAATATGCAATTTACTCTCTTGTACTATAATAGCTTTCCTTCCTTCCTTCCTTCCTTCCTTCCTTCCTTCCTTCCTTCCTTCCTTCCTTCCTTCCTTCCTTCCTTCTTTCCTTCCTTCCTTCCTTCCTTCTTCCCTCCCTCCCTCCCTCCCTCTCTTGCTCCATCTATAAGATCAGTAATGTCAGCATTTTCGAATGGTCTCCAATTCCAGATGATTTAACTGAAGGATCAGATTTCAGTATCCATACATTTTCTATAACCTTGGAACTCCGCAATTTCTGTATGTCAGAAAATGAGAAAGAAGTTGCAGTAATATTTATCACTGTGGAAAGAAAAACATTCTGAGAAATTCCTGAAATATTATGTAATGGTTATAACTGCTGTTCTTATATGCATCCTTAGTTTATAGATTTAGCAAGGGAGTTACCAATACAAAAAGCAATAGAATGCTACAATTTTGATTTGATCAAATGCATTATACAACACTGTTGGTATTTTAATAACATCTAACAATTGGCAATTCATGCTTCAAAATTATAGCATTGCTTTCAAGGCTTTATTATGTATGTGCAAATAGAGATGTGCACAGTGGTGGGCTTCACATTTTTTAATAATTGGTTCTCTGCCCTAATGACTGGCTGGGTGGGCTTGGCTGGGTGGTCATGTGACTGAGTGGGCGTGGCCAACTTGATGTCATGTTAAGGGACGCTGACCATAACCTGGCCTCTCGTGACCATGGGGATGCTGCAACAGTCGTAAATATGAAAAGCAGTCATAAGTCACTTTTTTCAGTGCCATTGTAACTTTGAATGGTCACTAAATGAACTGTTGTAAGTCAAGGATTACCTGTAGAAAAATACAAAAAGCTTCTTTGCTTGCAAAAAGGTGCCCTAAATACCAATCATTAGATTAGAAATGGGGGAATACATACTGAAGATCAATGAGTCACAGCTGTCATGGAAAGCTAAACTATTCTGTCTGAATACCTTCCTTTTCCTCAGCAATATCTGTAATCCAGAGTTACAAATCAGGCAATGTGCCAGAGTATATTGAGGAATTAAAATAGTTAAAATACAGCCAACTCTTGCTCATAGAGTGAAACCCTTTAGGAGAGAGGTCATTTAAGCTCTCCAGAAAGCGGGTGGGAATTTTTGGGCTACAAAATGAGACAAATTAACAAATTAACATTATGAGTGAGGACTGATCTCATTCTGTCTTTGTTCAGACCTTGCTGCAGGGAATTTTCACCTATAAATAGAGCTATCTTATCTCTTTACTTCCTTAGGTGCTGACGTCTGCTGTGGGCTATTAAGGAAGGTGGGGGCTGCTTTCTCCCTCTAAGAAAACATGTTTCTCCATTTCTCATCTAAGGAAATATATTCTTTTTAATATTTCTCAAAATATTTCATTCTTCTAGGAGAAGGGTGGATGCTAACTTTCTACAATTGGGGCCATGTTACTATGCCATATTATCATGAGAGCAAACTATAACAAATTGGAAGGAGGATCCACTTATTATCAGTGAGCAATCATGTGCCTTGGCCACTCTGAAGCAATGCAAGAGACTCCTGTCCCAAAAGTGCTTTTCCAAGAAGCAACTGGACTTTCTGGAAACCAAGAAAGTCCATTAGCCTCTTGAAAAAAGCACTTTTGGGACAACCATGACCTGGATGACTGAAGAGACTCCTCTTCAGTCATAGACAAGAGACTCCTGTGCTGAAAAAGTACCCAGGAGCAATCATTAGATCCATTTGCACCACTTAAAGATACCAGCTGGTCTCACTCATCTCACAAGATATCCTAAGGTAATCGTTCAGATTTAAGGAAAAATCACATGCCCTCAGAAAGGCAGTAAAAAAAAATAGACAGTATGCCAAGCTTGCATCCTGCCTCTCAGCCATTTCTTTTATGGCTATGCCAACCCTTCTGTAAAAAGTTGTTCAAGCCCCAGGAATAAAAGTACCATAAAAACTCTCGGGGGCTCCAGAGAAGGTCAGCTACAGCCAGAAAGTCTGGGCATACTGCCAAGAACCATTAATGCTGTTACAATGTAACAAAGCTTAACCCAGAGGCAGTTTCTGAAAACAAAGCAGCAGCAGTGGCAATTAAGATATGGATTAGGCTAGAAATACACTAGAATATTTCCTTCCTGCATTCCTTGCAGGATTAGCCCTGTAAAGTGGGAAAAGATTTCTTCCAACAACTGGTTCTCCAAACAGCTCAGAAAATTAACGTACTGTTTGGAAGAAACGGTGTGAACCAACAGGAGTCCACCACTGGGTGTGTATACTACATATCCACTGTTTTTTCATTTGCAATAAATGGACAGTGACTTATAGGTTATCTACATAATGTACAAATATATTAGTTAACTGAATTGTTTTTGTACAAATACACTAAGCCATAGATTAGATCTCCTCAAATAAATTCAACAAGGTCCTGTGTTAGTGAGTAAAGAACCTATCCATATCCATTCCCTGAAGCTGTGAGTAAACACTTCAAATGTTTTGATACATATTTTTACCGTTTATTCAGAATGTCAAAACAGCTTATATGATTCCATTAATTGTATTTCTCAACAACAATCCTTTATAATAGCTCAGGCTAAAGGAGTTGGATTGATTCAAAGTAGGCCTGGCGAGTATTCATATCTGACAGTGTTCTTGAATTTAGGATTTCTGAGTTCTGCTCCCACTTATATATTGTACCACAGCAAAATAAAGCAATTACTTTAAGGCCACCCAAGGTAGCCTGCATATGAATAAAAGGATAACAAAATTATGATAGGATAACAAAATATTTTATTGATATTTTACATAAGCCTAATATAAACTAGGAAAGCCAGTTTAGTATAATGGTTAAGGGACCAGGCCACAGTGCTATTGCTATAAAACCAGTTCTGTGACTTTGAGCAAGTCTCTCTGTTAGCCCTTGGAAAAAGAGAATAGCAAACAATCACTGAAATTCTTGACAAGAAAGCTGTAGGCATTTGTCCAGGAACCAAGACTGACTTAGGTATGTGTGTGCACACATACACAAACACACAGAGAAAATCTCACTCTCTACTTCCATGTCCCTAAACTAAATGACTTGGCTTTGTACAATATACAGAACTGTAATCTGGTCAAATATTGTATTATTGAAACTCAGCCAGATAATCCAGATCATTCAATTTTGATGCGGTGGTTAAATTGCCAATATAATGGCTGGCTGGCAGGCACATTTACTAGTCCAAAGGTCTATGGAGATTGTCAATCAACCAAGTCATGATTCCAGTTGCCTTTTGGAAAAAGTATATTTGGATTGTTGGAAGAAATGTTCATCTGATTCAGTTCCAAGTGGGGAGAAAGACACTGGAAACATGGAGGTTACTTGGAAAGATGGTTTAATGGTGGACAGGACCAAATGGGTCCTGGGCAAAAAAAGCACATGGGTAAGAGAGGGAAAGAGATTTATAACCTCTGTTGGGCTTTGAATTTGCTTCCTGTTCCTGTGGCAAGAAATGTATCCTGATTGGTTGTCAGACTCCCATGGGGCCATGCAGTGGTAACTTTGTAGGTTGTCTTTTGAGTCCCAAGCTTGTTGAATCTTGCTGGGTGATGTAATGAAAGGGCTTTGGGCAATTTCTATTATGGCTTAATGGCTTTGCCATTGAAGGATCTTGAGGGAGGGTGTTTGCTTTTGAATAGACCTAGCCATCTCTTTATCTCTTAAGTGTGACATTTGCTGTGGGCTATCGAGGAGGGTGGGGGTTACTAATTGTGAGTCTGCTTCCTGCCTAAAAAACATGTTTCTCCATTTCTCATCCAGGGAAATATAATATTCTGCCTTTTTAATATTTTCCATTGTGGTGGAGTTAGCATCCAGTTTTGGGTTATCAGTCACATGCTGATTGGACTGAGTCTGTCAGATCTTTGAGGACACTTCCCCTGTTGCTAAGGATGTCCCGGAAATTGACTCAGTCAGCTAGCTGAACTACGTGTTAAATTTTGCTCCTTAAAAAAAAATACTTAAAATTATTCAAAAATTGGAAAATTGGTAAAAAAGACCAATCCGGAATATTATCTCGACTGAGGAACTGGTCTACTCATTATACAGCTGCCAAAAGACATATCAGTCGGGGCTTCGGCCCAGCCTGTCAGACAATGGATTGGCTGAAGGCTGATCTATAACGGAAAGGTATTTCAGCAGTAGGTATGTAGAAATACCATCCACACCGTTATCCCACATTTGGCTTGGAGGGCTTTTGGCAGTTTAAAACAGCTGCCGCAGAAGCCTTTTTACTGCGGCAGCAATTAACGGGGACAGAAGACAACCACAAATGTAGGAAAGCCCATTTTGAAGCTTAGGGTCTTAATTGAAGTAGCATAGTGGAAAGCAAAGTGCTAGTGAAGCCGCAGCAGTAATCCATAGGAAACTCTGGTTTTGCAGCGTCGGGGACGAAAATGGTGGATTTATCACAGAACGTTAGACGGGTGATTAGAAGAGCAGAGGAGATGGCTTGCAGGCCGTCATGCTGTCTCAGCCCTACAGCCCCAGATCATTTACACTCCTCTAACAGCCCCAAACCAAGGGATAGAGCTGCAGGGGCTTGAAAGAACTCTAAGGCAGCTGAGCAGGATAAGTGCCGCAGAGATAAAGCATTGGATAAATTGTGGACTAAAGGACAAGAAGCGGCCCAAAAAAGGTCAGAAATGGCACCCAACAGCACCATATCAGATTCCCACCAAAATGAGGAGTGACCGTTACTGAGAGGAGACAAGCATTTGCAAACTGATAGGAAAGTAGTAAAGAAATGGCCACAGGGGGAGCTGAAGAGCAGGATCTCATGCAAGAATCCATCAAAAGCTCTGATATTTCTTTTCAGTCTGCCCAGCAACAGGGCAATTTCCAGCTACAGCCCAGAGTACCAGACTGGCCCCTGAGGCCACATTTTCTCCCATGTCTGCTGGACTCCATCCAGTGGTGGGACAAGAGCTTGAATTCCAATTTAACATGCAGGCTTTTCTAGCTGAGGCAGTGAAGCAAGGGATATCAGCAGCCTTGAAACAGACTAAGTGTTCAACTTCTGAGCCTTCAATTTCATCCTCAAAACATAGCAGGACACAAAGTTCTCAATATGAGGATGATCTTTCCCTGCATTCAGGGTCAGCTTCTTATGCTCCCGCTGGAAGTTCTCACTCCAACCCATCTGACATGAGGCAACTGATGGATAGAAATTATTCTGATGATGAGGGCCTCAACGATTCTGACTAAAACGCACTGCCAGGCCTTTTCCAGCTGGCCATATTCAAGTCACTCCTCTTTAAGGCAAAGAATGCCACAGGGCAAGGCATGGCTTCTGAACCACAGGAGCCAACAAATCCTTCTGAAGATCTCAATGATCCATTGTTTTCAGAGAAAACCATAACAGCAGATATCATTCCTGCACCAAAGGTGTTCACAACAGTCATCCAAAGACAGTGGTCATCTCTTGGGTTGGGTCCAAGTCCTTCCTCCCTGGACAGAAGACTGTTCAACATGGGAGCTGATCTCCCCAAAGCCCTGGAAGTGCCCAATGTGGATGCCCCAGTTGTGGCCCTACAAGCCAACACTGAAATTCCTGGGGAGCCTGAAGAGTCGCTGAAGGCAGAGGACAAAAGGGCTGAACAAACGTTACAGAGAACGTATCAGTCAGCAGCATGGGCAGTGAAGGCCTCCACGGCCACATCCTTTTTTAACAGGGCCTTTTTCATCTGGCTTCAAGAGCTGCAAGAGAGAATTCCACTGAATAATGTCAGGTCACACCAGCATATAAACAAACTCCTAGCAGCTGTGGAGTTCTCAGCTGATGCCACCCTCAGTGCAGCCAAATTGACTGATAATGTGTCAACCAAGGCGCACATTAACTGCTAAGGGGGAACACATTCATGGCCACTGATGCTGGAGGCAGAACACCTCTGCTTATGGGCAGAGAGACGCCAAGTATTGCTCAGAGCTGAGCACATTGCAGGCTTGGCCAATGTTGAGGCTGACTGGCTTAGCAGTGCCACTATAGACCACGCAGAGTGGTGTTTGCACCCTGCTTTGTTTCAGGAGCTGTTGGAGTGCCAGCTGTGGATCTCTTCACTTCCCAGGACAACATGCAACTCCCAAGATTCTACTCCAGGTTTGCAGTTCTGGGGGTGGAGGGAACGGATGCCTTATGCAGCCCTTGGCCCAGGGAGCCTTCCTTCCTATGCCCCTGATCCCGAGGGTGATTCAGAAGCTGTTGGGGGGGAAAAGCAGAACTCATTCTTGTGGCCCCTCATTGGCCCAGAAGGCCTTGGTTTGCAGACTTAGTAAACCTATCTGTGTCCCGCCCTTGGAGGATGCTGGAGGACAGAGTGTCTCTCAGCCAGGGACCAGTATTACACCTGGAGCCCCAGTGGCTTCAATTGGCCCCTTGGAGATTGAATGGGAATCTCTGATCTGGGACCATTACTCCTCCAAGGTGATAACAACCATCCAAGCCTCTAGGAAACCCTCACCAATCGCATCTATGATGCAACCTGGAAGGCTTTCAGCGAATGGTGCTCTAGATCTGACCTACTAGAGGTCAGATGGGGCCTCTATCGCCCAGGTGTAGGTTTTCTGTATTTCAGGATCAAGTCATACCCCCACTAGCAGTTAAAAGGAAGAAGCAGCTGCAAGCTCACATCATTCTGAGAAGCACAGAGCCGAAGACACAAACCTGAAGATGATGAATGAGACTTCATCGAAACGTTGCCTAGATACTTTGAATCTTACGCGGGAGAAACCCGAATAACCAAAGATCCACATACAAATACCCGAGAACCTCAGAATATATATATATATATATATATATATATATATATATATATATATATATATATATATATATATATATATATATATATATATATATATATATATATATTTGTTTTCTTAAGTTTTCGTGGGTACTTACATGAATGGTATTCAGCTTTGTTGGGGTTTTCCCACGCCAGTTGTGCTTTTAAAGTTGTAGCAACGTTTCAGCAGAATCTCATGATGGCAGATGAGATTCTGCCGAAACATTGCTACAACTTTAAAAGCACAACTATAATGACGTGGGAAAATACCGAACAAAGCTGAATACCATGTGTGTGTGTGTGTGTGTGTGTGTGTGTGTGTGTATCTGTATCTGTATCTATATCTATATCTATATCTATATCTATATCTATATCTATATCTATCTATCTATCTATCTATCTATCTATCTATCTATCTATCTATCTATCTATCTATAGTCTCTTTAAGAACTTAGTGCGTATTTTAAGAATGTACCAAGCAGAATTCGACTGGAAGTTATGTGTTATATTGAATGTTATAATTGTAAAGGCATAAATTGAAGTTTAAATAAGAGCTGAATGGATAAAAATTAAAAGATACAAAGCTGTCATACTCCAATTAGTAACTACAGGGAAAAAATTGTTTAATGAGAAAAGAAAATATGAAATTGAAACAGGACAGACAAAAGTATAAATATGATGTCTAGAAAGGTATTGAAATTTAGAAATATATATATATGTATGTATGTATGTATGTATGTATGTATGTATGTATGTATATATGTATGTTGTGACTCCGGGATTTGAATCTGGTCCGTCAGCAGATGTGAGCTCGAGTGAAGAAGATCTGGCACTGAGATTCGAACCTGCATTATTAAGTGATTTTGAAGGTAGCCAGGATGAGGAAGTGGACTTAGCTATGAGAGACGAACCTAATTTATTTTTATTTTTTTGGAAACAATTTTATTGATTTTTTACAAACAAACAAAACAAACAAGACATAAAAACATCAACTCTCTTCCATATATACATACAGTGTGTTTGTTGGTTCATCAGTTTTGTGCATTCATTTCGTAGTCTCAAATTACAGTTATATTACATAATAGCTCATATTGTCAATCCAAACTTATATATCCTAATATCACTATTAGAAAATCATTTGACTATAGTTTTAATCATTCATATTTTATGAGATAACAATACTTTGAATAGTTTACTCTATAACAAATCATATAATCATACCAGATCTATCCTAAAAACACTTTATAGATATCATGTCAAATAACAAAAGAGAAAGAAAAAACAAAGATATTCTTTGCTGTCTAACATTCTAAATATTCTATTATTGTATTTTATCATCCAACCATTGATGGAAAAGATCCCAAATTTCACGAACCTAATTTATTGAAGGTGTCGGAGTCCTCTCCCTCCCTCGAATCTCCCTCTCTGATTACGCAGCAGCCGGTAACAGATAATCAGGAAAACATGCGAGAGGTTTCAAGTGAGGAGGAGGACTTTGAGGGATCTTGGCTTGACGTGAGAAATAGACGGAGATTGAGACGTCAATCTCAATTGGTAAAGAAGCGTCAAGCCAGTGATTAATTAATGAGACTAACACGCCCCCTTAGGGGATAAAAGGAAACGGATTGGCTTGAGAAATTTGCCAGAAGCAAAGTGTATTGTTAGAGCGAAAGTACTGTGAAGATTCTCTGAGGCATTGTAATTTATAGGCACTTCAGGATTGCCAAACAGATTTCAGAACTACTGCTAAGTACTGGAAAAACCTCAGCAGTTATCTTTGTTGGGGTTTGTTTTTGGTTGCTTATATTTTTGGAACTTTAGAATTTTGATTGCTCACCTGTGGATACAGGTGAGACATTATATATATATATATATATATATATATATATATATATATATATATATATATATATATATATATATATATATATATATATATATATATATATATATATATATGTGGATCTTTGGTTATTCGGGTTTTCTCCCGCGTAAGATTCAAAGTATCTAGGCAACGTTGGCGAGGTCCCACTCGCCATCTTCAGGCTGGTGCTTTCGGCTTAGTGCCAGTGCAAGCAGTGTGTGACCGGAGCTGCCATCTCTATATACACGTGGTGGGGATGGTGTGCTGGGCTGGTTGGCTGTGCTGCAGCCTCTTGATTGGTTGATGGAGTTGATGTTGGTATAATGGGCTGTGTAATGGCCTTTTGTTGTAGAGATATCCTGGATCTTGTGCTGTCATCTCCTGGGTCGTTAGCCTCTTGTGTTTTAACGGCTTGGGTAATGGGTTGTGTGATGGGCTTGTGAGTTCTTTTGTTGTGGTATCCTGGGTCTTGCGTTGTAATCTCCTGGGTCGTTTGTGTTTTGATCTCTTTTCGATTAGCCTCCTGTGTAGTAACAGCTTGGGTAATGGGTTGTGTGATGACCTTGTGAGATTTATTGCTGTGGTATCCTTGGTCTTGTGCTGTGATATCCTGGGTCATTTGCTGTGTAGTGACTTCTTGAGTTCTTGAGGTGTAATTTCTTGAGTTTTCTGATGTGATGTCCTGAGCGGGTGGCTGTGATGTAGCATTTTGGGTTTTTAATATGGCTTTGAGTTTGGGGTCTGGGTCTGTGTTCATTTGGCTTCGAGTTCGTGGTCGTGCCACATCTTCATGGTGGGGGTCAGTTCGCTTCATGTATGGTTCAGAGGAGTTTGAAGTGGGTAGTGATGCAGCTGCAGTGCGGCTTCTGGTCTGTGGTCGTGTCTCATCTTCTGTGTGGGTGTGAGTCTGATTTTTACGTGGAAGTGTGGTGGTGGCATCTTGTGTGGCCCTCATGGGTGTGGGTCTGGTGTCATTTATCATGTTAGGTACTGCCTGTTCATGAGGGCGGGTTTCCAAATGGCTGGTAAGCGGAGGTGTCATCTCTTTTATTCATGCTGTGTGGGCGTTTTTCTATCTCTATGGCTTCTCTGATTATTCTGCTGCTGTGGTGTTCAGTTTTGGCGATAGTTCTGGTATTTTTAAAGTCAATCTCATGTCCTGTGGCTTTGAGGTGTTGGACCAGGGAAGAGGTCGGTTCTTCTTTTTGATTGAGTTCTTATGTTCTTCAAGCACTTATTCTTCTGTTAGTTTGTCCAATGTATGTGGTGAGGCAGGCAGTGCAGGGGATTTCATACTGCCTGCCTCACCACATACATTGGACAAACTAACAGAAGAATAAGTGCACGCGTTGAAGAACATAAGAACTCAATCAAAAAGAAGAACCAACCTCTTCCCTGGTCCAACACCTCAAAGCCACAGGACATGAGATTGACTTTAAAAATACCAGAACTATCGCCAAAACTGAACACCACAGCAGCAGAATAATCAGAGAAGCCATAGAGATAGAAAAACGCCCACACAGCATGAATAAAAGAGATGACACCTCCCGCTTACCAGCCATTTGGAAACCCGCCCTCATGAACAGACGAGTATCCAACATGATAAATGACACCAGACCCACACCCATGAGGGCCACACAAGATGCCACCACCACACTTCCACGTAAAAATCAGACTCACACCCACACAGAAGATGAGACACGACCACAGACCAGAAGCCGCACTGCAGCTGCATCACTACCCACTTCAAACTCCTCTGAACCATACATGAAGCGAACTGACCCCACCATGAAGATGTGGCACGACCACGAACTCGAAGCCAAACGAACACAGACCCAGACCCCAAACTCAAAGCCATATTAAAACCCAAATGCTACATCACAGCCACCCGCTCAGGACATCACATCAGAAAACTCAAGAAATTACACCTCAAGAACTCAAGAAGTCACTACACAGCAAATGACGAAGGATATCACAGCACAAGACCAAGAATACCACAGCAATAAATCTCACAAGGTCATCACACAACCCATTACCCAAGCTGTTACTACACAGGAGGCTAATCGAAAAGAGATCAAAACACAAACGACCCAGGAGATTACAACGCAAGACCCAGGATACCACAACAAAAGAACTCACAAGCCCATCACACAACCCATTACCCAAGCCGTTAAAACACAAGAGGCTAACGACCCAGGAGATGACAGCACAAGATCCAGGATATCTCTACAACAAAAGGCCATTACACAGCCCATTATACCAACATCAACTCCATCAACCAATCAAGAGGCTGCAGCACAGCCAACCAGCCCAGCACACCATCCCCCACCACTGTATATATAGAGAGATGGCAGCCCGGTCACACACTGCTTGCACTGGCACTAAGCCGAAGCACCAGCCTGAAGATGGCGAGTGGGACCTGCCGAACGCTGCCTAGATACTTTGATCTTACGTGAGAAAGCCGAATAACAAAGATCCACATAAAATCCGCGAGAACCTCAGAAAACAAATATATATATATATATATATATATATATATATTTTCTGAGGTTCTCATGGGTATTTGTATGTGGATCTTTGGTTATTCGGGTTTTCTCCCGCGTAAGATTGGAAGTATCTAGGCAACGTTTCGATGAAGTCTCATTCATCATCTTCAGGCTTCTGTCTTCAACTCTGCTTCTCAGAGTGATGTGAGCTTGCAGCTGCTTCTTCCTTTTAACTGCTAGTGGGGGTGTGACTTGATTGGGTGGGGGCTTGGCTGTGTTCTGATTGGGTGGCAGTGTGTTCTCATTGGTTGGGGTTTTGGCTGTGTTCTGATTGGTTGGGGTGTTGGCCATGTTCTGATTGGCTGGAGGTGTGTTCTGTTCAGGTGGGGGCTTGGTTGTGCTCAGGTTGGTCTTAGTTACTGGGGGATTTGAGTTGGTGAGCTGTGATCTTGCTGTTTGGCTTCGAGTTCGTGGTCGTGCTGCATCTTCATGGTGGGGGTCAGTTCGCTTCATGTATGGCTCAGAGGGGTTTGAAGTGGGTAGTGATGCAGCTGCAGTGCGGCTTCTGGTCTGTGGTCGTGTCTCATCTTCTGTGTGGGTGTGAGTCTGCTTTTATGTGGAAGTGTGGTGGTGGCATCTCGTGTGGCCCTCGTGGGTGTGGGTCTGGTGTCATTCATCATGTTAGGTACTCGTCTGTTCATGAGGGCGGGTTTCCAAATGGCTGGTAAGCGGGAGGTGTCATCTCTTTTATTCATGCTGTGTGGGCGTTTTTCTATCTCTATGGCTTCTCTGATTATTCTGTTGTTGAAGTGTTCGGTTTTGGCGATAGTTCTGGTATTTTTAAAGTCAATCTCGTGTCCTATGGCTTTGAGGTGTTGGACCAGGGAAGAGGTCGGTTCTTCTTTTTTGATTGAGTTCTTATGTTCTTCAACGCGTGCACTTATTCTTCTGTTAGTTTGTCCAATGTATGTGGTGGGGCAGGCAGTGCAAGGGATTTTGTATACTCCTTGGCTTTCTAACTCGATTTTGTCTTTAGGGTTTCTTAGGATGGTGGATATTTTTCTGTTTGTGCAGAATGCTGTTTTAATGTTGTGTTTTTGGAGGATCTTGCTGATTTTGTCTGTAGTGCCTTTTATATATGGGAGGAGGGCTTTGCCGTTCTCTTGTTCTCTGTCTTGGATTTTGGTTGGGGTTTCTTTTTGGATTAGGTGGGTAATCTTCTTTCTTTGGAATCCATTGGCTGTTAGTACGTTGGTGAGAGTGTTTAGTTCGGTTTTTAGGTGTTGTTCATCAGCTAAGCATTTTGTTCTGGAGATGAGTGTCTCAGCTACGGAATTGATCTGTGCTGGGTGGTGGTGTGAGAGTGCATGTAGATAGCGGTTTGTATGTGTTTTCTTCTGGTAGATGGTGTGTCCTAGGGAGCCATTGGGTTTTTTGTATACCAAGACATCTAGGAAGGGAAGTTGATTGTTAGCTTCTGTTTCCATGGTGAATTGTATTTTGGGGTGTAGGCTGTTGAGGTGTGTGAGGAAGTTGTTCAGTTTTTCTTTCCCGTGTGGCCAGATTATGAAGGTGTCATCTACGTATCTGAGCCAGAGTTTGGGTTTGTTATCATATTTTTCTAGAGCTTGTGTTTCAAAGTGTTCCATGTAGAGGTTTGCGATGACAGGTGAGAGGGGTGATCCCATGGGTGCTCCTTCTATTTGTTTGTATTTTTGTCCTTTGTAGGTGAAGTATGTATTGGATAGACAGTGGTTGGTCAGATCTAGGATGTGCTGGGGGGGGGTTGTATTTGTTTTGGATGGCTGTCAAGGCTTCTTTTATTGGCACTTGGGTGAAGAGGGATATGACATCGAAGCTCACTAGTAGGTCGCTGGGTTGTAAGTTTTGTTTCTTTATGATCTCGATGAACTGGAATGAGTTTCTTACATGTGAGTTGATGGATTCTGCATAGGGCTGTAGTTGTTTGGCGAGAAATTTGGCTAGGTTTTGTAGAGGTGAGCCTATGGAGCTGACTATTGATCTAAGTGGAGTTCCTTCTTTGTGTATCTTGGGGAGACCATAAAGCTTGGGGCGTCTGGATGATTTCTCTCTGGGTATGATTCTTTGCTGGATTTCTTCACTGATGGGGGAGGCTTTTATTTTGGATATGGTGGTTTTTTCTAGGTAGGTGGTGGGATCTGTCTTTAGGGGTTTGTATGTGGGGTCTAGGAATAGGTTGGTTAACTTGGTTTGGTAGTCAGATGTGTTCATAACCACTGTCGCGTTGCCCTTGTCTGCTGGATATATATATTCATATATATATATGAATTTAGAAAGGAATGAGATAATTAAAAGTAAGATTGAGAAAACTAAGGGAAGGGAAAAATTATTGAGAAAGTGTTAAAATAGTAATAAGATATGGAA
The DNA here is from genome assembly GCF_049901735.1 of Notechis scutatus. NCBI lineage: Eukaryota > Metazoa > Chordata > Lepidosauria > Squamata > Elapidae > Notechis > Notechis scutatus. The sequence continues at coordinate 36,655,912 of NC_142025.1, read as the reverse complement.
TAGAACACAAAGTTGAATATGAAATTGAATTTGTGTCTGTATGGAGAAGTGATAACCTGGGACCATGCTATTCTCAAAAAAAATAAATTTTACTAGTATTATGTTTTGTAAAAACCAAAATAAATTTTTTATTTAAAAAAAAAGAAAGAAAAATGATGGCACACTCTGGATATTCAAAGGACCCTGCGTATGTATGTTAAGTGGACATCTCCCTTCTGGAGGTCTGAATCCCTCTTTGTTTCTTTCCAACCTTCTACTATGGGCTGCAAGACTGTAAGACTGTGTATATCCAAAGCCTACCAAGCCCAAGGGCTTGCTGTTCCTCCAAGAATAACGGTCCATTCGACGAGAAGTGCAGCCACGTCGGTGGCGTGGGCCACTCAGACCTCTTTGGAGGCGGTTTGCAGGGCGGCAACCTGGGCCTCACCTTCTTCATTCATCAGATACAATAAGCTGGATTCTTTTGCATCTGCGGAGGCAGCATTTGGACAGAAAGTTCTTCAAAAGGCTCACCCTGTCTAGGAGATTCAGACTGCAGTAGGCCCACCCATAGGACAGCCATCTTTGGTATGTCCCAATCCTTGATGCTATCTCCACCACAATGGAGAAGGGTCATTGGTTCTTACCTGATACGACCTTTCTCTTTGGGTGGAGATAGCATCCAGTCCTACCCTGATGTAGGTCCATTCCGAATCTAATGGAGCATGTTATTGTTACAGAAGAACACATCAGTCTATCACTAATCCTTTGCCAATTTCTGGGACACCCTTAGCAACAGGAGGAGTGTCCTCAAAGATCTGACAGACTCAGTCCAATTAGCAAGCAGTGACTGATAACCCAATTCTGGAAGCTATCTCCACCCAAAGAGACAGGTTGTATCAGGTAAGAACCAATATTTCATTCTTCTAGGAGAGGGGTGGGTATTAACTTCCTACAGGATTCACTAGTTCAAAGTTAACTAAAAGCATAAAAAGAGGAATAAACACAACAAAAATACTTCTCAGAATTTGAGAACAGAGAAGTTTGGAGTTTTATTTTACAGAGCTCAAGATGCCAAGAATCAAGCCAATCTGTATTTAATCAGGCAAAGAGCCAGCACCCTTCTTTAAGCCCAACTGAACTAAATTGAGCATCAGTATAAAGCACTTGTCTCCAGCCACAGTAGTATCAACTGTGCCATACTGACGAACAGTATGAAAACTGGCAGGGAGTTGAAATCTTTTTTTGTTCCTTGCTTTGCTTTTGAGCTCACTCTATGGGTGCTGTATTACTGTATTTCACTGATTGCAAGCACACTAGGTGTCTTTGCTCTATTATTTTTACACCATGTTATTTTCTTCCCAGAGCAAATGAATCATACAAACAAGCCTCAAATTTTTCAAAGATAAAAATACCTTAAAGTATTTCAGTGTGAAAGCGGGAGGTAATAACCATAGGTTAGTAATTATCCTAGTAGGTCAAATGAAGCAGAAGATTTCACTTGCTCAAGCATCTTTAGAAGACATATCTAGTCCCAAATTGTTTAAAATACCTCTTTTTTCTGCCATCTCTTACTTCTCTGATTCAGTTTTGATTACAGTAATCTGCCATGCAACTGAATATTTTATAAATTTGGGTGCTTATATTTGAATATATGAATTTCCTAACCATTCTCTTTACGTCTACTGGATGAGATAAATTTCAACAGTTTGTTTTTAACAAAGAAGGAAGAAGAAAATTGATAGACCTGTACTGGAAGTCATGTTTTCTATTTATAAAAAACCCAACCATCTGTTGAATATGAAAGACTATATAGTACATTTGACAACTTCTAAGAAAGGAAATCAGAGACTAAGTTACCATTCAGTAATTGGCACTTTAATAACAAATTCAGCACATAAATCACTTAGTAGCAAATACATTTCAGTGGGGAAAGGGAACATATTTCTATTTACATTCTGGTAATTATATATACAATTTCATCTTTCTCTTTCTTCATACATTTAGATTTTATTTTTGTTATTTTCTTTAAATGATTTCCTTCCTTCCTTCCTTCCCTCCTTCTTTCCTTCCTTCCTTCCTCCCTCCCTTTTCCGCGATGGTTAAATGATCACTCTAGATTGCAGTGAAATTAATCTATGCACTATCATCTCAAGGCTGGCATCTAAATTATGAAAGGAACTCTGTATTTTACGGCCCAGTTTACTGTTTTTACAGTAAATAGAGATTGCTAAAAACTTTACATTTGGCATAGAAGAAGGTGCTCAACTAGGAGGGGTTCTTTACTGTCATACTATCTTTTGTTTTCTCTGAGGGAGTTGGCTTTATCCAATACTTTTTCAGAGCTGAAAATAACAATGAAATAAAAGTTACATCTGTTTACTACATCATTTAGATTAATATGTTATGTTTTGTTCTCTTTTTTTACTCTGTTTTTACATATTTTAATTGGCTGTCATTTTAACTGGCTGCCAGGTTGTACTGCTTGATTTTATTGTTTTTATATCTTTTATTGTTTTGCTGTTGTTTGTTATTTTTCCTATTCATTTTGCATTTTGTTAATGGAAACAAGGAATATAAATAACACAAATAATAATAAATTTATTTTATACACACTCCACAATACAATTTCCTGGAAAGCCATCTTGTGAATATCTGACTTAAATAAATGGGAACCAGGCGGACTACACACTTTCAGTGGCATATATCTAATAGTATATATATCTTTCCAATGAATTATGTCTATTATGAGCTAAATGAAACCTATAATTTTCTGTGTTTCACAGGTATACAGTGATTAAATACTGCTCACATTCAAACAGGACAATAACATTTCAGTTTCTCTTGACATCACTCAGAAGTTTGTTTTGTTAATGATTGAAGAAACTAGTAAACAAGATTTATTTTTATATTAATATGGTTATTCAAATAGTATTTAGATAATTTTATGCAAACTAAATATGCAATAAATAATCACATATATTTTCACCAGTTATTATTAAGTTATGTTAATCAACCCAGGAAAAGAATAAAGGAAAAGGGGGAAATGTTAATTTTATTTCTGTGCCTCATAAATAATAATTGTTAATAGTAATTGTTATGTCCTTTAAATTGCATTGTTCTATCCACCACTAGCTTCTTATGCTATCTACTTTGAAATAGTGCTAACATTTATATTTATACATGTCAATAGTATTTAGGTATTTTTTTACATTTCCTCTCTCTAATATGCAAGCAATTCTGTTTTCTTATATGGAGCAATTTGTTTCTTTGGTATATTTTCACTTTTTTTTACTGGCATCACATATACTGAAATTGGTTTGATTGGATGATTTGTTTGGTTTTACTTTCATCCTTCTAAGAGGCCTGTGTCATATCTCAAAATTTGGAACATCTTAAGTGTAAGCAGGCACTATACATTCTGGCATTTGAATGCTCAGAAATATAGCCACAAAGATACGAAATAAAATTATAAGGTATTAGCTCTATACCCATGCTTCGCTACGAAACTATGTAATTGGGCTTAGTTTTGGGGGAGGAAAATAAGGGGCAAAAATGTGCCTCTGCCTACCAGTATCCATCGGTATTCATCTGGCTATCATCTTGTCATTTGTGAGAGAGTTGACGGCTGTTTGGAAACTGAAGCAGTATTTTCTATGTGAGCAAGAAGGAGACAGCAAGGAGCCTGGGCGTGGCTTAGCTCAGCTGTTCTATACTAAAGCTGGTTGCTGCTGTGAAACTAAAACTGAAACTTCTCTCCTCTGCTTGTGTTTTGCATTTTGAACAGGTTTCTTTCCAGGTGGGGAGGGGGAGTAGAACTCCTTAGCATCAGAGCGTGTTCATAATAATATAGGAAATACTAATGCTCTGATGGTCATTTTGAAAAATCCTTTCTTAGCAAACACCTAGAAGCCAAGAGGAACATAAGTGGCAAGTTTCAAGTTTGTAGGCTTTACAGTTCTGGAGATTTTGTGATGATGCATGAGTGGTATTTCGCATAGATGAATGGATGGATGGATGGATGGATGGATGGATGGATGGATAGATAGATAGATAGATAGATAGATAGATAGATAGATAGATAGATAGATAGATAGATAGATAGGAAGATGTGAGTCTAAAATATTACCTAATGATGTCTCATTTATTCAGTCTTTGATTACTTTCTACATTTTGATCCCAACAAGGGATCAGGAAGAAATTATAGAACTGATGCATATGTAAGTGCATGCTACCTGATTAAATTGCTACAGATAAATTATGATGAAGGGGTTTATTCAATCTTTTTGGATTCATACATACTATCTGACTCGTCAGAAAACAATATAATTTGAGGACTTTATGGAAGTTGTGTAAATAAATGTAACAAAACCAAAATATAGAATTTTTTTGATTTTCAATTGTACTAGACTTCAAAATAGAAACATTTAGTTATAGATGATAGTTTGTATTTTTATGATGTCTTATTGTATGCCTGTTCTGTTGTTTTTTTAAAAACTTTATAAGCTGCCCAGAGTCATCTAAGATGTGCGGCAATCAAATCAAAATAAATAAATAAATCAAGTAAGCAAGCTTTATTTTGCTTTACAGAAATTTGGCTCATAGTTTTCCCAATAAATGTGCCTGATAGTAATTTGTAACTTAGCATATATCTGCTCACCTTTTATATATTTGTCTATTGCTATCATCAAGTTAGTGTTTGTTGTACAATCACTGGACAAATCTCTGCAGTTTTCTTAGCAAATTGCAAGAAGTCATTCGCCATAAGCTACTTCTTAGGGCTAAGAGAAAGAACGACTGCTTCAAGGTCACCCAACTGATGGATAGGATTAGAACTCATGGTCTCCTAGTTTCTAGCCTGATGCATTGCATCACCAAATGCCTCTCTTATCAATGTAGAAACATTTGTAAAAGTTTGTAAAGGGCTTCTATCAATACACTACCATAGATATATTCTTGAAATAAAAAAAACCTGGAAAATAGAAAGTCTTTGAATAAGAGGAATCATTACTTCAGGGAAAAACACAATGTTACAACCTAAAATAAAACTTTTGTAGCAAATCTCAAGAATAGAGGTAATAAAATAATGGTTTGGGAATGCCTTTCAATCTGACATTCCATCTGACTTATCACTAAAAAGAGCATGAGAATTCTACAAGATCATACCAGAGCATCTACTTTCACTTAAAACTGAAATGGACATGGGTCATATAGTAAAATGATTCCAGTAATCAAGTCTGCAGATTAATGAAGAAGAACAAATATTGTTGAATTGAGAGTTTGCAAGAAGAAAGGGCCATAATTTCTATATAGCCATTTCCCAAAGCATTCATGCTTTGAACTGTCAATGTTGTTGGAAGAAATGTCCATCTGGATTCAGTTCCAAGTGGGAAGAAAGACACTGGAAACATGGAGACTGCTTGGAAGTGTTCTGTACGGTCATTATCATTCTTGTAGAATCACGCAGTGATTGGCCAAGGCGTGCGGCGAGCTGATTGGTCGGCGAGCCGCACTGATTGGCCCGCCGCCAATCTCCCGCGATTGGTGGAAACTGATCGCGGGAGATTCAAAGCGGTGCCATTTGCCGCGCCGCCGCGGCCAAAGAATAAAGCCGCCATTTCTCTTTCGGACCCGAGCCGATCTCGGGGATCAATAAATGAGCTGAACTAAAGTCACTGGCTCTGAGTCTCCTTCCTTGCGACGGACATGACACTGGCGACGAGGATGGGATCCCAACCCTGATCCCCATCGAGCACGTGTCTGGAGGAACGAGACCGAAGAGATGGCCAGCATCGTACTGCCCGCACCCTTTAACCCGGCTACTGAGGATTGGGAATCGTACACCGACCGATTCCTAATGTTCCTCGAAAGTAGCAATCTAAAGGATGCAAACGGGCAAAAGAAAAGAGCTGTCTTCCTCACACACTGCGGGCCCGCAGTATTTAAGATGGCGAAAGCCCTTGTGAAACCCGAGGACGTAAAAATGATGGACTGGGCGATCTCGAGCCGTTGTTCTGAAACCACTATGCCCCCGACGTGCCCACCCTCATCAGGCGGCACGACTTCTATCGGCGAGACCAGTGAGTGGGCGAGAGCATCGGCGACTTCGTGGCTGACCTGTGAAATCTCGGGGGCATGTGTGGGTTTACGGATATGGATGAGGCACTCCGAGACCGCGTCATCCTGGGGCTCAGAGATCCAGTCCTCCACAGCCGGCTGATGGCAAAAGGCGACATCGCCCTCGCCTTGCAGACGCCACCGCAGCCGAGGCGACCCGGAAATCGGCGGCCCGAATGCGGAGGCCCGACGCCGGGGACCGCTACACGACCACCGAGGCAGGCACGGCAACCGAGACGCGCTCCGAAGCAAGCTGCCGAGAGACCACCACACACCATGGCGACCTCGACTCCACCTCCGACACCACGAACGAGGAAGTGGACGTGCATCGGCTCCAGGCAGATCGAGACCGGCGCGATCGACGGAGTCGTAAGTCGGGGCAACCGTGCACCGGGTGTGGAGGTGACCACCCTCGATCGGAGTGCCGGTTTTTTGATGCAATATGCCGGCACTGTGATAAAAGAGGCCACATCGCCCGCGTTTGCCGACTCAAGAAGAACTACAGCCCACGGCGGCGAGACGGCAGCAGCCGGGGGCGAGACAGCACCCCCCCAGGCCCAGAGACCACCAAGCCGAAAACCGATGGAACCGAGACGGACGGGGCCGACGAGACGGCGGGAACTGGCGGAGAGAGGAAACCCACCAGACGGTCATCATCGGCCACTCATCCAGCGCAGACGCCCGGAAAGTATATGTGGAAGTGGGCATCGAGGGCGAGCCATGCAAGATGGAGGTGGACTCCGGGTCCTACCTCTCCATGGATGCATGGCGGGAAATCAAGCGCCTGGTGCCCACAATCCACCGGAGAGGACTGGAAAGCCAGAGCCTAATCCTCAAGGACTACCAGGGGAATCGCATACCGGTAGTCGGAACAGGCCAGTTCGAGGTAACTTTCAAAGGGCGTACAGCAAGGCTTCCCCTGATGATGGTGGACCGAGACCGCCCCAGCCTTTTGGGACTACAGTGGTTCGCGCCGCTCGGAATCGAAGTAACAGGCATCGACCACATCGGGGAGGCCGACTGGGAGGACCAACTCGCAAGGGACCTCCAGGAAGTGTTCGACGGCACCTTAGGCAAGTACCGAGGGCCCCCTATTTCGTTCAGCCTAGACCCCAGCGTTCCCCCAATACGCCTGAAACCACGGTGGGTACCATTCGCACTCCGGCCAAAAATCGATGAACAAATAGACAAGCTCATCAGACAAGGGGTCCTCGAGCCAATCGACCATGCCCGATGGGAGACCCCCATAGTCACCCCAGTCAAGCCCGATGGGTCGGTGAGAATCTGTGGGGACTATAAGGCCACCCTCATTGCGCATTGCAACAGAGCGCCTACCCGTCCCAGTAGTGCAACACCTCCTACACTCACTGGGGGAGGCAAGGTCTTCTGAAGCTCGACCTGGCGCAAGCCTATCAGCAGCTGCCAGTCGACGCAGAAACCGCCGAGGCGCAAACCATAGTAACCCACCGAGGGCCTTTTGCTGTAAGAGACTCCACTTTGGAGTCAGTGTGGCCCCAGGAATATTCCAGAGCCTCATGGAGAGACTCCTGCAAGGAATCAAGGGGGTGGTACCCTACTTCGACAACGTACTGGTGTCGCAGCCAACCAAAAAGAACTGAGGGCTGCCTGAGGGAGGTCCTAACAAAATTCAAAAATGCGGGGCTGAAGGTTAAAAAGAAAAATGCCAATTACACACCGAGAGGGTCGAGTTCCTGGGGTACCTTTTAGATCGGCACGGAATTCACCCAACCGAGAAAAAAATCAGAGCAATCAAGGAAGCCCCCAGACCGAAGAATAAAACGGAACTACAGGCATTTCTAGGACTGCTTAATTTTTAAAATGTTTTCCTGCCCCAGAAGGCAACCGCGGCGGTGCCTTTGCATAGGCTCCTGGACAAGGCGGGCCCGTGGATGTGGGGGAAACGCGAGGAAGCCGCCTTCAATAAAACCAAGGACCTGCTCACCTCGGATGCCGTCCTCATCCAATACAACGAGACCCTACCGCTAGCTGTCACATGCGACGCATCACCCTTTGGCGTCGGCGCCGTCCTCAGCCACACTCTCCCCGACGGAAAAGAAGCACCCATCGCCTTCTTCTCAAGGACCCTCACTAAACCAGAAAGAAACTACAGTCAGCTGGACAAAGAGGCCCTGGCTATCGTTGCCGCCGTCAAAGGTTCCACGAGTACATCTACGGCCGGACCTTCACCATCGTCACCGACCACAAGCCGCTGCTGGGAATCCTGGCAGGGAACAGGGCCACCCGAACATTCTATCCCCAAGAATGACAAGGTGGTCCGAATTCCTTGCCGCCTACAGCTACCGGCTCACATACCGACCGGTAAGACAATCACCCACGCAGACGCCCTGAGCCGCACGCCGCTACCGGACTTGGACACCGACCCAGCACCCACGACGCCACCCTTAGCATAGAGACTCTGCCCGATCTACCCATAACCGCGTCAGACATTGCCCGTGAAACCAATAAAGACAAACGTCTGCGCGGGTATTACATTGGGTAGAGAAGGGGTGGCCCGAAAAGGACGACGACGAAACCTTCAGGACATTCCGGAACCGGCAAACAGAACTGTCATTACAAAAGGGTTGTTTACTTTGGGGGGACTGGGTTGTTATTCCGGAAAAATTACAGGGAAAAGTATTGAAACTGTTGCATGAGGGGCACCCAGGCATCGTAAGGACAAAGGCCTTGGCCAGAAGTTACGCCTGGTGGCCAGGAATGGACAAACGAATCGAGGCCTGGGTGGCAGCATGCAACAGATGCCAGGAAACCAGGCCCAGCCCTCCTGCCGCCCCAATCCTGGAATGGGAAACCCCTAGGGGACCATGGTCCAGGATTCACATAGATTTTGCCGGGCCCACGAAAGGCCACACCTTCCTCATCACGGTAGACACTTACTCCAACTGGTTGGAGGTAAGCAACATGAGAACTACCACCACGGAGGCCGTCACCAAGGAACTCAGCAAACTATTCGCAACCCACGGCCTCCCAGACGTCATCGTATCTGACAACGGGCCCCAATTTACCTCGCTGGAATTCGAAAAATTCCTAGTGGAGCGGGGGATACGACACGCATTGACAGCGCCGGCACATCCAGCGGCGAACGGGAGGGCGGAACGGATGGTTCAATTTACAAAAAAAACTATCCAAAAGATAGAAAACGGGGAAATCCAAGAGAAAATAAACAAAATGCTTTTCATACAACACATAACCCCGAATACAACAACCAATAAAAGCCCGGCAGAACTACTAATGGGGAGAAAATTAAGGTCCCCACTCGACAGACTGCACCCCACATACAGCCCAGAAAAACCCCCAAACTCCTCAAGCAAAGACCGAATATTTAAAACAGGCGACACAGTATACGCGAAAAACCTCATCGGAGACCCACTCTGGGTACCAGCAACCATAACCCAAGTGACAGGTCCACGCTCGTACCGCTTACAGACAACCGACGGACGAGCATGGAAACGACACATCGACCAATTAAGGTCAAGAACAGCCACGGGAAACACAACCGACACGCAAACAGAAGCAAACACAAGAGGGGAGGGGAGGCCCCAAGGACCTAAAACCCACGAGAAAGAAACCAGGAATACTCACCGGCAAGCAGCCAGCTCGACACCTCACCAGGGAGAAGCAGCCAGGCCAGCTCAACCAGCCCGGAAAGACCAGGTGGGAGCGGAAACCGCAGCTCAACGAGACCGGGTAGACCGGGAGGGAGCTGCGACAAAAGGCCCGGCTCAGCATTCCAGACAGTTCCATCAACAGGGCAGAGAGCAACACAGAACCCGACCGAACCGGCCGGGAGCCAAGCACCAACTAACCTGCGCAGGTCAAGTAGACAAGTACGTAGCCCCGCCTACTTATGGGACTACGTTACGTAGGACCCTACCAAGAGGGGAGGGGTGTTCTGTACAGTCATTACCATTCTTGTAGAATCGCGCAGTGATTGGCCAAGACGCGCGGCGAGCTGATTGGTCGAGCAAGCCGCACTGATTGGCCCACCGCAAATCTCCGCGATTGGTGGAAATTGATCGCGGGAGATTCAAAGCGGTGCCATTGGCCGCGGCCGCCACGGCCAAAGAATAAAAGCCGCCGTTTCTCTTTCGGACCCGAGCCGATCTCGGGAATCAATAAATGAGCTGAACTAAAGTCACTGGCTCTGAGTCTCCTTCCTTGCGACGGACACGACAGGAAGGATGGTTCAATGGTGGACAGGACCATATGATTTTGAGGTCCTGAGCAAAAAATGAGCACATGGTTGAGAGAAGGAGAGAGATTTATACCCTCTGTTGGGCTTTGAACTTTCTTTCTGTTGTCAGACTCCCATGGGGCCATGCAGGGTAACTTTGTAGGTTGTCTTGAGTCCCAGGCTTGGTTGAATCTTGTTGGGTGATGCAATCTTCCCAAGTGCCATGTGGTGAGATGGGTAGGGGACTAATCCTGTCCTGAGGGTGAAGATATTTTGTGTTGTCGATAAGATGGCCCAGTCTTTCTGGGGCTATTAACAAAGGTGGGGGACTGCTTTCCAAGAGCATGTTTCTCCTTTTCTCATCCAGGGAGATATAATATTTTGCTTTTTAATATTTCCTAGAATATTTTGTTCTTCTAGGGGAGGGGCAGCTGCTAACTTTCTACAATGTCATTAGTTTATTCAAAATTTATATAGCAGTGGGACCCTTAGGAAGCTCTGATGTCTGTCAGTGCCCAAAATATGTGAGAATTTTAGAAAATCTGAAATGAAATACCCATTTCTAATGAAAATATATGCAGGGATGGGATGCAAATATTTTTGCTATTTTGTGAGCATGGCTAGTGGGCATGGTCCTGTGACTGGGTGGGCATGGCTTCTTCTTTTTTGCAGCACCCCTCCTGCACTCTTTTTTTTTTTTTTTTTTGGCCTCCTGAGCCTCAGAGAAGCCTCCTGGAGGGTCATTTCTGCTCCCAGGAAGTTTCTCTGAGGCCCAGAAAGGCAAAAAATGGAGCAAGGAGGTCCACTTAGCACCCCCTCTCTGTTTTTGGCCTCAGGAAGCCTTCTGGGAAGCCGTTTTTGCTCCCAGAAGGCTTCCCTGAGGCCCAGGAGGCCAAAATGGAGCACAGGGGGGCCCGGGGCTGTTTTTTTTGCCTCCTGGGCCTCAATGAAGCCTCCTGGGGGGGCCTTTTTACTCCAAGAAGGCTTTCCTGAGGTCCAGGAAGCCAAAAAGGAGCATAGAGGGCACCTCCTGGGCCTCAGAGAAGCCTCTTGGGTGAAGCAGTAAGACAGTGAGGGGGATCCTGGCACAGCTGACTGTCAGGAAGGAAAAAAAAGAAATACCGTAAGGAGTGACTGAGCAGGCAAGGGAGAATGCAGTCAGCAATGCGTGCAATGTCACACATGCATGATAAGGACTGACTGGGTGGGGAGGAAAGGTGAGGGGTGGACAGTGCGGGGCGGGGCCAGCCAAGGTCACAACTTGCGAGTTCTCCAAACAGAGCAGAATCATAGCCAGTTCTATAGAACCAATCTGAACCGGTAGAATACCATCCCTGAATATATGTTAGATAAATGATTAATATATTTCAAAAAAAATTAAAAAATAGCAGGGCAAAATGCAAAGTATATTTAAATACATTTAAACATTGTTATGCTGCTCTCTTAAATAGTTATTTTAAACCAATATTTATTTTTATGTTTAAACGTGTCTGTAAACTGTTTAATGCCTTTCCTCTTTTAAATAAAGGCTATTGTAGCTTGTATCATTTTAACACTCTGTGCTGAATGCAATATAAAAGTAGCAAAAGGGGGAATGATCCATTTCAAAATCAAAGTGCAACTTCTTGTTGATATTTTTTCTCTATATGAGTACAATGGCTTTTTTTTAATTAAAAAAATATATATGCCCTGCCCTGCGTATTCTAGATAGTAGCAAAATAGCATTTCAGCCAACTCTGCAATAAAGCAGGAGAAACAGCAAACAAAAATAGAACATCCAGGTTTGTTGTGTGAGGGTGAAGCAAAAACCACAATATGAGTAGAAGCTTCCACAGTGTTATTTCTGAACTTACACATATCTATTTCCCTTGTACTCCTTTGTCAATATAACTTAGTATCCACCAGAGATGTCGTCGGCTGGAATTAAAATACTGATCTCTCTCCATCACATGCATTAACAGATTTTAAAATGCAAACATACATGCAAAGAAAGAAGGGGGGGGGGAGAGAGAGAGAGAGAGAGATGCATGCAGGTTTGGCACCGGGACAAAGAATTGCTTCTAAGGGATTACATTGGAGACCTGCAGGTTTTTTAAAGAGGGAGACCGGCCAGCTGGGTTTGCTGAAATATTTTTAAATGCGTTCATGCAGGCTCCGATCATCAGGCCACGCTTGACCTATTTTTGGCTCAGACCAGCCATTGTTCTATTTCTGTTGCCTGAGGGCCCTGCTGTTGTTGATCTGTATGCAAATGAGCACTCACTAGCTCCAGCCACTTGTGCCAAGCCGAGGAAGAGAGGCAGGCAGAAAGGCAAAGACAGGACAGGAGGAGGAAGAGGAAGCATTGGACTCAGGGATAATGACATGTGCTAGGGTTGAGAGTAATTGAAACTGAAATTCATAGGGAATACAATCCTTAGAAAATGCCTGCTAGTCTTTGAATTTCAGTGGCTTTTTTTCCTCTCCTTCGATTCCCAAGAATAAATTGGAAGAAAATTTATCTTCCACCTGCTCTTTGAATGCAGAACACAACTAAGGTACATAATATATTTTTCTCATTTGCATATACAAATACTTACATGCACACATATACATACACACAAATGCATGCACATAGAGAAAGAGTTTATTCTTCTGTAACAAAGTAAATTGTATTAGAACTGGATTTCATCATAATTGGAACTGCATTGATAATTTACAAATCTGCCTGTATACAAGTAGTTCATATATATTCATTTTAGCAAGTTGTACTATGAATATTGTTAAATCCCCCAGAAAGGCTTGTTTCCAACATCCCTGAACGATTGGTGATGAATCTTTCATGTAGCTGCACTGCAGGCTGATTGGAATATGCTGCAGACAATTTATGAGAGTGAATTGTTTTTCCTCAGATGGAGTTTCAAGACGTGATCAGCTCTTGGTTCAGCAAAGAATGCACAGCATGATCAACTCAGGTAGGAAATTCAGAGTAATTTATCTATAAAATATAGATATGAAATGTTAATAACTGGTTGCTGGGACATGGATTTGTCATCTCTTATGTTCAGCTTCTTGTTAGTTCTATTCTTTCTAATATTTTGTTCTAATATTTGGTGGGTTGAAATGTCATATCATTTTGGGAATAATTCCTGGGAGTGGTATTGGGGGTGGTATTATTATTATTACTACTACTACAACTACTTCTACTATTAGTATTAGTATTTTGGGAAACCATTACAGATTATAGTAGTAAACTACTTGGCAGTTTGCCTGTTTGGAAGGAAGCCCTCCAGGCTGAGCTGCTCCAAACACACTTAACTATCCAAATCAATGAGTTCTTAAGGTAGCAGTTTTTAGCTGCAAATTTAAAATTTTGTTTTGCTGAAGAGGGTTATGTCCTTGTTGCAACTAGAAAGTCTGGTAAAATCTTAGGGTTGATTTTACCAACGGACAGCAATACCAACTCAGAAGGTACCAGTTACTGATGTCCTGGATACATGTTCCCACTGTTATGTTGTTGCTGAAAAATTCATATGATTTCTGCTAATATGTTCTTTTTAATTCTATGGTGATGCCTTAGAAGATTATTCTTAAGTTCCTTGGTTTGTACTACATTTGAGTTCATTTGTAGTACTTGAAACATACTTGGGGAATTGAATGTGAAAATTAGATGGCAATGAATCATTACAAATGTTTAAAGAACAGGTGTTTTAAAAATGCAGTTACCAAAGGGTTGAAGCTCCCTCCCCCACTCCCCCCGGGCCCTGCCAACTTTTATGACTTCTTCCGTTGATATTCTGCTTAGATATTTTGTAAAAATCATCAAGGTGGTGTGATCTTGGAGGAATTATTTTATAAGTCATTTAAAATACAGATATGCTTTTAAGTACAACAAATATTGTGGAGCTTGTGGGTATTTCCAAAACTATAATGAGATTTAAATTCTCTCTACCTTCTTCATTTGAAATTTTTGCTCATACCTGCAAGTAATTTATAAAGATTTTTGAGATTAAAAAAAAATAATTGACAGCTTTCCCACTATGATATTTAGATTTCCAGTACACCTATTGACCTCCACAAGATTTAAAATGTATGACATTTGGTATTCTATTACTTTTACTGGTTTATATGGTAAAACATATGAAATTATACCTTTATGGAACTACCAAGGTATATTAAATGTACATCTGAATTTTTACTCTTCAAAATTATTGAAGAAATTACAAATAATAATTAACTGTAAAAATAACAATATATAAAAGTAAAGATTTCCCTGTCCGACTCTAGGGCAAAGTGCTCATCTCTTTTTCTAGGCCGAGGGAGCTAGCGTTGTATGAAGAAATTTTCTGTGGCCATGTGGCTTTCTTTATTTTGACTTTATGGAGAATCTCACATTAATCTATTATGTATAGCCATATACTATAGGAGTGAGTGAATTCAGTGGATCAAAGTTCTGATTAGAAGGCGCAAGATTATGCTATATTTTGTGTACAGTTATACAGAAGTAAGATTTTTGACAGGTGTGATTTTCTTGAACTCAAAAGATATGGCCAGCAGTATCTGATAATATTCCATTTTAACAGTTAAAGATAAAACAGCCTTAATAGTTAAAATATCAACAGATATAATCTATACAGAGGTATATCACTATGGAGATTCTTGATCATCAAGATCATGGTTGTTCAAAAGGTCCTTTTTCCAAAGGACAACTTAAATTCTGAAGAAGCTTCCTGGATGAGAGGTAAAACATTTTCAAAGGAAAAAAAATAAAGAAAAAGTGCCTTTTTGAAAAAGCATTTTGGGGACATTAGAGCTCTAATAAATTTAAAACTTCAGGCTGCCATTTATATGTCTTAATAATCAATGCATTTTCCTTTTCCAAAACATTTGTAAGGATTAATCAATTATGAAATCTCTAACAGCAACTTGAATAAAATATTTTAAAGGATTTATTACACAGAAAAATGATGCTTTGTATAAAAGCATGCCCATATATCTAAGAAATTTCTAATACAAGCTCAATACAGAACATTTCAGGGTTAAAAATAATGAGAGAAAGCATCTGTATTACTCTCTTTCTATGTCAGTTTCATTTAAACGTATTTTACCCTATCACAATCAACCTTATTTTAATAACTTTGCTACTGAGTTCAGTATGCCTTGCTAATCTATAAAATCGTATGCTCAAGTCATTTGGGGGAAGATTATAGTTAAAGGAATGAAGTTAATGTTTTCAGGTAAAATTAGAAAAGATATATATTTAAAATCTTGGTTAATAGCTGCTAACTAGTGTTAACTAATCTTTCCAGTTTAGTGCTTTTACATATGTTGGAGTTACAATTCACAGAATGGTATAATAGTGTAGGAAAAATAATTAGATTAGTAACTACCAGTATAGACATTACTAAGCTATATACTGTATATTGATTAATCTAAATCAAGGGTTGGTAACCTATAGCTTTTAAATCCTTGCTAACCTTAGAAGATCCAAGCAACAGGACCATTGGTCAAGGATGCTAGGCATTTACTGTATTTTTCACATGATAAGATGCACCAGATCATAAGACACACATTAACTTTAGAAGAGGAAAACAAGGGGGAAAAAATTCTGCCTCTACCTCCCAGCATCCATCCGGTATTCATCTGATTAGTGTCCTTGCAGCAAGCAAACAGCTTGGTCAGCTTCAGCACTTTATCGCAGCCCCAACATGTGGCTCATCAGGGCTCTGCTCTGTTGCACCCACCACCAGTCAACTGAGCTGAATTGCTGCTGCCACTGTGGAACACAGGGGCCTTCACTGCCAAGCAGCTGATTGGCAGTTGGGTCAGCCTCCTGGAATACTGCCAATTAGCTGTTCTAAGTGGTGGGGATACCTGCTGCTGCCTATTGCCGCCACTGCCAATTGCCACTGCTGCCTATTGGGCCAATTAGTGGCAGCGATTAGTGGCGGCAGTGAACAGCTGATTAGCTGTATTCCGGTAAGCCAATCCAACCTCCAATCAGCTGCTCAACAGCAAAGGCTCCAGTGTTCCTTGGCGGCGGTGAACAGCGGCAGTGGTGACCAACCCCCTTCCCTCCACTGTAATATGCACTCTATAAGACGCACAGATATTTCCACCCACTTTGTTGGGGGGTGAAGTGCGTCTTATAGTATGAAAAATACAAGTATATCTAGAGGCTATATCTCTAGGATGTTGCTAATAGAAAATTATAATACACTTTTGTTTACATAATACAACCTGGTATACATAAATCATCTATCATAAATTATACAATAGATACAAGCATGTATGCATACAAACAGGCAATTTTACTACACATTAAACAGATTCTATTGGAATTAAAAATCCTTAAAAATATGTAAACATTCCTCAATGAGATCATTTTATCTTAAATAAAAATGTATATAATATAATAGGCACAAACTGAACAAGCTTTATGGGTTAATAAAATGTTGCCGTTTTTGAATAGCATATCTAAAATTACTACTTAGTTTTTAAAATGAGGGAAACCCAATATGTACAAAGGAAAAGACAGATGATAATTATGATATTTGCACTGGTACCAAATAAGGATAGATATATTACTGCTTAACACATCTTTAAATTGTTACATCACTGGAAGCATCTTTTTTTTAAAATATATCACAGCTTTCCTGTGGAAAAATACTCTTGAAAATATTCCCTATTAATATAAGAACCTTCATTGCTAAAATGTGAAATTTAGTCAGCACTTTTGTTATTATCAAATGGTTATAGGAATTGATGGGATACTTATAAAAATGTGCAAGAAGAATCAGTAAAGGTTCTAATCAAACTATAGCAAACATTAGAAATAAATATGGCCAAAAAGGTGATTTTTTTTAATCCATTCATTCATTACATTTATTTGCTACCCATTTTGTTTCAAAGCAACTCTAGGAGATTTGATAGAGTATGAAACTATTGCAACTCTAGGAGATTTGATAGAGTATGAAACTATTGTACAATAATGTACATTTTGATATGTAGCAAAATAATTGATTAAAGCCCTACATGCCAGAGTAGAGCCTTCCATGCCAGATATTCAAACTTTTAAAAAGGCCAAAGAACAAGAAACATCATGCATGCTGATTGAGATAGCCAAAAAATACCAGAATGAATTTAACATGTTCTTCATTGATTATGGTAAGTCTTTTATTGACCATGTCATGCTATGAAATGCCCTCATTAGTTATTGTTAGGGATATACACCCTAGCAGAATGTGCACAGTAGTCAGGCAGGCAGGCAGATATGTGAGATAAACGTTATTGTAGCTTACACTCAGTAAAACAGATACACTATGCCAGTTAAATAGTTTTTATTCCAGTAAGAGCTATAGCATAGTCAAACAGTCCATATATCATATACTAAATTCAGTCCGTCCGGGGATTATCCATTAGCAAAGTCCAGTGTTGAAAAAGAGGTCAGTAAACTTACAAATAATCAGTCCAGTAATATATCTCTTTTTGCAGTAGAGATATGAAGAAAATCAAACCTCTTTTCTTCGTTCAGCAATAGCAGGGAAAAAACGCAGTTATCACCATCAATCCATCATTGTCAGCAATACAGTAAAAGCCAGCAAACAGTGAGCTCTCTTGCTCCCTCTTATGGTGATTTTACAACCGCACCCAAAATACATGTTTTACATTTAAAGTGACACACACAATCATAGTCTATATATATTATTTTACCCAAACTAAGTTAGGTAACCATGTTATTCCTAACATTCTCCCCTTTTGGGTAATATAATAACATATCTATTTACAACTTTAACCCATAGTTTTCACAACTTTCCTTGTGCTTTACTGCACGATGGGCTTTTGTAAACTGATCAGCAAAATTTTCTTCAGTCATGCAATATTCCAGACTTATTAAACCATTTTTTACAGATTGTCTTGCATTCAAATATCTAAGATCAGTATGCTTAGATCTCGTTTTTACAGCAATATTTGTAGCCAACCGTATGGCTGCTTGATTGTCCTCATACACTACAATGGCATCATTAACAGTTATAACCATATCCAATAACAACTGTTTATACAGAATTAAATCAGTACATAACAAAGATAGACATGAAAATTCTGCTTCCATTGTGGACATACTTATGTGTTGCTGTCTAATTGACCTCCAACCAATCAGTGCTTTACCTAATAGTATAGCCATACCTGAAGTTGATTTCCTAGTGTTTATGTCTGTTGCAAAACTTGCATCAGCATATGCACTTAAAATCAAATCATCTTTTGGCTCCAAATACAATGCATAGTGCATTGTCTTTTTAAGATACCTTAATATACGCTTTAGCGCTTGCCAGTGACGTTCAGTGGGTTCAGCGTTGAATCTTGCCAATTGATTAACGCCATATGCAATGTCTGGCCTTGACCAATTACTAATATACGATAAACTACCAATTAATGACTGATAAATAGTCTTATCAAATTTTGAACTTTGAGCATCAGTTTGGCAAAATTCCTGACTCATTGGAGTTTTTGCCGGCTTACAAAGTTCCATTTTATACGTTTTTAGCAATTGGTAAATTTTATCTTCTTGAGATATCTTAAAGCCACTCTTGGTTTTGTTTATTGTCAATCCTAAATACTGTCTTATCTCTCCTAGTTGCTTTAATTTTATCGTCTTACCTAATAATGATATTATTTCAGTAGCTTCATTATTAGTCTTTGTAATTAAAGCAATATCATCTGTAAACAACAATAATAATGACACTATTCCATTAGTCTCTCTCTTAAATAAACATGGATCAGCTAAACCTGCTTTAAACCCTATATTGTTTAACTCTTTAACAATATATTGGTTCCATTCATAACCAGATTGCTTTAATCCATAGAGACTCTTTTTAAGTTTCCAACAGTCATTATTAGTTTTATTATCCTTAATACCTACTGGTTTCCTTAAATATATAGTGTGCTGCAATGGTGCATGCAGATAGGCAGTTTCTACATCTAAATGATTTATGATATAGTTTTTCTTAGCTGCCCACACTAAAGCTGCTCTCAAGGTTGTTGCCTTTAAATTTGGTGCAAATACTTCATCATAATCATATGCAGTTTGATTAAATCCTTGAGCTACCAACCTAGCCTTATGGGTAACAGTCCCATTTTTACCAGTTTTTAATTTAAATATCCATTTGCAGCCAATGGACTTTTCACCTGGAGGTAATTTGGCATTTTCATAAACTTTCATTTCCTTTAATGAATTTAATTCTTTCTCCATTGCCTTATGCCAATTTTCCTGTTCCTTTGCAGGATACATTCTAAGTTCATCAACAGTAGTTGGAACTTTACTAACTTGGCAAACTACACTTGCTTGGTACCTGTCAGGTGGTCTGGTTACACATGTAGAACGTCTAGGTATTACAGGGCTTACAGGTGGACTTTCATGTACTACCTGTTCCTGGTTATCTATTTCTTCCTCTTCTGGTATTTCTTCCTGTTCTGGTCCTATATGCTCTTCATGTACTTCCTCTTTAATTGCGCTCTTCTTATTACTGATTTGTTCTTTTGGTCTTTTGTAGGTTTCTATTATTACTTCCTTACTTGAATCTTGCTCCAGTTTTTCCCATCCTACATGTTCCAGGAATTGTGCACTAGCACTACAGTAAACTCTAGATGTACCTTTTTCCCAGAATCTATATGATTTGTGATTAGATTCATAACCTACAAAGAATAACCTTTTAGCCCTATGCTGCCCCTTGTGTCTCAGTTGTGTAGGGATATGCACCCATGCTGGTGCTCCAAATGTATGCATGTAGCTTAGGTCAGGTTTTCTACCATGCCACCGTTTGAATGGTAATTCACCTGTTGTTGAGTTAACAACATTATTCAATATATGATTACCACACATTATTGCTTCTCCCCACAAAGTTTCAGGTAATCCTGAATCTGACAGCATAGTACGAGCCATTGCTTGTATTGTTTGGCCTCGTCTTTCTATAAAGGCATTATGTTGTGGCCTATATGGTGCAGACTTTTTATGTTCAACACCTGCCATCTTCAGTCTGTTTTGGAATTTATTGTTTATAAATTCCGTACCATTATCAGTTATAAGAGTTACTAATTTCCTTTTAGTTTTTCTTTCTGCAAATTTAAGCCAATTAAAGAAATTCTGATATGTTTCAGTTTTACTCTTCATTAAATAACAGAAACCATATCTGGAATAATGGTCCATTATACTTAATATGTAATGAGCACCTCCTACGCTTGGTTTTTTAGGACCTATAATATCAGCAAATACGACCTCTAGAGGTTCCTTTGTCTTAAATCCATTTAATCTATTTGCTGGTATTACCTTGCTTTTTTTCTTGACTACAAGTATTGCAGTGCAAATACTTACTGCAAGGCTTTAGTTTTACACCTTTAGACAGTTCAACCGTTTGAGCATTTTTAAATTTATATGCCCTAAACATCTGTGTAACAAATGTATGCACTCATCATGAGGTTTAACATTATTATAAACTGTGTTAGCTACCTCTAATGAATTATCATTTAACACATACAATTCACCTTTTAAAGTTGCAGTCACTTTTTTACCTTCTTTTTCTATTATGCAATTTTCTCCCCTAAAAGTAACTACATAACCTAGTTTAACCAAAACTCTAACCGAAAGCAAATTAAACTTAAGTTGTGGTACATATAACATTTTTACATTTTCTTTTATGCAAGAACAATATGCTATACTTTCACCTTTAGCTTTCAGTTTCCAGTCATTAGCTAACGATATCTGCTGTGAACTCGTGGACATCTTAACAAATTTTTTCTTATCTTTCGTTATGCAGTGCGATGCTCCACTATCTACAACCCATAAATTATTATTCACAGTTTCGTTGCTATACATGGCTAACTCTATGCATTTTTTATCCTTTTGATGCCTTTTAGCATTCTAGCTGGCATTTTGGCTTTTTGCTTTCTTGCAGAATCTAGCCAAATGTCCTTTTCCTCCACAATTAAAACATTTTCTAATTGTATAGGCTGACGAAGATATTTTCTCTTCTTCACATTGTGGTTGTTCCCTTCTGAGTTGATCCCTTTCAAGCAGCTGTTTCTTCTCCATGAATATGGACAAGTTGCTGGTCAGAGAGTGTCAGTCCTATTATACAGAGAGCTTGCTCATTCTTCAGTTGATATTCTTGTATTTTCTGGGCATCATGCTCATCCTCCGGATCCCATGCATCTACCTCTGGTGGGTTTTGAATTATATTCCACAAACCTTCTCTGCGTAGAAGTAGGCTGCATTTCATAGACCATGAAACATAGTTTGTTCCATCCAGTTTGGATATTAGAGACAAACTTTGTAAATTGACTTGTGCCATCTTTTTCTGGATATTAAACTATAATTAATAAAACACAGCTGTCTGTTTACAGTATTGTGTAACTACACAAACTCTCACTTTATATAAGCCTGTTATATCCTGGTTAGTCTGGGCCCATAACCAGTGTTAGGGATATACACCCTAGCAGAATGTGCACGGTAGTCAGTCAGGCAGGCAGATATGTGAGATAGACGTTATTGTAGCTTACACTCAGTAAAACAGATACACTGTGCCAGTTAAATAGTTTTTATTCCAGTAAGAGTTATAGCATAGTCAAACAGTCCATATATCATATACTAAGTTCAGTCCGTCCAGGGATTATCCATTAGCAAAGTCCAGTGTTAAAAAAGAGTTCATTAAACTTACAATATCAGTCCAGTAATATATCTCTTCGCAGTATGAGATATGAAGAAAATCAAACCTCTTTTCTTCGTTCAGCAATAGCAGGGAAAAAACGCAGTTATCACCATCAATCCATCATTGTCAGCAATACAGTAAAAGCCAGCAAACAGTGAGCTCTCTTGCTCCCTCTTATGGTGATTTTACAACCGCACCCAAAATACATGTTTTACATTTAAAGTGACACACACAATCATAGTCTATATATATTATTTTACCCAAACTAAGTTAGGTAACCATGTTATTCCTAACAGTTATCATAGATCTGTCCCCAGATTCTTCTCTGGACACAAGTTCAGAGGAAGAGAATGAGTTTGAGTTGGCAGAGGAAAGCATGAAGCCCAGGATTGGTTAGGATTAGGACTCAGAGAGTGCTTGCCTGATGGAGCATCCTCAGCTGGGTTGATTGGATCAATGGCAGGCTGAGCAAAGCAAGCCACAGTTGCAGCAAGTTGGCCAGGAGACTGCAGGCGAGGACCAGGATCAGCTGCTGCCTGTTAGCAAAGAGGAGGAGATGGAGGCCACACCTTCTTCTGATCCAAGGACATGTCAGGCAGATAGAAGATAGGTACAATGCCAGTCAGGTAGACTATTTGTGAGGAGGCAAACTCACCTCTCATGAAGAGCTGCACTGGTGTTACTATCTTAAAACCTCCCTGAGGACTTGAGTGTTGATGGAGCAATGTGCCCAGCTCCATGCCTTGTATGCTTGTGTTGTGTATCCTAACTCATTTGAATTGTGACTGCTTTCCTGGACTTTGTACCTGCCATTTGGACTCAGTTAGCCAGTAACTCTTGCCATACTGAACTTGGAAACCAGACCTGTACAACGGGGATGGTTTCTGAGACCTATTTAGGGCGCTTGAATAAATATCTGGAGAACTCTTGGTATATGTGTATGTGTGTGGGGTGTGGAGTGGGAGCAGGGCAGCATATTAGCTGTGCCATTGCATTCTGGATTCCTGCTAGTCAAACTGACAGTTCTGTCATGAATTCAGTATGGCCAATCATCAACCAAGTGATACCTTAACCCAGTGTTTCACATCTGCTGAACTGCCACTTATCCCTATCAACTCATCCTACAATCCAAAAAGCCAAACAGCTCAGCCCAGGTCTGAATTGAATGTTAACTCCTGAGCAAATCTTCCAGCCTGGTTACTTGCCATTCCAGAAGCTCCATGCCTCACCAACCATTACCAGCACTGACTTCTGCTGCACTGAATCACTGTTCCAAAGTGGGTCTACACAGATTTTACGCCTTCCAAAGATCAACATCAACATGCTTTAATCAACAACTATTATGCCATCAGAATCTGATTTTAGTGTCATGAAAGATACTTATTTTAAAAATGCTTAATAATCTTAGTTTGCTTGTCTTTTCCCATGCAAACTTCACACATTCCATTTCAAATCTTTGTTATTCCCATCTCAGACTTTCTCTCTCTTCTCAGTCCAGAGCCTGATGAAGACATCTTTTATTTATACAACCACTCTTTTTAGTAGTTTATAGTAGAGAATTCAGAATGTAAATAATACAGCAATATTAGATAGCTTGGGTGTTAGCCGGTTTTCCAGACATTCATAGACCCAGGAGACAAATCCATAAACCAATAAACAGTGATGTTTGTAGTCATTTGTCAGCTAGTGCTCCATTCAAAATCCAAGAAAGAAATACTTAGACTCTTTTAATCAGAGAAAAGATATCTTTTACTGCAGGGATCCCCAACCTTTTCGACGCCGCGGCCCGGTTCCGACATCAGCTGGGCGCCGCGGCCGGTGCGGCGTCAACTGGGCGCCGCCATCTTTTATGACGAAAGGCGCTTCCGGTGGCGTCACCGGGCGCTGTTCATCATAAAAGAGCGGGCGCCAGCGCTCTGGTGAGCTTTTGGGTAGAAATGGTTTCTACCGGAAAAGCTCACCAAGCGCGCGCCGCCATCTTTTATGACGAAACAGCGCTTCCGGTGAGCTTTCTACCGGAAAAGCTCACCAGAAGCGCTTTTTACCAAAAAAGATGGCGGCGCCCAGCAACCAGCGGCCCGGTAAGGGTTGTTCCGCGGCCCGGTACCGGTCCGCGGACCGGCGGTTGGGGACCCCTGTTTTACTGGAAATCAAGTGGTAGCAACAAAAGAATTCTGAATCTGAGAAAATGGGCGTGTAAATCACATATACAAAGTAATGGCAACGTTCCCATCCCCAATAGTTCAATTGGCTCATCCAATTAAAAGTTGTGTATATCATCATGTGGGCATCTCCAGGTGGTGATGAGGCTTCTGTCCGTTGACCTTGACATAGTTTGATAAAGGGTTGCAGCTGCACATAGCATAGGATAGAAACCTAAGCAAGAATGTGTCCCCCCCTCCTTATACAGTTCTGGTTTGTAACACCTCCAGCTCACTTCCCATAACCATTCCCCCCTCCTCCCCCGTTACTTATGACAGCCGAAAGATGCAAAGCAAAGGGAGAAAATCCTGAAGGCTGACATCATTTATTTGTACACGTAACTCACATCCCATCCGGCACTAATGGTTTGAAATCCGAACTAGGTTAGCACTGGAAGCATTTGCCTTCCAACACACTTATAGCGTCACCCCACGCTTCTAATCACAGCTATCTTCTACTCACAGCCCTATCTTAAAACCCTGCATAACAAATGTTTCCTAATATGGCTAATCCAGCTTCATTCCTGTATTCCCCCACCCCACATTCTATAACGCTTTGTACCCTGCCTGCCACTGACCCACGAGAACTCTGTCATATATTACAACTTATATTCCCTCTCCACAAAGTATCCAGCGACATCATTGGGGAATCCCCTGTGTAGTCCCATTTCCCAGGTAGCATTGCAAAGCAACCTTTGGGAGCCTTCATTCAGCCATCAACTCCGCGCTGAACAGGTTCGGCATCTCTTTCTAGCGGGATCCAGGTTAGAATGCTGATGGGTGACTGCATTTGGAGCCCGACAGGCTACCCCCTCTACCATAGATCTACCTGGACAAAAATAAATAGATTTGTGAGACTACATTACAGCTTCCCACCCGCCTTCATAGGAAATCTTTGGTGAAAATGCCTGCAGAGCTGAGGAGCGTTACATTGGTATGGACCACCCATGAAGCCTCTTCAAGGGGTAACCCTTTCATTGTACCAAATATTGTAACACATCCCTACACTTTCATGAATCCAGAATATCTGCAACCTCATATTGATTGTCTCAAACTGGTCCAGGAAGTCTGTTTCAGATTTCTAGCTGTTTCTTATTATCAGGTTTGATCAAACTTACATTGAAAATGGGATTTATCCACTTAAAATGTGAAGGCAGTTTTAGCTGCATTGTGACAGTGTTGATTACCTTCACTATAAGAAATGAACCGATGTATTTTGGACCAAGTTTCTTACAAGTTAAACCCATATTTAAATATTTGGTAGAAAGATATACCAGATCCCCAACTTTGAAGGATTTGGTTTCAGTTCATTTTTTATCTGCTTGTTTCTTGTATGCTATAAAAGCTTCCTGTAACGATTTTTGTACTGTTTCCCATGTTTCTTATATTTGTTTGGACCATGTAGTAGTCATTATGGGTTCCTGATCATTATGTGGCCATTCTGAAATAGGCACAAAGTCTGTTCCACTTACTATTCTGAATGGGGTCTGTCCTGTATGGAGGGTGTTGTTATACACCACTTCAGCAAGACACATAACCACGCAAATATCTCTCAGTTACTGCATTTGTTCGTTCAGCTGCCCCATTTGTACTTGGGTGGTAAGCAGTGCTTAAACCCTGGGATGAACCTAGCAACCGGATGAACTCTCGCCAAAATCGAGCAGTAAATTGCACCCCTCTATCCGATATGATTCTTCTTGGCACTCTGTGTAATCGATATATGTGTTTAAGGAAGAGGGTGGCTAACTTACGAGCAAATGGAAGTCTGGCACATGGAATAAAGTGTCCCTGTTTTGAGAACAGGTCAATGACTGTCCATATTACAATATATCCATGGCTGTTGGGTAGTACTACTATAAAATCCCTGGCTATATCTTGCCATGGTCTAGTAGGGTTAGACACCATCTGTAATAACCCTAAAGGTTTTCCAGGTCGGGATTTCATAGTTGCACATACTTTACACCTTTTCACATAACACTCAATATCTGCCTTCATTGCCTGCCACCAAAATTGTCGTTTAGCGAGGTGTAGTGTTTTTAAGAAACCATAGTGCCCTGCTTGTTTAACATCGTGGCACCTTTGAATGAATGAAGCACCTTCATTCTCAATGGTTCTGGTATGTAGAATTTCGTTCTTCTCCAAGCCACTCCATTTCGGATATCACACTGGGTTTTATTGCTTTCAAGCCACAAATCATCTTTTATAGCATTTGGTAACTCGTCTATCATGAATTTTACTTGTAATGTTCGCAGCATTTGTTTTCCTTGAATAATGGGTTGTATCACTATATCCCACTTACTTTCATATTGGGGTAGCTGTGACAGAGCGTCAGCAAGGAAAATTTTTCCCTCCAGGTACATACTTCAGAATGAAGTTAAAACGTTGAAAGTACAGTGCCCACTGGACCTTTTTGAGCAATAACCTTCAGGGAGTTTGAAGAGCCTCTAGGTTTTTATGGTCCGTCCACACCTCAGAGTTTTGGACCTTTCTATGAAATGCCTCCACATCAGTAATGCCCAATGAACTGCAAAGGTCTCCTTCTCCCAAACAGTCCAGTTATGTTCGGTAAGATTGAATTTCTTTGAGGTGTATGCACATGGCTACAACATACCACCTCCATTTTCTTGCAACAATACAGCCCCACTGCAACATCACTGGCATCTGCCTGGATCGTGAACAGCCTCTCTGGATGTTTTAACATAGGTTTGTGTCCAAACATTTGTTTTAGTGAATTAAACGCCTGTTGGCACATCAGTGACCAAGGTATTGCCTGTTTAGGTTTAGGTTTCTTGGTTTGCAGGGTCTTTGTTTTTAATAAATCTGTTAATGGAAGTGCCAATGTAGCAAATGATGAAATGAATTGTCAGTAGAAATTTGCAAAGCCTAAGAAACTCTGTAGTTGTTTTCGGGTGCTAGGCACTTGCCATTCTAAAACTGTCTGAATCTTGGCGGGATCCATTTCTATTCCCTCTGCCAATATCCTATACCTAAGATAGTCTAGCTGAGTATGGTGAAACTCACACTTGGACAATTTAATGTATAAGTGGGCTGCCAGCAGTTTTCAAGCACTTGTTGCACTAATTGTATATAGTGTTCAGTAGTCTCTGAATAGATCAGTATATCATCAAGGTACACTAAAACAGCCCAATATAAATGGTCATGCAGAACGCCATTTATCAGCTGCATGAAGATAGCTGGGGGGCCCTGTAGTCCAAAAAGTATGACCCTAAACTGGTAACTGCCAACAGACAGTTAAAAGTTGTCTTCCATTCATCCCCGGGGCAGATTCAAATTCTGTAAGTAAGCCTTACAGAGGTCTAATTTCGTGAAAATCCGACCTTTAGCTAGCATAGCCAATAAATCTTTAATCAATAGTAGAGGATGCAGTGTTTTCTTACACATCACATTCAAACCTCAAAAATCAACACATAATCTCAACCCCCTAGCTTTCTTTTCTCGAAACAAGACTGGAGCTGCAATATGGACCCGCCCTGGCTGAATAAAGTCTCTTGCCAAATTCTATGTATTTCCGCATTTCATGCATTTCCTGGGGTGTCGTTGAATACATGTAGGGTTTTGGTAACTTCATCCCAGGAATTAACTCTATAGCACAATTTGTAGGCCATGGGGCAGTATCTGGTCACTTCCAGTTTCATTAAACACATCAGCTAAATCTATATACTCTATAGGATAAGCAGGACTGGAATCATTAAATACCAGACCATGGACTGTCAACCCAGCCACATCCTCAAGGGGAGGATCTGGACCTATAGACAATCGCATTTTGCGGAACCCACCTTCCCATCTAATGGTACGACGCCATTTATCCAGTCAGGCCAATCCAAGAATAACAGCGTCATATATTTTACAACTACGAAAGAAACCTTCCAGTGTTCCTCCATATGCACTTTTACTGGTTCAGTTCGGTGGGTTGCAGGTTCTCTTTCCAAGGTAGAACCATCTACTTGCTTGAAGCTAATGGGAGTGGTTAATGGTATTAGTCGCAGGCCTAATTTGTTCACAACTGTATGTGTGGTTAAGCACTATGTGCACTCCGAATCTATCAGAACACCTATCTTCATGTTTTGATTCATTCCCAGGTTAGTAAGTTTGATTGGTATTATAAAAGGAGGAACAGGCTTACTTTTGATCATCCATGTTACTTTCTTCTCCATCCTCCTCCTGGGTATCTGGCTTTTTGGCAGTGGGTATCACCTCCTCCACTGAAAGATCAGATGCTGTACTGGCATCCATTTATCTTATCACTGCTGCCTGGGAGTGTTTTGGTGACCATCTGGAATGCCCAACAGATCCACTAAAACCTCGGCTCAGTGTTCCTCGTGGAGATTGTGTCTCCACCCATAATGGAGGTATTGGACATTCACCCATAATGGAGGTATTGGACATTATGTCCTGGCTGATTGCAATGATAACACTTGAACATAGTACTCCGCCCTGGTGAGGCTTGGTTAATCGGGGGTTTAGCTGATTGGATGGGTCAAGTAATCGACCCTCTGCGCTGCCCAGCACCTAAGTCACTCCATATTTTCAAGTGACATAGTCCAGAGTCCAATTCTATGACTGCAGAATACCAGTCTTGTAATCGAGCAGGCAATCCTTGATACAGGCAAGCCTGACCGAGTTCTCTATCCAGTCCTTCCCTGAACAAATGAACTAGCATATGTTCTGGGCAAGCTGCGGCTCTCCTAAAGTCTTGCACATACTCTCTTGCTTTTCTGCCGTGTTGTTTTACTGCTATAAGATTATCCTCTGCTTTCTGTATCCTAGAACTGTCATCAAATTGATGTCTTAAGGCCTCTAGAAACACTCCTACATCAGCCAAGGCAGGAGATCTCTCTCTATGCAAATCTGCTGCCCATTCTCCTGCCTCTTCCTCCAACACACTGGTTATAGCCACCACTATGGGAGGGGTAATAGTTTCCATACAGGTCTACATGGTTAATTATCTGCCCCAGGAAGACAGCCTCATGATTAGCGTTACTATCAAATGTGGCAAGTATTGGAGGGGGACCCCACCTTCCCTGTGACATACTACTTTGTGCTGTAGACCAGGTTCGTATGACATCTTGGTGATCCTCCCCATGGGCCCAATCCTGCATACTCCCAGGGTCAAATGTCTGCCTACCTGGTAGACCCATTTGGCTAGGCGGCACTGTCACAGTATCATAAAACCACTGTGAGTGTAATTCCTGGCATTCCATGGGCCAACTGACATCCACCTCCTGTAAACCCATTGGACAGAGTTCCTTAAAAGTTTTCCCAGCACACCACCATGTGTTTTCTTCTGACCACTTCCTGGTGATTCTTGCAGGGACACCTCTCCAAACTGTGTCTTTAAAATGTCCAGGGTGGAGCTACCAGGGGCCACCCACCTGCTGTCCTCCAGCCCCAACCACCTTTGCACCTTCCAGTCCTCAGCAGCACTGTGCACATTTCGCTGTGAACGTCAATCCCTCCACACTTGCCTCAGTCAGCTCAGGTGGCTCACTTAACCTGACCGACTTCTTAGTTTTCGGGCACACAGTAGGCTATGAAGTGGGAATCATGGGTACAAGGGATGGTTTGTCCAGTTTGCCTTCCCGGAGCCTTTGCAACCATCTCCTCTTCCTCTGTCATGGCTATTGGCACCTCTGAATCTGTTCCTTCTGCCATGTCCACCTAATATCCAACAAACAATGTGATGAATGGTGGAATGCTAACCTTCTGTTAACCAGTTTTCCGGATGTTCGTAGACCCAGGATACAAATCCACAAACCAACAAACAGTGATGTCTGTAGCAGTGGTGGAATTCAAATGTTTTTACTACCAGTTCTGTGGGCTTGGCTTATTTGGTGGGCATGGCTTGTGGTCATGTGACTGGGTGAGTGTGGCTTAGTGGTCATGTGACTGGGTGGGCATGCTTGATGGTCATGTGACTGGGTGAGCATGGCTTAGTGGTCATGTGACTGGGTGGGTGTGGCCAACTCAGTGTCACTCACATCAAGGGGTGCCTCACCTGGCCCCTCCTCTCCCAGCCATTCCTTGTCACCCAGCCTCAACTTACCTATAGTTCTGTAAAAATGTTCACCTTTTTTGACTTTATTATCTGCATACTATAGATGTACTTTTATGGACCACTGAAAGGAGGAAATGGCTCACCTGCTTTACTCAAGAGTGTGATAGGCAACAGGCTTTTAAGGGGCTGCCACAAAAAAAGGGGGACAATGTATTTTCCAAAGAAGCAGAATGCAAACAAGAAGCAATGGATGGAAACTGAACAGAGAGAAGCAACCTAAAACTAAGGAGAAACTTCCTGACAGTGAGAACAATTAACCAGTGGAACTGCCTGTCTCCAGAAGTTCTGGGTGCTCAATCACTGGAAGTTTTTAAGAAAAGACTGGACAGCCATTTCTCTGAAATGGTATAGGGTTTCCCCAAATGTATATATGTATATACAGTATATTTGTTTATATGTTTGTTTGTTTCTTTTTAAATGTTTTAAATATATGAAACTTAAATAAACTTTTATTTTAAAATTCAAAAGTAAAAAATAAAAATTTCTCCAAGGATTCCCCATGGACGCTGCCAGGGGAAAGCAATACTTGCAGCGTCCATGGGGAATCCTTGGAGAAGTTTTTATTTTTACTTTTGAATTTTAAAATAAAGTTTATTTAAGTTTCATATATTTAAAACATTTAAAAAGAAACAAACAAACATATAAACAAATATACTGTATATACATACCGTATTTGCTGGCGTATAAGACGACTTTTTGCCCTGAAAAAGATGCCTCCAATTGGGGGTCGTCTTATATGCCGGGTCGCCTTATACGCCGGCAAATAGTAATTGGGAAGCACTGCGGCTGCCCGCGGCTGAGGCACTTTGCGCACCGTGGAAGCGAATCCCGTGAAGCCGAAAGGAGCAGCCAGCCTTCTCCCAGCTCCCAAGGAAACGAGGCTCGCACCGCCCGAGCTCCGCTGAGGTATCCGGCTGGGGCTGTCAGGAGTTGTTACCGCTGGCGCGGCTCACGCGGCTCCAGTCCTGCGTTGCCTCGGGAAGGGAAAGGCAAAACCAGGAGCCGCTGCTGCCATTGCAAAAGCGCCGCCGCGGCTCTTCCTTTTGCCTTTCCTTCCCGAGGCAACGCGGGACTGGAGCCGCGCATGAGCCGCGCCAGCGGTAACAACTCCTGACAGCCCCAGCCGGATACCTCAGCGGAGCCGGGCGGTGCGAGCCTCGTTTCCTTGGGAGCTGGGAGAAGGCTGGCTGCTCCTTTCAGCTTCACGGGATTTGTTTCCACGGTAGACAAAAGTGCCTCCAAAAAAAAAAAAAAGTGCAAAAGTGGAAGGCGTGCGGAAGAGGGGCGAGTATATAACAAACTATATTTTGAGTGGAAATGTTGGGGGGTCGTCTTATACGCCGGGTCGTCTTATACGCCGGCATATACGGTATATACATTTTGCAGCAGATATTGAGCATTTGTTACATTTTTCTTTTCTTTTTTTTTCTTTTACCCCATAACATTGATGTGAACTACCTTGTTACAATACCTTCCTTGTTCTTTTAATGTTTCAATTTCACAGAATACTTTATAATTAAATGCACGTCCTTCATAATTTCATACCTTATTCAGTTATCAAATATTACTTTTTCTTTAACTATTCATACCAACAGTTCCAAACTTTGTAGTATTCACTGTCTTTGTTGTTTTTTAGTAATTTGGTTAGGCTGTCCATCTCTGCACACTCGTGAATATTTTTAATGAGCATCTCCTCTGAAGGGACAATAGGCAGTTTCCAATTTTGAGCATAACTTATTCTGGCTGCCGTTATAATGTACAAGATTAAATATTGATTTTTTTTTCTATTTTTGAGTCTATCATACCCAGCAAGAAGGTTTCGGGTTCAAATTTTACTACTTGTTCAGTTATATTTAGAATCCAATTTTTGATATTTTCCTTGGAGAAGTTTTTAAAAGACCTTCCAAAATGCATTTCTTTTATGTTGCAAAAGTGCTCCAAGGCTCGATTCACCCCCACCCCCTCTGTCAGACCGCACTCTTTCTCACTCCCGACACTTTAACTCACATGGAGAAAGCAATACTTGCAGCGTCCATGGAAAATCCTTGGAGAAGTTTTTAAAAGACCTGCTTCCAAAATGCATTTCTTTAAAGTTGCAAAAGTGCTCCAAGGCTCGATTCACCCCCACCCCCTCTGTCAGGCCACACTCTTTCTCACTCCCAACACTTTAACTCACACGGGGAAAGCGATACTTGCAGCATCCATGCCTTTCTTCCTTTTCCCCAGAGAGAAAGAGGATGTGGGGAACGGAAAGCTAGGAGAGCGATCACAAGTGAGTGACCGGGCGACCAGGTAGCGGGCGTGGCCAGCCAGGGATTGCCACCGGTTCGGGGACCCATGCCAAATAACCGCTACCGGTTCACCCGAATAGCACCTCTGGTCTGTTGTCATTTATTTGTACATGTAACTCACATCCCATCCAAGGCTAACAGTTTGAAATCTGAACTAGTGCTGGAAGCATTTGCCTTCCAATGCACTTATAGTGTCACCCTACCTTCCTAATCGCAGCTACCTCCAACTCACTGCCCTATCCTAAAACCCCGCATAACAAACGTTTCCTAATATGGCTAATCTGGCTTCATTTCCATATTCCCCCACCCCACAGTCTATAATGCTCTGTACCCTGCCTGTCACCAATCCATAAGAACCCTGTCATATATTACAACTTATATTCCCCCTTCACAAAGTATCCAGCGATATTATTGGGGAATCCCCTGTGCAGCCCCATTTCCCAGGTAGCATTGCAAAGCAGCATTTAGGAGCCCTCATTCATCCATCAACTCCACGTTGAACAGGTTTGGCGTCACTTGCTGGAGGGATCCAGATTAAAATGCTGATGGGCGACTGTATTTGGAGCCAGACTTTGGGTTTGCACCATTAGACCTAGCCAGTTTCAAAATATTTGTCAATTTCTATTTTCTTCCACATTTTTCTGCTAACTGATCCTAGCCTTAGTAGATTGTTTTTAGCAGATTACCAGCTGAGAATAGTTCTTTCGAAATTCATTGGCAGAAGATGCATACTTTTTAAAAATTACAAGCATCAAATTATGATTTGAAATATTGTAGGCAATGGTGGCAGCCCTAGATTCAACACCTATTATGGTATAAAAAAACAGTGAGTGGGGAAAACGATTAAAAAAACCACATACGTGTAGTCTTTGGCTTATGACCATAATTGATCCCAAAATTTATTTTTGCTTAGCAAAACAATTGTTATAGTTTTGCTACATTTTATGACCTTTCTTACCACAGTTGTTAAATGAATCAATGTAGTTGTTAAGTTAGTAACAGTGTAACAATGTAAAGTGTTTCTGGCTTCTCCATTGACTTTGTTTGTCAGAAAGTCATAAAACGTAATCACATGATCTCGGGACACTGTAACCATCATAAATACATGCTGGTTGCCAAGTGTCCACATTTTAATTACATGACCATGGGGATGCTGCAATGGTCATACGTGTGAAAAAAGGTCATAATTATCTTTTTAAAAGTGGAATGCTAACTGAATGATCATTAAACAAATGGTTGTAATTCAAAAATTACCTGTATGATTAAAACCATATGAATTGTATTTTCAAATAAGTCTGAATTGGATATAATGGATTTAAAAATTCTATTATAAATTTAAATATATTATTCTTAAATAGGAAAATATGTTTTATACAATACATTTAAAGTGGTTTCTGAATTATCAAGGTTACCTGTGATAAATATTGGGAAAATTGCAATCATACATATTTGTTACATATATAGATATAAAATGTACATGTTCCTCTGCTCTTATTATATACTTACCGGTAGTCCTTATTTAACAATTGATTTGTTTATCCATTGCTTGTAGTCCTCACATTTACAAACTTAACAAGCAAAACTAAAAAACTAAAGTGAGATTGCAAGTACACTTTCATTTACCAAACATTTTAGTTAATGACTGAGCTGCAAGTTCCAGTTGTGGTCACTAAACAAGGACTAATTGTCCTGCATGTTTATATAAAGTAGCTGTACGGGAATATTATGTGAAGAAGGAAATCATTGAATTTCATGCAGGGTAATTTTAAGGGAATCTGAGGGATTCGAGGATTATCAATTAAATGAGATACAAAAAAGTAATACTGCAAGAAAATAATATACAGGTAAAAAAAATTAGAACAGCTAAATTCGCATTAAAAAGATATAATCTCTTAGCTTTAAAATTCTACATGGCATGGGGCCAGGTTGTTTGAAGGATTGTCTTTTCTTAGTCACATCTACTCAACCCACCAGAGCAGGGAATGTTAGGAGTCCTTTATCTTTACAGAGGTGCATCTAGTGAGATCAAGAAGAACAGCTTTCTCCATAGTGGTCCTTTCCCTAATGAACTAATATTCCCTAATATTCTTGTGGGAATAAGATTGGCCTCACTCTATCACAAAGCCCTAAAGATCTGATTTTGCCAAAAAGATCTGTTTTTCCTTACCTGGGGAACCCAGAGTGGGATGAAGCCTATCAAGTGACTTATTTAATTGGTTCCTGGATGTATGTGTGTTGTTGTTGTTTTATCTACAGTAGTGACCAAGATTGTGGAAACCTTTTTGGAAAACTGTCTCCTTACATATTTTATGCCATTACCAAAGAGGGAGATCTTGGTCTCATCACTCCAAATAACACTGTTCCATTGTTCCTCTGTCTAGGTAACATGGGTTTTAGCCCAGCTTAGTCTTTTCAACCTTTGTTTGAGAGATAAAAGTGGCTTTTTTCGTGGAATTCTAGATTTTAGGCCAAATTCCTGCAGTCTGCACCAAACAGTCCTTGTACTCAATGTCACATTGCATTGTGCCATTTCATCTTGTATACACCCAAATAATTTTCTTCTGTCACATAGGCACAGTCTCTTAATTCTTCTATCATCACTTGCTGTTGTGCACCTTTTCCTGCTTTTACCAGTATGGTTTTGTAGTGACTGAATCTCCTTATACCTCTTCAAAAACTTACAAATGCCACCTTTGGTTAAGTTTCCAAAAAATTTTCTTCTAATTTCTTTACAACTGTAGTCTTGTTCTCTACTGAGCTGAAGGGAGAATCCAGGATGGGTAGTCTCTAACCTCGTAGCTCTGCAGACTAAGTTGAAAAACTGAGGACACCCCCCCCGCCCCGGTAACAGTCCCCAGTTCTTCACTCGGTCTCAGCTCGATCAGACCACCCTTACAGGGCTCTGAATAGTTGATATTGTTGAAGGAATTGTTGGAAGTTTAGAAGAATATTTCTACTCCCTGGATATTTGGTTTTTTGTTGTCATTAGGACAGAGGTTTGACAGCTATCCGGCTTGCCGGTTTAGCCTTTTTTTTACTCTTCACGCCCTTTTATTTTCCTTTTATTTTTGGCTTGTTGATTTTGCTAGTTACTGGGTTTTTTGTTGACTTCTGGTCGGATTGAGGGTGGAGAAATAACATTGCTTTCTGGGTGACCAGCCAAGTCTTTGCACCATTACTTTAATTTTATTATGTTATATAAGCTCACTAAATGAAAGACACAAAAAAACCTAATCAACTTGATAGCGATCACATAATACACTGACAAATATCCTCCTCTCAGCTTCAATTCATTACATAAGTGAATCCTACTGTGAATCCTACTGTGATCTGATTGGCTCATTGCCAAAACAAGATGACACCTGATTGACTCTCTACATGCTCATGCTCATTGGCTACAATCAGATGAAGGAAAGCTACCTGGTATCAACCTAAGCAAGTTGTGCTTCCTTTTTCTGGTTATTTGGCTATAACTTTTCATAGAATACATATAATTGAACAAACTTTGTTGCATTACATTCTTGATTAAATTATCTTCCCATTTATATATAATGTTATGGTGCTACTCCAAAAACAAGTGGTGTTATTAGCCATCAAACCTCAAAAATACACTTTTCCCAAAAGGTTTCTACAATTTTGGCCACTACTGTATATTAGGTTTTTATCTTTGTAAATACTTGGAGTCACTAAGAGTGAGTTAGATGGCCTTATAAATTTTCTTAAGTAAATAGCTTTTAACATACAAATTAACTTTGATTTTATCCAGAGTTTACTTTATTCATCCATTAAATGGGTAATATTCTTCAGTCCCATTGAACACTGAACTAGAAATGCAGGGGAAAGTGCCTGATAATAACAAATATGAAATTAGGTTTTATAAATTATTTCTCTCCCTGGGCTGCCTCCAAACGTAATAAAATAACTTTTCAATGTGAATATAACTATTCCAAAAATTAGTCAATGAAACAGAATAGGACTGAAGAATTGTTGGCTCTTCAGATTATTATTACTATATATATTACTAATATTACTAAATATTACTATATATTGTTACTAAAAAGAAACAATTTCTAACTGTTTTAACCATTTTTTGCTTGAGATAGATGGCATTTCTTAACAAACCAAAAACTTACAACAAATCACCCCACTTAATTTTTTCACCTGTAAAATATGTCTAATTTTATTAAACACTGTTCTCTTTCTGAGGAATAATTTCTATTCAATATTGGATCCAGTAGTTAATCCAGTAGTTAATTAAGGACATTGAATGATTAACAAACAGCCAAAATTGTTATATGAAAAATAGCTTGCCATTGTTGATATAATGTTTGGGTTAATTATTATTTCTGTTCTTTTTAATTATATGAAATTATTTGTGATGATAGGGATATAACGTGGATACTTTTTAAGGAAGTATAACGTGTATTATCTGCATACAAGTTATATCAGTATGAGTTTTACTCAATGATAGTCAATGATATGTTTAATAACTTGCCATTTGACCATGAATAACTGGGCATTTCATAAAATTAAGTGAGTGAATTGAGTAAAGAGAGATGCTCCATTTTTTCTGGATTAGATAAAGAACAAGAATTATTTCCTCTTACACAATCAGCATGAAATTTAGGAAGTTTTATTAACTGATAAATATAATTGTCATGTTGATTAGTAACTATCACACAGTTATTTAGATGACTGGATGTATTTCATAGTTTTGCTACATGGATATTTTTTTCATTATTTCACTTCATTTATCTCACTTTTCTAAAAGAAAAATTTGGATGGATTATTAATATAAATTGTTCTGTTAGATACTAATCTAAGGCATCATTTTCTGTGGAGCAGGCTGACTCCCCTGGGTCAGTTATTCTTAGCGTAGTTTATTTTTATCTGATGGTGTTACAGGTCTAAGATTAGTCAGTTAGGCGTTATCATGCCATCTGAGTTACCTCCTAATATAACTACACCGGAATGATTATTTATAGACTGAGCATTCTGTCATTTCTGAGTTATTTCTGGTAGTTTAAATAAAGAAGAGTAAGTCAAGAAAAACCACAGATTCCTTCCTGCTGCCAAAACAACATGATAACTGCTGGTAGACAGAGAATGATACTGTTTTATCCATGTGTTAGTTGCAAATATGGCAGCTCTTTATCTCCACTTTCTACTAAAAAGTACTATAGTCCTCTCTCTGATGGGTGGAGAGAAGATCAAAATGAATCACACTGTTAGAGCATATATGGGTAATGATAACAACCTGAGTAATCCAAGGGGTACTTGGATAATTCCCTATCATTTCATTTCATTTTTGTACCTCTGTCATTCTTGTTGCTAGTTTTTATGGAGTTTATAATGTAAGCCCCCTTGAACCCTCCCAATTTGCAGACATATACTGCTGTCTAATATATTCTAGAAAGTTTTATTATTAAAATGTTTGATGATACCATCAGACATAAGCATGTCAAACTGCTTCAGCATCAGCCAAATTAATGGAAACTTACTACACAGCTTTGTAAAATTATTATTTGAGAAAGACACATCCTGAATTCATTTTGACCTGAATATTTTAGGCAGTTGAAACACTTATTTGCCCTATGAATAAGTTATATAAACAATTTCTTCAACTTTAGCCTTTCGTGTGGTGATTCCAATGTGACATCCAGATTATCCCCTTTTATATACATTTCATTTCATTCGTTGGTCCACATTGCCTAAGGAGTATTCCTTGGCTTATCACTTGTTATTTAACAACTGAAGTTATAACAACTCAAAAAGGATTTTTTATCATCATAAAGCACTTCCAGTCATTGTAAAATATTGCCACAGCTGCAATTACATGATTGTAATCTGGGTGCTTAATAATCTATTCATATTTGTGACTGGTTGTCAGACATCCTGCAATCATGTGATTGCCATTTGCAGTCTTCTCTGCAAGCTTCCCCATAAAAGCATTGGGGAAGCTGGCAGGAAAGGTTACAAGCTGATGCCACCTGCTGAAGAATTTTCCCTCCTCTGCATATATGCTATTGATGGGGACAGAAATCCTTTGTCAAGCTGCAAAAAAAAAATCTGTCTTGGGCTAAACTTTATTTATTACTCTCCATTCCAGTTTAAGGCTAGGACAAATATACCTTTATGCTTCTATGCTTACAAATAATCACTTCTTCCAAGAAACATTCATTTCTCCTATAGAACACATATTACCCATCATATCAAAATTTGCACATATTTCCCTTCCTTAGTAAGCATTGCACATATTTCCCTTCCTTAGTAAACCAGTGGTGGGATTCAATTTTTTTTTACTACTAGTTCTGTGGGCGTGGCTTGCTGGCCGTGGTGTGGCTTGCTGGGCGTGGCAGGGGAAGGATATTGTAAGATCTCCATTCCCACCCCACTCCACGAGAAGGATAGTGTAAAATCTCTATTCCCTTTCCACTCCTGGGGGAAGGTTACTGCAAAATCCCATTCTCTCCCCACCCCACTAACCTGCCTTTCAGCTCCGTTCTCCTGTGCAGGGCAACAAAAGAAGACCCAGCTGATCAACTGGGAGTCGGGAGGTAGGGAATAATGGGGGCGGGGCCAGTCATAGATGATATTTGCTGGTTCTCCAAACTACTCAAAATTTCCACTACCAATTCTCCAGAACTGGTCAGAACCTGCTGTATACCACTTCTGCAATGTACCAAGATTTCTTTTTACTTTAGTAGTATTTTTGATGCCTTTATTTTATTTTTTTGTCAAACATGTCTACTTTTCAAAATATGGTAACTGTTGCAGTAATATCTCTACATATCTTTAGGCAAATATATGGATTTGAAAGTATGAGATGGTAATTATTAATTCATTCTATAGCATAGTTATAATACATCTGAAACATTATTTGAATCATTTTGTAATTTCAGAGTATGTATTTCTGCATACATGAAGCATCTTTATTAACATGGTTTACAATAAATGTAAATTTTTAATTGTGTGTATATAGTGTGTAATAGGTATTCATTAAAAAGGAAAGAAAAATGAAATATTTGTTTTTTTATTTTATTGTTTACTTATTTAATCCTGTCTTTATTACATATAAATAATTCATAGTGGCAAATATATAAAACTCCTCCTACTTTACCCATAAGAACAATTCTGCGAGGTAAGTTGGGCTAAAAGAGAGTATCTGACCTAAAAATACCTAACTGGCTTTCATACTAAGGTGGA
The DNA here is from genome assembly GCF_049901735.1 of Notechis scutatus. Classification (NCBI taxonomy): domain Eukaryota; kingdom Metazoa; phylum Chordata; class Lepidosauria; order Squamata; family Elapidae; genus Notechis; species Notechis scutatus. The sequence continues at coordinate 36,616,148 of NC_142025.1, read as the reverse complement.
ACTAGAACTCACAATGTCCTGGTTTCTAACCTGGTGCCTTAACCACTGGGTTGTATATCTTTAAAAGATCTAACAATAGGCAATAACCTATACTATACTTATTGACACACCGTATTTATATTAGTAATATAGAAAAAGAATGGACATTCAGTGATATAGAAGACTTATAGATCTTCCCTGTGAAGGAGAAAATAATACATCAATTATCACTATATTTTTCACATCTTTCTTCACTACATAGTGACTGGGTTTTTTTCCCTTCACCAAGCCATTAGGAACAACTGTCCTGTGAACAGGAAAGGAATAAGAAGACTATAATCACCATTATTATAGCTCTAATTGTTCTTATCTTAGGTCCTTCAAAAGTTTTGTGAAAGAACAACAGCAGCAGCAACAACAATATTTTCTTTCTTTCTTTCTTTCTTTCTTTCTTTCTTTCTTTCTTTCTTTCTTTCTTTCTTTCTTTCTTACTTTCTTACTTACTTACTTACTTACTTACTTACTTACTTACTTACTTACTTACTCAGAACTGTCTATATTCTCAGACATTACCTTAACAGCTCTTAGGGGTCTGGTTAGGACTTGAACTGTTAAATTTTACCAGTCCCAGACTGTGAATCAAATTGAAGATTAAATGTTAAATCATCATCATCGAAGAAAATTAATGAAAACTGAAGAAATCAAGATGCCTTGTGAAAATAACATTAAGAGTCTGGATACTATAAATACCTAGGTATCCTTCAAGCTGACAACATCAAGTCAAGAAAAAGATTAAAGATAAATACATCAGGGAGTGAAGAAGATCTTAAAGTCCAAACTCAATGGAGAAAATACCATCAAGGCAATCAACATCTGGGCAATTCCAGTCATTAGGTCCCCAGCAGAAATAGTGGACTGGAGCAGAACTAAAAGCAATGGATAGGAAGACCAGAAAAATAAAAACAATGAATCATGCCCTTCATCCTCATAGTGACATTGACAGACTCTTCTTACTAAGGCAAATAAGTGGGCCTGGAATGTTGCAAGTATATCAGATGATTGAAGAAGAAAAAAGGGCTTTGGCAGAATATCTGAAGGACAATGAAGAAAATGCACTGAAGTCAGTATGCCAGGAAGCATTACAGACTGCCGGAGAGACAAAATTGTCTTACAAGAAAGACCAAATGAAGAACACAATGGAAGCATGAAAAAACAAAACACTACATGGCCAGCCCATTAAGAAAAATAGCAGGGAGAGCAGATAATTACAAGACCTGGCCAATGGCTAAGAGCAGGAAAGTTAAAGAAAGACCCTGAGGGACTGATTTTGGCTGTATAAGACCAAGCCTTAAGGACAAATGCATACAAAACCAGATTGATAAGACAGCAACAGACAAGCAAGTATTGCCTATACAAAGAAACTGAAGAAACAGTGGACTATCTGGTAAGCTGCTGCAAAGGATCGCACAGCACCCTAGTTCAAAGGTGTCAATTCTTCTTCCATCAGCTGTTCTTAGTGATTCCCACATCTATACTTCATTATTGGGAAGACTGTTGCTTTAATCTGCTTTTTCTATTTATATAAATATCTCTTCTTTTCTAGATCTTATTCATGTTAAACATTGCAATGCAGCTTAAGGTTATTGTGAGTTTGATTTCAGGTCATTGTGAACAATTTTTGATCCAAGGAAGATAAATTCTCGAACTAATTCACATTTCTTCCTTGTTGATTTTAAACATCTCATATCCATGTGCAGCTGCTGTCATTATCTTTGTTTGTTTTTTTAAATTAAGACTCAATCCTACTTTTTCACTTTCATATTTAATTTTCCAGATCATTTCCCATGTCTTCTTTATATTCAGCCAGTAGTATTGTATCATCTGTGTACCTCAAATTATTTATGGTTCTTACTCCAATCTTCACTCCTAAATCAATTCCAAGTCTAATTTCTACATGATCACCTAAGCATACAGATTGAACAAAAATGATGATAAAATATATCTCTCTGTCTGCTTTACTTATCCTGAATCAATCTGTGTTGCCACAGATTGTCAAAAGGATTTATGTATGTGTTTTATTTATTTATTTTATTTATTTATTTATTTATTTATTTGATTTGTCAATTGTTTACAAGATAATAAGTACAAGTGTATACATAGTTGTGAATATATGAAATGGGTACATATAAGAAAAATAAAAGAATAAGAGAAACAATAGGACAGGGACGGTAGGCACGTTGGTGCGCTTATGCACGCCCCTACAGACCTCTTAGGAAAGGGTGAGGTCAATAGTAGACAGTCTAAGGTTAAAGTTTTTGGGGTTTGGGGAAGAGACTACAGAGTCGGGTAGAGTATTCCAGACATTGACCACTCTATTGCTGAAGTCGTATTTCCTGCAATCAAGTTTGGTGCGGTTTACTTTGAGTTTGTATCTGTTGTGTGCTCTTGTGTTGTTATGGTTAAAGCTGAAGTATTCATTGACAGGTAGGACATTGCAATGTATGATTTTATATACCATGCTTAAGTCGGACCGAAGGCAGGCGTAATTCGAGGTTTTCTAGTTTTAGAATTTCGAGTCTGGTGGCATAAGGTATTCTACAATGGGTAGAAGAGTGGAGAACTCTTCTTGTGAAATACTTCTGGACTTTCTCAATTGTGTTAATATCACATACGTGATAAGGATTCCAGACTGATGAACTGTATTCGAGTATTGGTCTAGCAAATGTTTTGTATGCTCTGGTTAGTAGTGAGATATTACCAGAGAAAAAGCAACGTAGGATTAGGTTAACAACTCTTAATGCCTTTTTGGCTATGTAGTTGCAGTGGGCTCTAGCACTTAGATCATTAGAGGTGAGTATTCCCAGGTCCTTTACAGAGCTTGGGTCATCAACAAGATCTTGACTATTCAGCTTGTATTTTATTTTCTGATTTTTTTACCAATATGTAAGACAGAGCATTTATTTGTTGAGATTTGAAGTTGCCATATGTTAGACCATTCAGATACATAGTCTAGATCTTTTGTAGGGTAGTAGTATTGTCTGTGGTATTGAACAGCTTTACATCATCAGCGAAGAGAACGCAATTGCTCTTGATATGATCACAAAGGTCGTTTATGTAGATTATGAAGAGAGTTGGTCCTAGAACACTGCCTTGGGGAACACCACTATTGACAGGTACTGGATTTGATAGGGCGTTCCCAATTTTGACCATTTGTTGTCTGTTTGACAGGAATGCTTCTATCCAGTTATTCAGTTGTCCAGAGATACCATAAGATTTTATTTTTAGGAGTAGTTTGTCGTGTACCACTGAATCAAAGGCTTTGCAGAAGTCTATGTAGATTGCGTCTATTGCTTTGCCCTGGTCGAGTTGTGTAGTCCATATGTTTTTGCAGTGTAAGAGTTGCAGATTACAGGATAGTTTTTTTCTGAAACCAAATTATTTATTGGAGAGTAGGTTGTTTGTCTCTAAATGGAGGATGATGGATTGGTTAATAATTGATTCCATGACTTTACAGGTGACGCAGCATAAGGAGATTGGTCTGTAATTTTCAACTAGGCTTGGGTCTCCCTTTTTGAAGATAGGGATGACTGTGGCTTGTAACCATAGGTTGGGCAAGGAGCTGGTCCTGAAAGATTTTTCAAAGATTATGCTTAGAGGTTTGGCTATGGCAGTGGATAGCTTTCTTAAGAAGTAGGCACATATTCCATCGGTCCAATAGATAGAGATGGTTTTAGGTTGCGTAGTGCTTTTTCAGCGTTGTCTACTGTAAAATCGATATGTATTAGATCATTGTTGTTATCTGTGGTACGGCTAGGAAACATTGGGCATGATCCATTACTGTTTACAAACACTGAGCCGAAGAATGTGTTAAAGATGTTGGCTTTAATGGTGTCGTCGCTGCAGTCTTTACCATCGGGTCCTATCAAGGGAGGGATGGACCTTGAGTCTTTTAGTTTGTTGTTTACAAAATTGTAAAAAGCACGGGTGGAATTGGTGCTTAGAAGGTTTTCCTCTTGTTTAATGTGGTAATTGGTGCATTCGGTCTTTATCTGGTGGCATAAATTTTTGTATCGGTTTTTGAAATTAGCGTGACCAGATTTGTTTTTCCTCCAGAGTGATCTCTTTTTGGATTGAAGTTTCCTTATTGATATGGGTAATCTGCTTTTTGTTTTGTTTTGGAGTTGTTGTTGGAACATATAGTTTGATGACTCTTTTGACTTCAAGTAAAAATATGTTGTAATGGTCTTCAACAGTATTGCATCCAGTGAATAGAGATTGCCAATCGAGGGATGAGAGATCGTTATCTATAAGATCATAGTTGCCTTTTTGAAGTTACAATTAGGGATGACATCATTGTGGTGATTTTTGTGTGGGCGTATGTTGAGGCAAAAGTCAATCATATTGTGGTCACTACTGGAAAAGGGTTCTTTGGTTTGTATTCCGTAAATTAAATTCAAACTATTGCAGAAGATGAGATCGAGGCAGTTGTTCAGTCTAGTGTTGTTGGTTACTAGTTGTTCAAGACCTAGATTTGTAATAGCATTGTAGAAGGTTGTGTGTATGATTTCAGTTGTACAATTATTTAGGGTCCAGTCGATATGAGGTAGATTGAAATCTCCAAGAAAGATAAAGGGTATGGGCAGGATGTAGCCCATGTTAGTAGTGTATTTAGCTTGTTTACATGTTCGATGTCATAATCAGGTGCTCTGTAACATAGTAAGAATCGAATTGTGATATTTAAGGATAGTTCACAGATGATGGTTTCAGGAAGGGCAAGCTCCTGGGTAACTTGGATATTTTTTAGATGTAAGGATTTTTTATAGAATATAGCAACACCACCTCCTCGATGATTTTCACGATCTGATCGGTAAACATGATAGTCTCTTACTGTGGTAATGGAGTCGGGAGAGATGCATTGAGCCATGTTTCACAGACAAATATAATGTCGAAGTTAGCCATATTTAAGAGGATGAGAAATTCAGGTATTTTATTCACGAGGCTTCTTGCATTGAGTAGTTTGCATTTAAGTCCGGCAGCAGTTGGGATTGAGGTAGTTGGGGCGTGCGTGCCTAGTCTTGGGTGATGGTGGGTGGTGGGTAGTTTTGGGTGATGGTGGGTGGTGGTAGGTGGTTGAGGTAGGGTGGTGGTTGAGGGTAAAAGTTGGGTATTGGGTTACGTGTCTTACTTTTGATACAGTCAGCATGGTAGTCAATGTACAGGTCCTTCTCTCCATTGTCTAGACGGGTTTTGAGTTCGATGCGGAGTGCACGGGGCGGGCACGTTGCTGTATGGTTAAGTCAGGGCGGCAACGGAGGTTTTTGTGGTTGGTGTTGGTTTTGGCGAGTGAGTTTATAGTGTAAATGAGTTTACGTTTGCTTGATTCATTTTGCAAATGATCCTGCACAAGCGTGGAGCCACAGAGCCGTCTCTATTTTTGAGCTCTCGGTCAATGCGGGAAATGTCAAGTATTTCATCACGGAGATGGTTGATGCTTGGTAATCTCTGATGATGTTTCGGACAGTTGTGATGTCATCATTGACAATGCTGTCTTCTAGTCCAAATAAGATGGCGTTTGGGCGTTTCCGTTCACGCTCAACAGCTTCTCTGATGAGGATTGGGATATCAATATTTGTCTGGGTTGCGTTTATTTGTGGATTGGGTTTTGGATTGGATTGTGGTTGTTGGGTGGAGATGTGGTTTGTGGCTATTTGATGTTCAGGTTTTTGTGTTGTGTCTTTTTTTCAAGGTTGGTTATTCTTTCTTTTACGGTGTCCAGGGATGCTAATATGGTGTTGAGGATGTTTTAATGGTTTCGATGGTTGAGGATGTTTCAATGGTTTCAATGTTTGGGGATGTTTTGATGGTTTCGCGGTATCATCTCTTTTAGACAGATCTAGTTTGGATATGCATAATTTGCAGAAATATGGAAACTCATTGGATGATTCTAGGTATCGAATCATTTGCTCAGGTAATCCCAAGCAGTCATGGTGAGTGTATTTTTACACAGAGAACATTTGATGGAGTATTTATTATCTTTTAGATTTTTGCAGCATTTAAGGCATGTGCAGGAGTCTTGAAGTTCATTGGTGCAGGAGTCTTGTAGTTCATTGGTGGGGATTGTCTTCTCATTGAGTTGTGGTTTGAGGTAGGATTTTTTTTTTGGCATGGTAATATTGGTAAAATAGTACGTTGATTGAATTAATTAAATGAACAATTTAGGGTAATCTATATAGTCAATATTACATCAAACAATATCAAACAATCTATTGTAGTAATCTCTCAAGTCAGATAATATTCCTAAGCAACAATCAGCCTGGTCAATTAATTACTCTAATCACTAGTCAATTATTTACACTAATCATTACTCACACTGTTCATTTAAATCCACTAAATCAAAGATTTTACTATTCAATTAAATTGCATGAATTTTGGTCTTTTAAACTAGTCAGTAATCATACTATTTGTACTAAACACTCTAATCACACTAATCAGTTAAAAAACAATAAATCAATTAAACCATTAATAAAATATTTTATAGAAATTGTTTATCTAATCGTTGATATAGGTGATGAGGTAGAAAAGTTGTAAGTTTTGAGGTGATGAGGTAGTATTAGGAGTCTTCTTTGTCTGCGGGGCTCGTCCTAGTTAAAATGGCATACCCCCTCCACTCTTATTTAAGGGCTTTTAGATCGTGAGGAAGGGATTACCGTCCTCGGAGCTCATCAATTTTTCAAGGGATGGAGAACTTGGCTACGAATCGTCCTTTCTCTGGATTCACACGGGGACTTAGAACCAGAAGGAAACCTCTCCGGAGCGACCCACAACAGGAGACCGAATTGGGAGAGAAAGTTGGAGCGCTCTCACCCAGCGATCCTCCCGGCCGGCGCTTCTTGGATTTTCTTCCTTCTCTCTCCAGTCCCCGGGAGCTCACGGCGAGAGTTGCAGCGGCGGACACAAGAGTCGGAGGCGGCAGCTTTAGTGGGGACCGGAGCGAAGCAGCGGCAGCGGCGTCTCCTCCGTCTTTTTCTTCCTCGCTGCCCGTCGTCTCCCTCAAGTTTTTCAGCAGATCGCTCGATCTCCTTACCCGACAAAGGAAGCGGCGGTCACAAGAGTCGAAGCGGCAGCTTAAGCGGGGACCGGAGCGAAGGGCGGCAGCAGCAGCGTCTCCTCCGTCTTTTTCCTTCTCTCGCTGCCCGTCGTTTTCCAGCAGATCTCTCGATCTCCTTACCCGACAAAGGAAGGCTGCTCAGAACGGGATTCCTGGACCCTGGCAGGATCTTCTTATTCCAGATCGGCTGGCTGCCTTTGTCCCTTTATCTGCCTTTATCCATTACAGAAAATCTTTTACTATGTAGAACATAATAAGATGTGGACGATTTTATGTTATCTTGGCAGTCCAACCAATTTGATCAGACTTTTCAGATGACTGTATACAGGAGGCAACAGTGAGAATACTTTCCATCTAATATTGGAAATGTGATCTCAAGTGCTGCACTCCTTTCTAAAACTAAGTTTTACATCAGGTAATACTTGATTGATGATATTCTGTGGCTCTGTTGAATAACCTATAACAGCATCTTGCTTGAATGAAAAATCAATGCAATCATGCAATAATTGGAACAATCTCTGGCATTGTCTTTCTTTACTAATGGAATAAAACAGATTTTTCCCCAGTCCTGAAGCCATTGACAAGAAGACCATGTGGTCTTCTCTTGGGCGGTAATTAATTGGCAGTGACCCTAATAATTCCATAGGTATTCCATTAATTAATTCCTGAGGCTGTCCAATTCGGCAATTTCTCTATAGCCCATTCTACTTTTTCTTTCAAGATGTTTGGTTCTTTATTAATTGAGCTGTCATCATTGTTATCGTGATGATAAGTCAAAATGCTTTGAAGTTCTCCCATATATTCTTTGTCCCTGATCTTAATCTCCTGCTGGTCACTTAGTACATTCCTGTTGCGGTTTTTAACAGTTCCATACTATGTAATCTAAAAATTGGATTATTTAATTCCTCTATAGCAAACATGACCTTAATATGTCCGTTCTTCTAGATGTTGACCCTGCCTATTTTTGTCTCTCCTGGCTTGAAAATATGTTTAGCTTTTTAACTTCATCCTTATTATATTCGCTTTGCCTGCCCTTGCTAACCATAATCTATTTTAATTGTATTATCAGATACCCATTTGTTTGTTCTCTTTGGTTTTTGACATAGATTTTCCAACAATTTCCATGATGTTACCTTGGATCTTTGACCACTGTTCATTTGGATCTTTGTCTTCTAGATTCAGTGACTCAATCCTGTTCTTAACTTCTTTGGCATACATAGATGAGTTCACGCTGAATTTTGGAGGGATAATAACTTTTTTCACTGTGCACACTTTGAGCTTCAGTTTAGCCACTAATAGCCAATGGTCTGAGCTACAAATAATGCCAGAAGTATCTTAAGAGATGCAACTGAACTTTTCCAGCATTGCTAGCATAAAATGAAGTCTATATGGTTTCTTTTTTTTAATAGATTTTTTATTTTTACAATATAAAGAGCAACAGTTTCAATGTCTAAATTAACAGTATGTTATCTGGTTACAGTTAATTTGAGCAATAGTCATCATCATGTTCATTGATAATGATCATATAATAACAGTATTTTCTCCACATAATATTAATACTTAATTGTTATTACTAAATCATATTGATAATAAACATGGTAAAGTTAATCCTTCTCTTATAATTTTAAATGTTCTAACTTCTGTTTCTGTTAGTTAACCATTGATAAAATGAATCCCATGTTTCAAAATATTCCATATCTTCCTTCTCTTTAATTTCAAGTATTAATCTATCCATTTCTGTACATTCTAGGTTTTTTTTAAATTATCTTGTCTTGTGTAGGGATCTCCACACCTTTCCAAATTTGTGCAGATACAATTCTGGCTGCTGTTAACACATGTAATATTAAATACATAGTCCCTTTATTATATTTTTCTGGTATGATATCCAACAGAAATAATTCTGGTTTTAAATTTATATATTCCTTTATCATTTTTTTCTATCCAAATATATATTTTTGTCCAGTATGACTTGGCTTTTGGGCACATCCACCACATAAACACAATAGAATAACCAAAAATTTTAGTCCACATTAACATTGTTTCCTTTATTTGCTCTTCTTCCATTCTAATACTCAGTAGGTAGGTATAATTTTTTAAAATTAATTTCTCATCAGTTAAAATCTGGTTCAATTCTGTTGGTTCTTTATAAAAACCATATAATTTAGCATCTTTTTCATATCTTGATTGTATTTGTACCTGTGGCCACCAATATATATATATCGATATATTGCTACATATATCGACTATTCAGTTCCTGTTTATTTCTCCACTGAGTCAGCGGGAGAATCCAGAGTGGGTAGTCTCATGTCATGTGCTCTTCTGATTGTTCAGTTATATTTCCATTGCTAATCGCCATAGATTCAGTGGTTCAATCCTGTTCTTAACTTCTATGGCATACATAGGTGATATGTTGTTCACAATGAATTTTGGAGGGATAATAAATTTTTCATTATGCACAGTGTGAGCTTCAGTTTAGCCACTAATAGCCAAGTGTTTTAAGAGATCCACTGAATTTTTCCAGCATTGCTAGCATAAAATGAAGTCTATCTGATTTTGATGTATCCATCTGTTCATATGTATAAGCATCACTTACATTAAATAAACCATGTGTTCATTGTACTGAAATGATTTTTCAGGCAAAATCCACTAACTGATTGCCAATTTCATTCCGTTTATTTAGCCCAAACTTGCCTACCATTCTTGCAACTACTCTTTGGCCTACATTTGCATTGAAATCACCCATATACAAAAGATCGTTCTTTGGGAGTACATTGAAGCTCACTGTAAAAAAGTTCAATTTCATCATCATTTGAGCCTACAGTTTGAGCTCTTTTGTATTGTGATGTTGAATGGCTTGCCTTGAATTTGGAGATATATCATTCATTTGCTGTATGCTCTGTGATTCTCAACACATTCAGCCACTTATTTTGCTTTTGCTTTTTGTCTGATGATATCGTTTCCAGAAAAAGAAATAATAAACTCTTCTGATTTGAACTGACCACTGCCTGTTTAGTGTAACTCACTGATGCCAAGGATATCTATGTTAGCTCTAATAATTTCTCTTTTTATAATTTGAAAGATATATTGAGCTGCTTGGACATACTGAGGTGGTATAGTCCATCTTTTTATTTTTACAGTGAAATTTGACCCATATTGTGCAATGGCCAATATAATTATTAGAATAAAAAACATGGAAGAAATTATTAAAAGTGATATTATACCTAAATCATTTCCAAAAAACACCAGAAAGAAACCATATTAATTGACTATCTTCAAGGAATATCTCTTACCTAGGGGTGTCAAACTCAAGGCCCGCGGGCCAAATGTGGCTTGCAATATGGCTAGATCTGGCCTGCAGGGCTGCCCTGGAAACAGCAAAGGACCAGCCCCCAGTGTCTCAGCCACGGACCAGGCTGACCAGATGCTGATCTATAATTTGATTGCTGCCATCTGGCCAGAATGCAGTCAGCCTTAGATCTGCAGGGCCTCTCTAGAGCCAGTGAGTAGTGGGAGGAGTGGGAAGGAAAGGAAGGAAGGAAGGAAGGAAGGAAGGAGAAAGAGCCTGAGAAAACAAGTTTTTTGGGGGAGGGGAGGCAGCAAAAGAAGCAACATTCCTTGGCTGGGAAGTGGGCAAAGGCAGAAAGGGAAAGTAATCCTCAGACCCCACAAGCCAAGTGCAGTTCCTGCTGCTCATGGAAAAGAAAGGGGAAAAAAGGCAAGCCTTAAGCTAAATCCCCGAGGCTGACATAGCTGTAGCTGGCACCTGATCTCATATACTCTGGCTTCTCTGCTCAATTGCTCACCTCCTTCAGTTCCAATCCTCATGTGTGGTGGTCTCTCATGGAAAGAAGACACAATGCAAGGCTGTCTCGGGATGAGAGCCCAGAGCAAACTCTGAAACCCTCTTTTATTAGAAGCAATCTTTGTTAACGTAGCAATTTTTGTTAGCGTCCTATCACAAACGCATTACATCACACAAAATGCACTGATCATTCGCATAAGCATACAAGGCTGCAAAGTTTAAGTTTGCTACAGTTCTGGTTAGAAATGGCAACAATTTGTCCTTGCTCCTTGCTCAGTGTTCCAGCCAACCACCAGAAGGCTCCGTTGTCCTAGCACGTACACAAAGAATAATTCCCACATCTCCCCTGTTTTTCCTTTTTAAGAGACAGGGAGTGTTTTAGTCCCAATAACAGCCTTTGTCAGGCGCGTAGGCAAGAGTGCTGTGCATGCTGATGTTATCCACGGCGTTCGTGACTTCTTCAACCATCACAAACATCTTGTCCTCGTCTGGGTCGTCACAGGTTGGCTCTCCTATCTCATCTTCGGATGGCAGTGGTTCATATGTGTTAGTTATTTGTTGATTCCAGAGAGCCATTACCTGCGCAGTGGCTTTTTCTCAGCCAAGAGGGATAAACTGTTAGAAATAGTGCGTACAAAGATGGGTAATACACAAGGCAATACAACACATCCCGCAGCAATCATACCAATGAGCGCTACAATAGCTTGCAAACCAGGCAATTTTGGGAACCAGGATCCAAACATGTCTCTTACTTGAGCAGAGTCAATAGGTGGGGTGTACCAGTAGTTGTAAGCAGTGGTGGCCCCCACGTTAGTCCCGGACACCTTTTGAAAGAGATATTTCTTTTCCTGTAGATAAGATCTCTGCCAGCTGTGTGAGCCGCAGGTAACTCCTGCAGTGTCGTTAGGACCTTGACCTTTGCTGATGGCAAGGCAAGCATCAAAGCATACTGAGGTGTTGGTACCCCCCCGAGTGACATTATGGGTTATGTACCCATTTTTTGTTTGACTGGTAGAGAACATTCCTGCAAGATCAGAACTGGAGCCACCTTTGTATGCATAGACATATAGGGATGCTGTAATGGGTCCCACTGCCTTAGGCTCATAGCACTGAATGCCTTCGGCAATGTAACATCGCGCATATTGAGTGTTGTTATGCAGACAAGGGGAGACCGTCGTGGAGTTGCACTCAGGCTTCAAAGTACCAGGGTGGATTGGGTTTCGTTCCGCTGCGAGTAGTTTTGATGCAGGCGTCGCAGGAGGATGGGGTGGCTGTCGTGTCGGCAGGAGCGATGTGGAAGCCCAGGAGGCAAATGATGAATGCAGCAAGCAGCTTCATGATGCTGATGTAGGCAAGGCTGGTTTGGGTAGAAAAGGCCTCACTTGTCGTCCGGGGACCCAGGTGGTGGCGTTGTTGTAGGAAACAACCACGTACCCTCGTCCCGAGGTTATAAGTTCAGCAGGCCCGTGCCATGTGGGATCTGGCAACTGTCGAAAGTAGACTGGAGGTCTAGGAGCATCCTTGGATGGAGAGCAAAAGTGTCGAGAGGCGGCAGAAGAAGCAGGTGTGCCAGACTCATTCAGGAAATTCAGTGTAAATAAGCACAAGTTAAGCTTGTTTTGCAGCGTGGGTAGCCCTGGGGTGAGTTTCCCCATTGAGTTTTGAACTTTGTCAAGAGCATTCTTTAGGGTCAGATTGGCTCTTTCTACTATGGCCTGCCCTTGAGAATTGTATGGAATGCCAAATTTGTGCAAAATGCCCCATTGTTTACAAAAGGTAGCAAAGTTGGTACTAGTATAGGCGGGGCCATTGTCAGTTTTTAATTCCGAGGGCTTTCCCAGGCACGCAAATGACCGGATGCAGTGGTTAATGACATGTTTTGTGGTCTCTCCTCTTTGCGGGGAGGCCATGATGAACCCTGAGTATGTGTCCACTGAAACATGGATATATTTCCATGGTGCAAAAGGCGCATACTGGGTTACATCCATTTGCCAAATTTGGCAGGCCTTTAAGCCTCTGGGATTTACTCCCATTGGCAGGGCAGGGCTTGCTTGCTGCAAGTAGGGCATTGTTGAATAATTGCAGCAGCCTCTTGGGCGGTGATTTGGAATTCCTTCATAAGAGCCCTTTTATTTTGATGAAAATAGTTATGACTGTCCCAAGGGGTTAGGGAAGAAGAGAGAAAGCGGATAGAATAGTAGCAGCGGATGCGCTGTTAATTGCTGCAATGCAAGCAATTTATTTACTAACAGCGCCATTGATCAACCCAAACAGGAACATCCGTGGTTAAGGTCAAGCGAAGGGGAAGAGGGTGAGTCATTCTAGCTGCAATTTAGCGCCAAATTGAGAGAGCAAGTCCCTCCCCCACAAATTCGTGTGAAGGGGAGGATGACGGGCTTAATTTGTGCAGTCCCTGTGAGATTTTCAGAAGTCACAGCGAGCCAAAATTTACTGATGCGAGCCGTTTGAATCCCTCCTACACCTCTTACCGATGGGGAGGTCTCTGTTTCCCAGTCTGTAGGCCACTCGTCAGAGCGTATCACCGAGGCGTCCGCACCAGAATCCAGAAGACCGGTGAAGCGGCGACCCTATGATTAAAGCCAAGAGTGTGGGCTTAGTTTTGGTGATAGATCTAGTGAGGGCAAGCACATCAGAGGGAAAGTGCGGTACCATGATCATTTTTGCTCGACGTCACCCTTTTGTAACCGGCTGGAAGAGTGGATAGCACAGAAAGGTTAATGGCTGAGAGTTTTGAGGAAGGATAAAGCAGATCGGGAACCACAGAGATTCCTTTGAGGAGGGCATGAGGGTGAGATTGTATAAGAGCAGTTTTATTGGAGGAGAATGAGGCAGAAGGAGGAAGCTGTGCGCCGACAGAGAGTGGTAGATGGGGAAAGGATATGAGCACATCTTCTGCCACTGATAATTCATACACAGTGGATGGTATATGGGCAGCCTTGGGGGAGGGGCTAGCTGCCGGCCCCTCTACTCGTTTCCCGAGGGTTCAGTTTTTGATCGACATTGATTAGCCCAATGATAGCCTTTCTTACATTTCGGGCAGACTGTTTTTGGTCGAACATCTCTACTGGCGGAGGGCTTTGCTGCCCCCCCGCCGGGAGCTCGACATTGTGATTTAAAATGGCCGGGCTTCCCACAATTGTAACAATTACCAGATGGCTTATTACCTCTGGTGATAGCTGCAGCCATCATTTCGGAAGTGTATTGGTGTGTTCCCACCACCCTGCAGGCTTGTAGGAATTGGGCTAGAGTGGCATCTGGAGAATTAATCAAGGGAGTAAGCAAGGTTTTACAGTCTGCATTAAGCGTTCTCATATGCCAATTTAAGGAGAATTTCTTGCCGAGCCGCCTCATTTGTAATTTGCCTTTGCAGGGCCGTTTGAGGCGTTCAATAAAATCGGCATAGGGTTCATTGGAATTTTGTAGAATTTTGCAAAAGATTGTGCGGAGGTATGAGGTCATCCAAGCGAGAGAAAGCAAGCAAAGCAGCTTGTGCAGAAAGGTTAAGAGCATTAATATGGCTATTATATTGAGCTGTGGGAGCAGCAAAGGCACCCTCTCCTGCCAGTTCATTTGCGGTAAAATTCGGATTTTGAGCTGCCAATAGCGACAATGATGGAGAAACTCCGATCGCCATACAACAAATTGAGTCCCTGTTAGAGTCATATGAAAAAGGCTATGCCAATCAGCTGTGATCATTATATGGGCGTTAGCCATCATTCTAAATAATCCCATAAGTAAATGGAGCCTGAATACCATACATTTGTACAGCTTGTTTGATATCCTTGATTAATTTAACAGGGATGGGTTCCCAGTGTGGGACGTTTTGTCCCTGCGCGTTCTGCGTATAAACTAACGAGAACGCCCGATGGGCAGTCGGAGTGATCTAACTTGCCAGTTCTAACTCCCACAGCGATGGCGGCATGAACCGCGCCCATAGGAGGGGTAAGGCAGAGAGGAAGGCACAGAAGGGAGAGCAAGAGAAGAAGAAGAGGGATTGGGTGAGGGGGGTCAGGAGAAGGGGAGGTTTACTGACCTCATTTGCCTCTGGGGGGCAGTCGGTTTAAGAGACACAGGCGCCACAGCGGGGCAAAGTTGTACAGCAGGATTCACATAGGGAGGGTCCAGAAAGGGGGCCAAGTAGGGGTTGCTCTAGAGAGGAGAGAGCCTCAAAACCACGCTCC
The DNA here is from genome assembly GCF_049901735.1 of Notechis scutatus. NCBI lineage: Eukaryota > Metazoa > Chordata > Lepidosauria > Squamata > Elapidae > Notechis > Notechis scutatus. The sequence continues at coordinate 36,601,057 of NC_142025.1, read as the reverse complement.
AAGCAATTAATATAGACGAAGGGGCCCTAGGACTTGCGTGAAGGTATTTTCAATCTCCTTCCATACTGTAGTTTTGATACTGCCTTTAGCCGGATAAGAAGGGCAGTGTTGCCAGATGTATTCTAGGAGTTCCTCAATAGAGGTTTTTGTGAGGGGGCATGAAGGGAGCCCCCTTTTTAAAAGTAGTAAAAAATTTCGTTTGGTCAATTCTCTGATTTCCTGAATGTGAGCTGCCTGCTCTTTAGAGAATCTACCACCCATACTCACGAGGGATCCGTTGTCACCAGCGATTCAAGCGGATGGGGTGCACCAAGTCTATTCCAGACGATGAGAATGGGTGGGCCAAAGACATATCACTTTTGAGTGGATCACGTCGGGGTCACCAGTTGTGGTGGTCTCTCATGGAAAGAAGACACAACGCAAGGCTGTCTCGGGATGAGAGCCCTGAGCAAACTCTGAAACCCTCTTTTATTAGAAGCAATCTTTGTTAACGTAGCAATTTTTGTTAGCGTCCTATCACAAACGCATTACATCACACAAAATGCACTGATCATTCGCATAAGCATACAAGGCTGCAAAGTTTAAGTTTGCTACAGTTCTGGTTAGAAATGGCAACAATTTGTCCTTGCTCCTTGCTCCTTGCTCCGTGTTCCAGCCAACCACCAGAAGGCTCCGTTGTCCTAGCACATACACAAAGAACAAAGAATAATTCCCACACTCATGCAGGGTTCCAGCGGCGATCAGTGCTGAGCCTGCCGGCCTCTGCCTAAGCAGCCACATGGGAAAGAATGAGGCTGGGGTGGGTGGATTTCACCCTGGATTTTTAAACTTGTGAGGTTTTTCTTCCTCTTTTTCCTCACTTCGCAGTGTGGCTCTCCAGCTCTGGGAGCATCATTTCTGGACTGGAAGCTTTTTCCTTTGGAGTGGTGGGAGTAGAGGAGGTCTCCTCTCCAACTCAGATTCATATCCTCTGTGTGTCTGTGTGTGTCTGTATGTGTGGCTTTTTTCTCTCCCTCTTCTAATCACAATTTTGTGATCACAGGCAAAGTCTGTAAGGTCTGGTGAGCGGTTGTAAGTCCCTTCAATCAGTGTCATTGTAATTTCAAATGGTCACAAAATGAATGATCATAAGTTAAGGACTATCTGTAAAAGACTAAGACATCCTATTGGCATTTGGCTTTTCTGATTGGTTCCAACTTCTGCAATTCTTTTTGAATCATTTCTGTTCTTTTCCTCTTTCTATATATATTTCCTTTCATCATGCTTCTGTCAACCTGATTATATTAAACCTTCTACCAGCATAAGGTTATTGATGCTCATTCATAAAATGAACTGGATGTCATAAGGCAGTCCATTACTGGTTACAAAGGTGCAGGGCATTGGAAGGTTATTGAAATATAAGGGAACCATTTAAAATTTGTGATTATTATTTATGTGATAGTAAAAAAAGTTTGCTTGAAAGTTCAGTATTGTGTAGCATAGTTTTGCAAATTTCAGCACAATAAATATTAAAACTTAAGTCTAGCTTAAGAAGAAATTTAAAACAGCTAATAAAAATGAACAATGGATATTTCTAGAATATCATGTTTGATGAAAAATAGATTGTTCGTAACAGTAGAAAATATAGAAATAAGCGAAATGGATGACAAACGAGATTTTGTTCAGGAAAATAAAGAGGCACAAAAGATTACTATAGTTAAAGCAAAATCACTGAAATTACAGAAGAGAGTTTCAGAATCCATTAGAAAGGCTGGGGGTTAAAGTATGTGCATAGGGATTAAGGGATTTCTATTTATAGGCTATAAATGAAAAAGCTGATGATTGGGGAGAAAGCATAATCACATGCTATAAATAACCTCAAGGTAACAACATAAATGAAGGTTAGGAATATTCTTTCTCCAGATATGGTGAAAAGTGTAGTGGTGGCCTAAAACTAGTCATTAAGCTCTTTATGTATGACAGAGAAAAGTAGTCAAAACCAACAGTGAGAAATGTCAAAATTCCTTTTTCCCCAGCGTAGAATGGGGAATGCTTAAACATCATTTGCAATGGGGATAGTGACAGTGATTGTGCCTATGCACTCAATGCAAAGCATACAGCTGTAATTATAGTGTTTTAGTACTTTTATGTTGTGTACCTTATGTTGCAGTATGTTGCCAGGAGTCTTAACAATATTAAGAAAGATTCAACATAATTGTTTCAGCACCTTTACTTATTTTAGATTTTTACTGGAGTTGTGCCAGTCTTTCAGAGTCTTCCAAGATATACACGGTACTTTCACAGCAGAAATTCCAGCCCTTATTCTCCATTGGAACACTTATTCTCCATTGGAATAAATTTACCAGTCAAAAGACATAACCAGATACTATTAACTCACAAGATATTCAAACCTCAGACTTTGCTTAACCCCCTTCATTTCTCTTTCTCTTCCTCCCCTCTTTCCATCTCTCTCATTTCAAACTGAACTGTAGACAAGGGAAGGAGAAATGTAGGTACACTATAGGTTTGCAATTTACAGTTTTAGCATTTTTTCCTCAGGAAATGACATGTATTAACAATAAAAGTTCATACAGTTTTCAAAACTGACAATGTATTACTTCAGGAAAAAACACATTAGTAGTTCAGATAAATCCCATACTAGTTTTCTTTTGGTCTAGCAAGATTATTCTCAATCCCTATAATAATTCTCCACTTTTTCTGGCCATAAATAAGACCATCCACACATTTCATGGAAGGATGGCAGTCCAAGCAGTATATTTATATGCAGATTCTTAGGACAATAAATTTCTGCTTCCTTTGACAATCTTGTTATTGTGTTGAAGGGGTTCTTCATTAATGCTTCCGAGTCTCAAGGTCTCCACAGTTAATCCTCGTTTAAAATGATATCTCTACTTTGGAGATTGATTAATGAAAAAAGTGCTTACAAGTATGGATTTATTAGAAAGTAGAACAAAAAAAAACCTATTTATCATCATTGATTAAATCTGAAGGGAAGCATGCAGGAAGGATAAAGAATGACATATCATGGATACTAATACAATTCAGTGCTGTGAATAATTAATAAGGTGCCCTGTTAAAAAGAGCTTTTGATTTTTTTTAAGCAGTTCTGGAATGCAAAAATGTAAATGATCAGTGAGGGCAACAGAGATAAGTTTTCAATAACTTTTTTATGGAAATCAGATTTTAAACTTTTGCAGTTCAGACTATAAGTCCTTAAACAAAAAATCAGCAATTGCAGTGATGAGAAATAGGGATTTTGAAGCATTTAATATAGAAGAAAAAAATGAGCAAGCACCAATGATCATAGCAGCAGGACACACAAATATGAGTATTTTTTTGTGGTAAAGTTTTTTATTTTTAAAACATACATCAATATCATCTCGTGGACAGTGTGGTGTCTGAGTGTCATTCATTTTGGTACAAAAGTAATATTGATACACATGAAAATTACTACATTAATCAGATTTACATAATCTAATGTTATTATACATATCTGTATCAGCAAATAATCCTTCATTTTTTTATTATTCAACATTTGCTACATCATTTTAATAGTAATAACATTATTTTTGAGCATACCTAATAACATCCTTTTTCGAAATCTGATCTTAACTTCTTACGTTCACTTTAAATGTGTTATATAAAATATGTACAACAATATTCCCCTTATTTCTAATTTTTCAATCTATTTTAATTTTTAGTACAGCCAATCTTTTTTTTTTTTTTTTTAAAGAATCCTTCCTAACCATCATCTTTCATTCTCTTGGAAATCCCACTTCTTTTTTTGACTTGCCTCTCATACTCATTCCTTAGGTCCTTATCTACATTTTCCATATCATTTTCCCAACCATCATTTCCATCCCCACTATTTTTTTGCAGAGAGTGCTGTGTGGGATTCAGCCACACGAAAGGCAGGCAAGCTGGCTGTGCCACTGGGAGGCAGCTGTGCCAGGGTTTGGGCCTTGCTGCTTGCAAGCTCACCCAGTCTGCCAGGCAGCTCAGGGCAGCTCAGGTGGGCCGCTCAGAGAGCGCCGGGTGGGATCCAGCTGAAGGCTGGCCCTCAGAGACCATGTGGCCGAGGCAAGTGAGGGAGCCGGATGAAGACCAGCAGCAACTATGCTGGGCGAGCAGATAAGATAAGGAGTGACTCACCGGGGCAGGGCAGGGCCAGCCAGTGGTTGGATTTGCCAGTTCTTCAAACTGAGCAAAATCATAACTACCAGTTCGCTTGAACTGGTCCGAATCAGCTGAATCCCACCACTGACTCAACCTGAATAATAACGACATTTACAATGTCGTTATCATGCAGGCTTAGATTTTTTTTTCCACCTAATGTTCAGGAATGAAGAATTTCATATGAAAGGAAGATAGATTGCAATACTAATATTAACACTGCTGTCAAATATATTATTATCAAAATTATTTATGTTATATGTTGTGATAAAATGAAATATCAGTAATATATTCAGTTGCTTTTCTACAGTTTCTTTATTTCATAAAGTAGCCAAGCAATTCTGTTTATGCCATAATATGTGGTTTTTCCCTAATATTTTAAGGTTTGTTTTCTTACAAGTGTTTCTTTTGTTCAGAGAATGATTGGCAAAAACTGCCTTGTTTTGGCAGATTTCCCAGGAGTTAGGGTAGCTTGGGCATCTTTCTATCACTATGTATGACATATATCAATATTTAATTTTATTACGTTTTGAATGAGCCATCCAGAAATATATACGTACAGATTTTGCCACAGAGACAGCTTTTTTTCCCTTTTTTTGAAGTCAGTTTACTTACTTATTTCAGTGTTATGATTGACATTAGCCTAGATTTTCCTACTCTTCTTTTCCTCTGATATTTTTTGTTTTCTCTGACATTTTTCTATATAAGAGCAAAACATATAATGGATTTTAATGTCCAGATTCAGGTGTTCTTATTTATTTAGAGAACATTGTGTTTACACACCAAATATTTTTTAGTGAGGGGGTTAGAAATGGAGCAAAGAGACTCCCTCAACACTACAAGACCATATAATATCCATAACAAGATGAAATAATATTTATATCATCTGAAACATTTAAAACTAACATGTCAATGAAGATAGATATAAATTATATAATGAGAGGTCCTGCAAGTCTCATTTTCCAAGACTGGCTTCAGCCTCTTTCCTTTTGTAGTGTTTGGGAAAGAAGCAGTGTTGCTCAAAATAATGAATAATAACTTCATATGGACAAAAGGTTTCAGCTTGGAATGTGCAAGAAAGAGTACAAATGAGTAGATATAATGTCTAAAAGACACAGTATGATGTTAGAAGTTCAGGGATTACTGTTATCAGGCTATTTAGAAAGTGGTGGTAAGAAAAGTTAGAGCATTGTAAACCTCCTCTAATTAAATACTGCAGAAAAAAATATTAAAGATTGCAAATAACTATCCTCAAAAGTTATAAAAGAGCTGAGGAAGGATCTGACTATTGTGATGGTGCAGTGCATGAGGGAAAAAGTTTCATACATATGTAATAATCTCCATTATACCTTTTGGGAAGCAAGCAATTTTGCAGAAGCTTTTACTGATATGAAAATAACTGTGAGTCCAAAAATCCTAATTCTGGCAACTTTATTGTGGGGTTTTTTTATCACACCATTTAGCAATGTATTGTTGGAACTTCTACATATCTAATATGTAGAAATCAAATTGTCTTCAGTATTTGAGTCATCTCTTCCCTTTTTAATTTTGGTAGTGTTCTGAAGCATTTATAGGCATTTCCATTTTTCTTTTAGATAAGGTCATTCTGTGAGAAAAATTTGTGATCTAAAATATTTTACATTGTTTAATATTATAAAACAGGGTGCTGCAAGAGGCCATCCAGGCCAGAAATGGGGTGCAAGGGGGCTGTGCACACCCCCACACCCTGTTTTGGCCAACAAGTGTCCCATCTCCTCCCCGCCACCGGCCCGTGGAAAAGTACAATGCTGATTCGGCCCTAAAAGAAATCCAGTTTGACACCCCCTGATCTAAATACATAAGCCACAGTGTTGGTACAAATGATTTCATTCGGTTCTTTCATTCAGTGCTATGGGCTATGAAGTATTCAAAGGTATCTCACAAAGGGCATTGTAAGTGCAAATTGCCTCCTCTTAGCATTAAAATTATAACTTTCCAAAAACTTGGGTACAGCATCAGTGCTTTGAAGGTTTTCCAACTGGTTGCACATATGTATAAACAGACATAGATAACACTTCCGTTGGAATACAAATCCAATTGGCTGTGCATACAGAAAGCTGACGGCCCCTTTGAAACAACCATGCCAAGCTTCCCAGAGGATATAGCTATTTTATGCTTCCAGGACAGGTGTCTTATTTCATCTCTTATGAATGTCCCACACAGCTATGTTGGCATGTCAAATAAATAGGATTAGTGCCAAATACCATTGATTTTGATAATCTACCATAAAATATCACAAATTAGAATTAATTGATGTTCATTTTTATTTCATCACACCTTACACTTTTTATTATATTTAGTAGAACTCAAAGTATTTAGTTTGCTGCTAAATTAAAGCACTTTATCAAAGGTACAATGATCTATCCCCACAAAATGGTTTGCTTTGGTGACAATCCCCATGGAGCTGCCACCACTGCCTACACATAGGCTGAAATAATTAAGAACATTAGAAGGGAATGGTTAACAGGATGCAGTGCTTCAACATTTTGAACAGTGCATGTGGAGAGCATTTAATTCACTTCTCAAAGCACCCCTCCACATGTACTTGCTGAAGCTTAACATATTGATACAATCAATTTCAAAATGTTCTGTATTTTATACAATGATGATACTGATAGTAACATTTCAAATTTTTAGAAAGGTTTATTTGTAATCTTTATTACTAGGTTTGTATATTTTGGACAATGTATATTCAGGCCTTAAGAGTAAATGAATATCATATTCCAATTCATAAGGACAGAAATGAAAAATTTCTAAATATAACCCTAAGGATCACAGGACTTGTATTTCTATAACATACCTGGCTTGATATTGATGGATTATGAATACGTTTGGCCCTGTCTGATTTTAGAGATTTCTAAATCATGAGCTATCCTGTGGATATTCAGCAAGTTAATCTTCATGTCATTCTTGGAATATGTGGATGGCTGGAAATGAAGGTTAGTTGGGGCAAAAGGTCTGACCTTTCATCTATATCAGGGGTCCCCAACCAGCGGGCCGCGGACCGGTACCGGTCCGTGGATCACTTTGCACCGGGCTGCAAAGAAAATAAAAATAAAAAATAAAAATAAAAATGGCGGCTTTCTTCACCTTCGGTGAATGCTGCTGGGATCAGGGATCAAGGACACAAATGAAAGAAGGGGAGGGAGGAAGCAACCAAAGCCTGTCCTACTCTCTGGCTCAGTGGCTTTGGTTTCCTCCCGCCTCGTTCCTCTCTCAGTCGCTCTCTCGCTCCTCCACCAGCCCAGGAAGAAACTGCTTCAAAGAAGCCGGTAGGGTGGCTTTCCTGTCGGCGCAGCTCCCGGGCGCCCGTTCACCCCACACCCGCCGCCAATCAATCAGGTTCAATCCAGTGCTCCATTCTGCCTGCCTGCCTGCCTTCGTTTCTGGTTGTTTCGGAGCAGCTTCGCTGAGAATAATAACTATTCGCCTCTTTTACTCAGCCGAAGCTGCTCCGAAACAACCAGAAACGAAGGCAGGCAGGCAGGCAGGCAGAATGGAGCACTGGATTGAACCGCTGGTGCAGTGGGTGGGGGTGAAGCGGGCGCTTCGGAGGAGCTGCGCCAACAGGAAAAGCCACCCTGCCGGCTCCTGAGCAGCTCCTACTGTATCAGTGAGATGTTCTTGACAGCATTTCCATCTATGAAATCTATCATAGGCAAGTACATTTCATAAATATGTATAAGGATGTATTAAATGTAAGGGATGTTAGAACATAATTTCAAAGTTATTGCTGTTTCCAACTCCTTAAAAATAAACTATTGTAGATGTTCCTTAAAAAAGAATTACTTGGTATTCTGTAATTCTGAGAAGTTTAAGAAACACTAAACAAGACACCTAGCAAAAATAGCAGATGGCAGGTACACCACCTAAGTGTTTTTTCTCACACTCTGTTTGGTACAGTACAATCTTTTCTCTAGTGCTAAGTGTTTAACTCATGAACCCATTAATTTTGCTTTCAACGAGGCCATGAACTCATCCTCTTGTAATGTACTAAGAATTTTGGCATGAATATGGTAGAATTTGATAACTTTGGATAGCCACTTACCTATTTTGGGTCTATGATGGTGTTATGACTATATTTTAAACAAATTAATATATTGCAATATCATACTATACTCCAGGAATATATAGTGGCCCATCTGTGCATATTGCAGAAAAATAACTGGCAGTGTTATATTTTTTTTAGTAAGATGCTTTGCTACACTGATATATTAAGATGTAGAATAAACTGCTTTAGCTATAGCCAGAATCTAAAATAACCTGAAGAAATTGTAGCTCTAATTACATAGAAATAAATAACTTAGAGCATTTTCCTAATAAAAGTATAAAAATATACAAAACTTAGCTATTTATAGTATTTTTACAGAATTTTCCTGAAAATTCCAGGGCTGTAACATTATGTGAAGACCCAGCTCTCTGTAAAAGGCTCTATCTAGTGGGATGGATTTAGTGCATCATTGGAAGACACAAAGACATTGCCGTGAAAAAAATCTATGTTGTTTCTCTCATGAGCTGTTCAGAGCATCCAGTGACGGGAAGGTGCTTCAGTCCCTTCTAGGAAGGCTGGGCTTAAATTTGAGGACACTCCTCCTCCTCCACGAGACTCCTCCTTAGCGTCCCCAGTTTTAGCTCAGCCTTTCTTCAGACAGGTTGTGATTTGTTTTCCTGGTCAGAACAGAACACTGGCAATTTAGCTGATTTAGCTGATTTATTTCTCAGGTCAGGTAATACCATAGTTTCTGTCACCAACCACCCCCCTCGGAACCTCCAAAAGTCATTTTGCTTGGTTTTTTGTTTTGTTTTGTTTTTATGTTCCAGCCCCCCAAGGCTAAAGCCTCATAAATGGGGAGGCTTATCTTTCCAATCTGCCCTGAGCCTAAAAGCCTCTCCTTTCAGATACATGCTGCCTTAAACTTCTAAACAAGGAGGCTTATCTCTCCGATCTCCCAGCTGGCTGAATAAACGCTCTGTCCCTTCGAGGTTTGAAGCTTCCATTTAAAAGTGCAGCCCTTTTTCCTTTTTATTATGAGGCTTTCCCCGCAGAACACCACAGGGCAGGGAATTAGCCCCTACGCCTTCCCACTGAGCGGTTTTGCTTTCAGCAGGCTGGGCGGTATAGCTGCTTTTATTTTCATTTTGCCACGAGGCAGCCAGCATTTTAAAGACCGCGTGGTTAAATTTGATGAGTAATTGTTACTGTCTTTGAGGCAAGTTACCCAACAAGGTTTCCCTTTTTGGGGACCTGGGAAGGGGGAGTCCCCACCACCAGTCCACTGGATGATAGAGGACTTGAACTGTTGGATTCCACAGACAATAAGTGCAGCTAAACTGATCTAATGATCAGTTACAGACCTCTGTGCCCTCATATAGGTGCCAGGTCTGGAGGGGGGTGTTCTGGTCTCCATATTTGATATTACAAGTACTTTATTCAAAAATTGACTTGATTGACTTAAATTCTACAAATCTTTAAGTTGTTAAAATATAGACAAATAGATAACAAAGCAAACCAGAACAAGGAGACAACATTTGCTAAAGGCATCGGGGAACTATTTATTCCAGGATCCCCTGCCCCTTAAGGGAGCAGGCCCCTAAGTGTTCCAGCCACCTGATTTCATAGCCTCTTTCCATTGCTATCAAAGGCATTACCATGGCCAGCAACTACAACTCCAGATCTAGACTAACTGCTAAAAATAGAGATAAGTCCACGGAGCCAAAAAGACCTCTAAGGCAGCAGAGAAAGATGCACGCAGACGTCATCAGGCATTAGAAAGGCAGGTGGAAAAACGTACACGAGCAGGTCACAAACCACCTCTTCACCACTCATCATACCTTCTACCTCAGAGGCCCAGAACCCTCCAATTGCCCCTCTGGATTTATCCAGAAGGAGCAGCATATCGATACAACCTCCCCAGGAGGCTCTTTCTAACATTCTCTCCCCAAGGAGGGCCCCAGAGGCAACATTTATTCCAACTGCAGCTGGCCTCAGACAAGAGGAGGAACTTCCAGAGGAAATCCCTGCCAACATGAGGGCGTGGATGGAGTTAGCTATCCAGAAGGGCATATCAGCAGGCGTCCAACAGGCTATTCAGGCAGGACGAACACCCTCAGCTTCGGTTTGTGGATCTCTTTCTGAACAATCTCTGGGCATCACGGATCCACATCTTCATCAGGTACCCCCCCACAGAACTATCATTGCCCGTTGTTAGAGACCCTCAGTACACACAGGATATGGGAGATCAAGGGGATCCAATGAATCAAATGGAGGAGGGGTCAGTACACATTGTTGACCAGGTATTGTCAGAGGTGGATCCGCTAGAAAGGGGGATGTCTGACAATGAAGGCCTCTCACCTGACCTTCCCGTATTTACAGGTTTATTCCGCCCACAATTATTTAAAACCCTGCTGTTTAAGGCCAAGAACACCGCATGGCTGGATAATACAGGTACCCCTCCCCCACTAAATACTCCAGGGGAAGCAAAGGATCTCATATTCTCTCAACCAGTCACTGAGGCAGAGGTTATCCCTGTGCCACACATGTTTTCCAATTTAGTACAAAAACAATGGGCTGCAGTAGCCTCATATCCCGCTCCCACAGGACATGATAAAAAATACTATAATTTGGCACCTGAGTTCTCTAAATTCCTAAACACTCTGGAAGTGGACAAGTCTATCATTGCGCTTGCATCTTCCTCAGCCATCCCAAGTGAAACTGAAGAGGCTCTCAAGCCTGAGGAAAAGAGGGAGGAACTAGCCCTCCGCAGGGCACACGTCTCGGATGCATGGGCCATCAGAGCGGCCACAGCTGCCTCCTTATTCACCAGATCATCTCTCACATGGCTCCGCCACCTGAGGGATACCATTCCAGCCTCAAACATTAGGGCACATCAAGATGTGGCTAAATTAATCGCCGCTGCAGAGTTTTCAGCAGACGCTACCTTCAATGTAGTTAAATTTTCCTCTAGGGTCATTGCTTCCCAAATTGCAGCTAGAAGGTTACTTTGGCTCAGGCATTGGCAGGCAGACATCAAGCACAAGTGGCGGCTTGCCTCAGTTCCCATCTCGGAGAACAAACTATTTGGCAGTGCGCTTGAACCCCTCCTAATTGAAACCAGAACCAAAAAGAAAATTCTTCCCTCTCTTTTTCAATGATCAGAGTCTAGATCACCACAGCCCTTTCGTAGGGGTTCCTTTCACCCCTTCTACCAACCCTACTATCCAAGATTTCAAAGACAGCCTGGATTCAGTCAACAGACAGATAGAATTGAACCTGGGGACAAATATAGAAGGGGACTCCATCCTAGGAGACAATTTCGAGAAACAGGATCTAGGCCCTTCCGCAGGTCCAAGTAACGACCACAACGAGATTACCATTGGCGGTCACCTAAAAAGGTTTGCCGACCAATGGGACTCCTCTACCACTGACGCATGGGTCAGGAACACAGTATGATTTGGTCTGGCACTGGAGTTCAGCTCCACCCCCCCGGATTTTTTTATGAAGTCCCCAATTTCCAGGGATGCAGAAAAAAGGTTTCTCATGGAAACAGCCATAGCACATCTACTAGAGATCCAGGCCATACAACCCGTCCCTTCTAATCAAAATGGTCTTGGTTTTTATTCGCACCTCTTTGTGGTCCCTAAAAGTTCAGTGGGATGGAGGGCAATCCTGGACTTAAAATGTCTAAACCAATATTTAGTTTACCGAAAATTTAAAATGACCACTCTCCAATCCATCTTACTCAGCATCAGAAAAAATGATATCCTTACCTCCATAGACCTCATGGAAGCTTACCTACATATCCCAATTAGGCCCTCACATTTCAAGCTCCTTCGTTTCTGTTACAACAATGTCCATTACGAATATATTGCTCTCCCATTTGACCTAGCTTCAGCTCCCAGAACTTTTACAAAGGTCTTGGCTGCCTTGGCAGCATCACTCAGAGATAGGTCCATCCGACTTCAATGCTACTTGGATGACATTCTTATTCTGGCATCTTCCATCAATCAAGCAAATTCAAACATGCAAACTACACTTGTAACCCTACAACAACATGGGTTCTCAATCAATTGGTCAAAAAGTCATTTAACACCCTCTACTAGACTCATTCACCTTGGTGCCATCATTGATACCCTGGAAGGCAAAGTTTTCCTCTCCCCTGACAGACAAGAAAGCATTAGAGATTTGGCTCAACAGATCAGAACTCTTAGGAAAGTACAACTATGTCTCCTTTCTAAATTGCTCGGAAAAATGATTTCTTGTATCTCTATTATCCCTTGGGCCCAGTTCCACGCAAGAACCCTGCAATGGTTCCTTTTGCCATACTAACGCGCTGGGAGAGACAACACCAGGACTTGCATAAAAGTTCCATCAACCATTCTCAGGTCTCTACGATGGTGGACATGACCCAAAATCAACAAGGGATGCCCTTTCAAGGATCCACGCAGGTCGATGTTACAACAGACTCCAGTCTAGTGGGATGGGGGCCCCACTTCCAATCACATATAGCGCAAGGCCTTTGGACGGATTCAGAAAAGGCACACAATATCAACTGACTAGAACTGAGAGCGGTGTACTTGGCACTTTGACAATTCCTCCCGCATCTCCATTGCAGACATGTGCTCGTCTTAACAGATAGCATGACTACAAAGGCCCATATCAAGAAACAAGGGGACACTCATTCCAATCTACTAATGAGGGAAGCAGAAAGACTATTCCTATGGGCCAAAATCCATCTTCTCTCTCTAAAGGCAGAACACATATCTGGAGTAGCGAATGTACAAGAGGATTGGCTCAGCAGAGCCACGTTGAACCAATCAGAGTGGCGTCTGGACCCCAAGATCTTTCTGGAAGCTACTCGGAGTTTGGGCCAACCGGTAGTGGACCTGTTTGCCTCCCCACAGCTTCCCCGATTCATTTCTCATTCCTCTCCTCCCCATGATCCCCAAATTGATTCAGAAGTTGCTGGAAGAAAAAGCAGACCTGCTATTAGTGGCTCCTTATTGGCTAAGGCGAGCATGGTTCGTGGACCTGAAGGACCTCTCAATGGTACCACCGTGGAGTATCCCATCATCGGTCATATTGCTGTCTCAAGGCCCAGTGCTACATCTGGACCCCTAATGGCTAAACTTGGCCGTATGGAAGTTGAAGGGCAACATCTGAGAGATGAACACCTTTCTACTCAAGTTATTCACACTATTCAGTTGGCTCGACCTCCTTCGACAAACCGAATCTATGAGGCCACCTGGTCTAGTTTCTGCCATTGGTTTCAGAAGGTTCAGATCGACCCCACTTCCCTATCAGTAGTGCAGTTATTAGAATTTTTACAGGAAGGCCTAAACAAAGGGTTATCACCCAATACTCTGCGGAGACAGGTGGCAGCCTTGGCTTCGGTCATATCTTGGGATGATCTTACCTCCATATCTCATCACCCCCGCATTCGCAGTTTTCTGCGCTGTGCCAAGAACTTGAGGCCCCCCGTAGTGCACCAATATCCAACTTGGGACTTAAATAAGGTACTATTGGCCCTTACTACAAGTCCCTTCGAGCCATTAAGGACCACAACGCTTTGATTACTAACCTACAAAGTAGTTTTCCTGATAGCAATTACATCTGCCCGAAGAATCTCCGAACTAGCTGCATCATCAGTGCGCAAAGATCTCTGCATTTTCCATTCGGATAGAGTGGTTCTCAGACCAGATCCCTCCTTCATTCCAAAAGTTAATTCAGCATTCCATAGAGCTCAAGAGCTGGTGCTCCCAAATTTTTGGTCACATCCATCACACAGGCTCAAACACCAATGGCACCGCTTGGATGTAAGAAGAGCCTTACGCATCTACATAGAGCACATGGCGCCCTCCAGAAAGACAGAAGCACTCTTTGGGTCCTTTCAGCCTAACACCCTGGGGCACAAGGTTTCACCCTCTACCATAGGTAGATGGCTAAGGTCCACCATCGCTAAGTCGTATGACTCTCACTCAATTCCAGTGCCCCAAGGCCTGCTCACTCCATCAGGAGTGCAGCCACCACAGCAGCATGGGCGACCCAAGCTACAATAGAGGAGATTTGCCGAGCTGCAACCTGAGCTTCTCCATTTATTAGAAATTATAAAATTGACGTATTTGCTTTTGCTGAGGCTTCATTTGGCAGGCAAGTTTTGCAGCAAGTTATTTTAGAGACAGTTAGGTCTGCAACCCAGATGGAGTCCCTCCCTTAGGACAGTGCCAAGCTTTGGTATGTCCCATCACTGGATGCTCTGAACAGCTCATGGGAGAAAGAGCATTGGTACTTACCTGATACGCCCGTTCTCTGTGAGCTGTGAAGAGCATCCAGCCCCTCCCTTTTATTCCCTCTGGTAGGGGGTCTGTTCCAGCCAGGGTTATTACATAGGCTTAAGCATATAGGGTATCAATACCTTGGCTTCGCAAAACTGGGGGTGCCAAGGAGGAGTCTCGAGGAGGAGGAGGAGTGTCCTCAAGTTTAAGCCCAGCCTTCCTAGAAGGGACTGAAGCACCTTCCCGTCACTGGATGCTCTTCACAGCTCACAGAGAACGGGCGTATCAGGTAAGTACCAATGCCCTTTCTAGGAGTCATTAGGAACTTGATGGCACATCAGTCAATCTATTAGGTAGTTGAAAAAATATCCTGGAGCAAGGTGATGGCAAGCCACGTCTGCATTGTTACCAAGAAATGTATGTGGACAAATCCTCTGAATCACATAGTTGAGTTCAGCCTGAAGGAGACCCTTTATTTTTATATTCAATTTCATATTTTTATGTTCAAATCTAGTGCAAATAACACAAATGCAAAACATTTGCTTTTGTGTTTATTTTAAATCTATACTCTAATTATAATTACAACTCTAAACTAGTCAACCTTTTTTAGATTTTTTTTAAAATGTGAATGTTTATAGTTTTCATTTTATGAAAACTATAAAATAAAATAAAATGAAAGCAAGTTTGGTGTAGTAATTAAAGCAGCAGGCTAGAAACCAAGAGACTGAATTCTAATTATGTCTGAGGCACAAAGCAAGCTGGGTGACAGTCATTCTCTTAGTCCCAAGATGCAGGCAATGGCAAAATAATTGTGAAAACCTTGCCAAGTAAATCCTAAGCATTTATCTAAGCAGTTGCCAAGTGTCAACGCTGACTTGAAGGCACGCGCGCACGCGCACACACACACACACACACACACACACATACGATAGATGGTACCTTCACTAAATTTGTTCTTTAAATTCCAAAATAGTAGTAAATAAGTGTATATTAATTGAAGATTTTTAAGCCTGTTTACTCAAAAACAAGTGTGATTCCACCATAGTGGAATTAATTATTCCTTTTGCAGGCATATCTTGTATAGGAAATCAGTAATTTTAAGAATTTCAGCACTATACTGATTACATTCAAAAACTTAAGAGAATGAATTTCCTATTAATTTTTGTGAAGGAAAAAAAATTGTTTTGGCAGATCATATTTGCCTGATGATATGGAGGCATTTTTAATTTAGAATGTATTCTGGAAGGTTCCACAAGTTCAGTCATACATAAATGTGACTCAGACAAGGCATCTGTGATTTTTATATTTGAATGGCTTAAGTTTTTTTTTTTTAGCAAACAGTTTTTTCCTCAGATATACATGGGTTTCAGGAAGCCTGTTTACTCAAAAACAAGTGTGATTCCACCATAGTGGAATTAATTATTCCTTTTGCAGACATATCTTGTATAGGAAATCAGTAATTTTAAGAATTTCAGCACTATACTGATTACATTCAAAAACTTAAGAGAATGAATTTCCTATTAATTTTTGTGAAGGAAAAAAATTGTTTTGGCAGATCATATTTGCCTGATGATATGGAGGCATTTTTAATTTAGAATGTATTCTGGAAAGTTCCACAAGTTCAGTCATACATAAATGTGACTCAGACAAGGCATCTGTGATTTTTATATTTGAATGGCTTAAGTTTTTTTTTTTTTTAGCAAACAGTTTTTTCCTCAGGTATACATGGGTTTCAGGAAGTCTTGTTTATTATTGCTATTGAGACTGGCAACTTATTTCATTAAGCAAAGCAGTCATTAAATGAAAGTATCACCATGCTTATAATCTTACTTCAGCTTTTCTGTGTTTTATATATCTGTAAAGATTTAAACATAAAAGATTGATTGCAAAGTTATCTTTTCATTATTGGTGTCATTGAGAAGGCAATTGCTAAATGAGGACTACCTATATACCAATATTAAATTGTATGTACCGTATTTGCCGGCGTATAAGACGACTTTTTTGCCCTGAAAAAGATGCCTCCAATTGGGGGGGTCGTCTTATATGCCGGGTCGCCTTATACGCCGCAAATAGTAATTGGGAAGCACTGCGGCTGCCCGCGGCTGAGGCACTTTTGCGCACCGTGGAACGAATCCCGTGAAGCCGAAAGGAGCAGCCAGCCTTCTCCCAGCTCCCAAGGAACGAGGCTCGCACCGCCCGAGCTCCACTGAGGTATCTGGCTGGGGCTGTCAGGAGTTGTTACCGCTGGCGCGGCTCCGCGGCTCCAGTCCCGTTGCTTCGGGAAGGAAAGGCAAAGCCGCTGGCTCTTCCTTTTACCTTTCCCTTCCCGAGGCAACGGGACTGGAGCAGCATGAGAGCGCCAATGCGGTAACAACTCCTGACAGCCCCAGCCGGATACCTCAGCGGAGCCCGGGCGGTGCGAGCCTCGCTTCCTTGGGAGCTGGGAGAAGGCTGGCTGCTCCTTTCAGCTTCACGGGATTTGTTTCCACGGTAGACAAAAGTGCCTCCAAAAAAAAAAAAAAAAAAGTGCAAAAGTGGAAGGCGGCGGAAGAGGGGGCGAGTATATAACAAACTATATTTTGAGTGGAAATGTTGGGGGGTCGTCTTATACGCCGGGTCGTCTTATACGCCGGCATATACGGTAGTAAGCTTTGGTTAGATGCTACAGTAACAAACTGAAGTCCCTAAATATATTTTTGATGAAATCTAAAATACAGTGAAATCATCTAATATTTACTCAGATATAGAGATATTAGAGTTTACTAGTAAAGAAATTCAATACACTTCGATGGGATTTAGTTCTAGTCACAAATGTAGAGTTGGAATTCTACTTTGATTATTTAATAGATTATTTAACCTGCATCTGTTGTAGCTATACAGGTACAGCCTCTTGGTCATTCATGCCCTGGCCATCTCCCTATTGGACTACTGCAATGTATTCTACATGGGATTATCCTTGAAAAGTATCTGGAAGTATCTGGTGCAGAATGCAGCTATATGAGCCATATAGGGTGCCCAATGAAGGGCACATATAAGACCTCTGCTCTACGAACTGCGCTGGGTTCCAGTTTGCTTCTGGGTCCAAGTCAAGGTGTTGGTTATTACCTGTAAAGCCCTACATAGCATAGGGCCAGGCTACCTACAGAACTGGCTTTGCCCCATCACATCATCCTATCCCACTTATTCAGGAAGGGAAGACATGCTGCAGACCTCATCAGTCAAAGAATTTCGACTGACTGGGTCAGGGAAGGTTTTTTCTGCCCATGAATTGTGCCCATGAATTGTGCAATATCTTACCCTCACAGGTGGGGAAAGCGCACAAACTCTTAGACTCCACAAAGTGGTCAAAACGTGACAGTAGAGCCTTATGGCTCACACAACTATGAGGCTA
Organism: Notechis scutatus; assembly: GCF_049901735.1. Classification (NCBI taxonomy): domain Eukaryota; kingdom Metazoa; phylum Chordata; class Lepidosauria; order Squamata; family Elapidae; genus Notechis; species Notechis scutatus. Next base: position 36,583,182 of record NC_142025.1, on the reverse strand, counting down.
GTTGGCCCCATGAGACCCACAACCACCACTTGTATAAACAACAGCTAACTTCCCTGGCTTGGAATTTTCTATCTTTTGAAATTTTATGCTGTTGGTTTATAATTTTAAAAATATTTAATCTTAAATTATTCTGGTTTTAATGCTTAATTCTCCAGATGAGCTGTTCAGAGCATCCATTGATTGGGATGATGCTTCTGTCGCTCGTCTAATAGGATGGGCTTTAATTGAGAGGATGCTCCTCCACGGGATTCCTCCCTAGCATCCTGAGTTTTTGCTCAGCCTTCGTGGATATAGGCAGCTTAATTTCCTTTCCCTTGGCCAGAATAGCAAAGGCTTCAAAAAGAGACAACAAAAGGTTTGCTTTTAAACTCTAAAAAAATCCTTAAAGGCTTTTCATTTCAATGAGTCAAGCAACTCCCTATGGCATATAACTCGAGCCAAGGGAGCTCACCGTAGCTTTGGATAATGATCTCCTCGCCCCCAGGGCAATCTGAGGTGATAACGCCTCAGCCACATGGCTAACAACTCACATTTCTTAGCCCGTACCATTACGACCTTTTCAAGCCAAGTCGCCATGATCACCGCCGCTCGCGCCTGACGGGAGCAGCTCCATTTTAAAAGGGTCCGAAGCTTCTCTCTCTCCCCTGGGAACACCGTCTGGGGTGGGGGCATCAGCGCCCATCTGCCCCATCACTCCTTTTTATTCAGGTGGAACTCTGCAGTATTGAGTCCCCACAAGGTGCGGAATTGCTGCTGAGCCAATTTAACTCATTAGGCACCTAAAGAGATAATGGCCAGCGCCATTGCAGACTCACTAAACGTGTGGTAGTGATCTGCATTTTATTTCTGGAACCGTGAGAGGCTTTTCTTCTCCCAAGCAGGGGTCTCCTTCCTGGAACCCGGGGGAAATCACCCTAATACATATGCATGTGTAGATAGATAGATAGATAGATAGATAGATAGAGATAGAGATAGAGATAGAGATAGAGATAGAGATAGAGATAGATATAGATATAGATATAGATATAGATATAGATATAGATATAGATATAGATAGATATAGATAGATATAGATAGATATAGATATTCAGATATAATTATTCTATTTTAGACCCTTATTCATTAAGGAGGAAACTGTTGGCTTATACCTTCACAGAATTAAACAGCAGCACCACAGCGAGCACCAAGGCCCGTGTCCACCTGTGCAGGAAGCTGTTGGAGGCCTACATCTTATTTCAATAATTCCTCCTTTCTAGGCCTATGAGGTGTTCCAAATTTGGCTAATTTGGAAATAATAATATTAATAACAAAATAATAATAACGATAATAATAGGAACAAGAATAAAAATACAATATTCTTACATAAGATTATACAAAACTGGGAAGCATTGTTTTAGGGTTCCCTGGCCATTGCTGGTTTAGGCCCCTGGGCATACCAACTGCCCAACATTTCAGCCTCATTAACAGTAAAATCTAATAAGCGGTCACAATGGCAAGCGGCAGTAGCTCAAGAGCCATGTCAAATTCTCAAAACAAATTGAAGCATTCTAAGGGTACCTCCTAAGCAACAGAAAAAGATTCTAACAAGTGCCATAAGGTACTAGAAAAGCACATGAAGCAGTTCATGGAGGAGGCTGAAGAAAATTTTCAAACTTCATCTCCCACCAGGCCTACTTCGGCTACAATCCCCCTCTGCAACCGCCCCTGGATCTGTCTGTGTAATCCAGACACAGTGCAGCTGCACAAGATCAGGTAGCCCATCTAGATCAGTACAAGTGACACAAAGGGCCTCTGTGGCCACATTGCTCCAACAGCGGTCGGATTCCATCAAGATGATGACTTACTGGAAAAGATCCCTGCAAAGATGAGATCGTGGATGGAATTAGCGAAGCCAAGGTATCACTGTGGGGGTGCAGCATACTGCTCTGGCCAACAACAGCAATTCTTCCAATTGGAATTCCCTATCAGTCCGGTCACTAAGCAGGACAGAACATCTTTACCCTCAGGTATCTCTCCATTCTGTAGTTTCAGATATACCCCCACAGGGTATATAGAAGGAGTAAGGGCTATTGATCGGGTGGAGCCAGAGGACTCAGAGTTCTCCTGCTCAAATTCTAGTTAGATTCGCATCGGCTCACAATAAGAGGTGATGGTTGATGCTACATCTTGATGACTAAAACAACGCTGGCATCATTTTGTTTATAAGAATTCCATGGCATTATCTGTTGAGAGGTCACTTCCCCTCACAAGGATCTCTCCATGAGGGTCCAGGGGACATTTATATGCTGATTGCGGACCTCTTTCTGAGGTTGAATATCGGGCTTCCTTTTTAAGTTGGCAGCCCTCACAGAATATAGCAGCACAGTAACAGCGAGCGCCAAGGCCTGTGTCCACTTGGGCAGGAAGCTGTTGAGAGCCAGTGACTGCAGGATCACCCAATTGCAATACAGGTCCTTAAAGGTGTTCTCTATTTGGCTTCACAATTTGATTCCATATTCAGTCATCTAATTATGAGTTTGGTAATAGCACAATAATTTATGTTAGTAGCTGTGCACAGATATAACAGAAATATTATCAATAATAACATAATATTAATGATATCAATATTAATATATAATAATATATTCAATTTGTTGTTATGATATTATTATTATGATATCATAATAATATCATAATAATAACAAATTGAATTTACCAAAAAAAAATTGGGGGATCAAATATCAAGAGGATTCCCTGCCTCTGTTCACAGCAGGCATACATATATAGATATATAGATATAGATATCTTGCCTCGTGGGCTTTAGGTCAGAATCTTCAAGGGCAACCAAAAATACCCCCAGAGGACAATAAACCAACTCGAAGTAGGTCAAAACGTCCTAGAGAGCCCTCTGAGGCTGCAGAAAAGGATGTCAAGAGATGCCAAAATGTGTTAGATAAGCATATTATAAAAAAAAAAAAATGCATGAGGGAGGTTGAACAGAAGTATCAGTCCTCTTCCCCAGCCAGGCCAGTCCCAGTTCCAGAGTGCTCGCTTCGGCAGCACATATACTAAAATTGGAACAATACAGAGAAGATTAGCATGGCCCATGCACAAGGATGACATGCAAATTTGTGAAGTGTTCCATATTTCACCTTGCCTCCATCCCTGGATCTCTCAACGCCATCCAGGAGAGCCTCAGAGAGACCGGTTCAACCCAGGCCTTCAGCAATGCTACTTGCCTGACAGACAGTTGCGGGACCACACCAGACTACCTCCTCCCAGAGGATATTCCTGACAAATCGAAGTCCTGGAGGGACATGGAGACTTGAAGGGGCATCGCAGCAGGGGTACAGCAGAAGTTGATGGCTAGGCAGCCTCCACAATCTGACCTCAATTCTCACTTGATTCAGTTACTATGCAGAACGGACCTTCATTACCAGCAGGAGGAGTATTATATAATCCAAGTTCACATGATGCACAGGATGAGGGAGAACTAAAGACCAGATGGAACAGGTTGAGGAAGGGTCTACTCACGACAGTGACCAAAATCTGTCAGAGGCGGATCTCCTAAAAAGGGGGGGGCATGTCAGACATTGAAGGCATTAGGCCAGACCACCGACTTTCGGGTCTGTTTCGCCCTCAGACTTATTTCAAGTCTCTTGTGTTTCAAGGCAAAAACTACTGCCTGCCTTGATATTCCATTCCCCTCAGTCCAACAATTGTTACTGTAAGGGGGTGTGTCAGATGATTTAATCTCCCAACCAATAATGTAAGAGAAAGTCATAACTGTTCTACAGAGGTTCTCGGACCTTGTCCAGAAACAAGGGGTCTCTTCAGTGGCGTCTTCCCCTCTTACAGGATATGATAACAAATTTTTAATTTGGTTCTGATTTCACTAAATTTCTCATCACCATGGTAGTAAATAAAACAATAATGGCAATTATCATCCTCCTCTGCAATTCCAACTGAAACAGAAGAGGCTCTCAAGTTAAAAGATATACAGGGTCGAGTTGTCTCCATGTAGGGCATGTCAATCTGATGTGGGGGCCATAAGAGCAGCATCGGCCGCATCCTTTTTTTTAACTAGATTGTCTCTCAGGTAGCTCCGGTGTCTGAGGGAGATTATCTCAAATTCCAATATCAGGGCACACAAGGATGCCGCAGAGCTCATAGAGGCCGCAGAATTTTCTGCAGATGCTAAATTCAACTCTATTAAATTATCTGCTCGAGCCAGGGCATCTCAGGTTACTGCTCGCCTACTGCTATGGCTCAGACATTGGCAAGCAGATATCACACAAATAATGGAAGCTTGCTTCCTTCCCAATATCGGGAGGTAATTTGGTTGGTGCTGCCCTTGACCCATCTCTGATAGAGACTAGAAACAGAAAATCTCTTTTCATAGATCCCAAAACAGTCCTTCCCAGCTTTTTGGAGGGTTTCCTTCATTCCCTCTACCAGGGACTTTTCTCTCCAGACTCCAGGGACTGTCTGGACACATGAATCACCAACAGTCAGATAATTTCCGATCTGGAGATAGATACCGAAGGGGAGGGCAGACCAAAAGAATCTCTTGAGTAACATGAAACAGAGGTCTCCGAGGCACAACATAGGTCTCATGACTGTGCCCCTATTGATGGAAGGCTCAAGCCCTTTGCAGACAGATGGGATTCCTCCACCTCTGATTTCTAGATTAGAGATATTAGAAGATTAGACCTGGCTATAGAATTTCCATCCTCTCCCCGGAACCTTTGCATTACTTGCCCTCTCTCCAGGGATCCTGTTAAAGGGAGCATGATGAAGACAGCTATTGCTCATTTATTGGAGATCCAGGCAACCCAACCTGTGGCACCGGATCAGCAGGGACAATTTTAGTTTTAAAATGACTTAATAGGTCCCTAGTTTATAGGAGGCTTAAGATGACTATACTGAACTCCATACTTCTGAGCTTCAGAAGGGGTGACTTTCTACTCTCCATTGATTTAATGGAGGCCTATCCCCACATTCCAATTAGATCCTCACATAGCAAACCTCTTAGTTTTTCTTATAATACTCAACATTTTGAATACGTTGCACTGTCCTTCGGGTTGTCATCTGCCCAAGGTTCTTACGAAGGTTCTGATGGCTCTGGCTGTCCATCTCAGGAGAACACCTGTTAGATGGCAGTGTTAATTAGATGATATTTCGTTATTATCTTGTTCATATAAACAGGCAAAAGAGGAGGCCTTAGCATCGGTCATCACCTGGAGAGACTTGCAGTCCATTTCTCATCATCCACACATATGCACGTTTCTTGCGCGGGGCTACAAACTTATGGTCTCCTGTAGTGCATTGATATCACACGTGAGACCTCAACAAGGTCCTTACCGCACTCAAGAAAACTCCCTTTGAGCCCCTGTAGACCATGAGTCTCAATTTCTAACATACAAGGTGGTTCTCTTGGTGGCCATTACATCGGCCAGTCGCATCTTGGACCTAGTAGCCTTGTCAGTTAGACAGGAGCTCTGTATTTTTCATACAGGCAGAGTGGTCCTTCGTCCAGATCCATCTTTCACCCATAGATAAATTTGGGGTTCCACAGACCATAGGAACTGATATTCCTGTACATTTGTCTGAGACCGACACAAAATCTGGTATGACAATGGCACAGTCTAGATGTAAGGCGAGTTCTCTGCATATATTTCAACCGCACGATGTGTGTTAGGAAATGGAGGTTCTCTTCGTTTCTTTTCAATCGCCCACCATTGGGTGCAAGACCTCTTCTTCAATGATCAGTAGGTGGCTGAGAGCACAATTACCAAGTCCTACGAGACACAGGCTCTTCCTATACCCAGGGGCATCACTGTTCATTCGACCTGGAGTGCTGCAACGTTGACAACATGGGCCACAAGCACCAATAGAGGAAATTTACAAGGCGACAACATGGGCCTTACCATCGCCTTTTATTTAGAAACTATTAGAATGATGTCTTCGCCTCTACGGAGGCTGCCTTTGACAGGCGAGTGTTACAAAGGGTCCATAGGGACCAAGAAAAAGGGGAATCTGAACCAGACAGAAGCCCTCCCATAGGACACGCCAAGCTTTGGTATGTCCCAATCAATGAATGCTCTGAACAGTTCATCTGGGGAAGGGGCGTTGGTACTTACCTGACATGCCCTTTCTCTGTGAGCTGTGAAGAGCATCCATCCACACCCTTATTCATCTGGTGGGATGCTATTCCGGCCAAGTATTAGAAAGGGTGAAGGAGAAGAAATATTTCATCACTTCGACTTCACCAAAACTCGGGACACTAGGGAGGAGACCCATGGAGGAGGAGAAGCGTCCTCTCAAAGCCCAGCCTATCAGACGAGCAACAGAAGCATCATCCCAATCAATGGATGCTCTTCACAGCTCACAGAGAAAGGGCATGTCAGGTAAGTACCAACATCCCTTTTATTCATTAAATTGTATACCACCCAGAGACCTTCTTTAAGGGAGATGGCTGGTTTGGTTAGGAAGTATGAAATATAAATAAAATAATAAATATTTAAATATTTTGTTATTTAAACCTGTCTGTTCCTCTTGTACTGGTTTTCAGTAGCTTATGCTTGAAAATATAGAATAGAATAGAATAACAGAATTGGAAAGAACCTTGAAGGTCTTCTGGTCCGATTCTCTTAGGCAGGAAACCCTATACCATTTCAGACAAATGGTTATTCAATCTCTTCTTAAAAACTTCCAGTGTTGGAACATTTACAACTTCTGGAGGCAAGTTGGTCCACTGATTAATTGTTGTAACTGTCAGGAAATTTCTCCTTAGTTCTAAGTTGCTTCTCTCCTTGATTAGTTTCTACCCATTGCTTCTTGTTCTGCCCTCAGGTGCTTTGGGGAATAGCTTGACTCTCTTCTTTGTTTCAGCCCCTGATATATCTGTTATCTTGTCTCCCCTAGTCCTTCTTTTCATTAAATTAGACATACCCAATTCCATCAACTTTTCTTTGTATGTTTTAGCCTCCACTCCCCTAATCATGTTTGTTGCTCTTCTCTGCATTCTTTTTAGAGTCTCAACGTTTGTTTTTTTTACATCGTGGTGATCAAAACTGGATCCAGTATTCCAAGTGTAGCCTTACCAAGGCATTATAAAGTAGTATTAACACTTCATGTGATCTTCTATCCCTCTGTTTATGCAGCCTAAAACTGTTGTCCTTTTTAGCAGCTGCAGCACACTTCTGGCTCATATTCAAATGATTGTCCACTAAGACTCCAAGATTTCCCTCACAGTTATTACTATTGAGCAAGATATCACATGTATTGTACCTGTGCATTTTGTTTTTCTTGCCTAAATATGTAGAGTTTTACTTTTTTTCACATTGAATTTCATTTTGTTAGATAGCACCCAATTTTCAAGTCATTTTGCCAAAGATTGCAGTGAGGTTTGTCTGGCATGATCTCTTTTTGAAAAAACAATGTTGGCTTTTGGTTATTACTTTGTTTGCTTCTAGGTGCTAATTATCTAAATTTATCTAGATAAAATAATTATTTTTAATTTATTTATTTAAAAAGTGTGCCTATGTAATGTATGTGCATATATTTGCAATCCTAGCATTAAAATACCCTTCCTTTTTATAACCATAAGATAGTCCTTAATTTATGACCAATCATTTAACAAATATTCATAGTTTTAACTGCTGAAAAAGTGTTTTAACATCAATCTTCACATTTACAACTCCTGTAGCATCCCAGAAGTTACCTGATTATCATTTGTGACCTTCCCAGCTGGCCTCTGGCATGCAAGGTCAATGGGGGAAGCTGGGTTCCCTTAATGAACTTGGTGATTCCCTAAACAATCACAACAAAAAGATTGTAAAATCATATGTGACTCATTTAATGACTGCTTGCCTTGCTTAGTGATGGATCTTCTGATCTCTGTTTTGGTCCTATGTTGAAGATGACCTGTGCCTTTTTCTTGAGATGTACCCAGAATCCTTATTGTTTTTTGTTTTAGATCTTGTGGAATAATATATTAATATCTCAAGAGTATAGACCAGGGGTGTCAAACTCATAGGCCGGATCCAGCCCGGAGACTGGAGTATTCATGGGGTGCTTAGATCTGGCCTGCGGGGCCACCCAGTAAACAATGAAGGACTAGCCCACAGTGCCTCTGCCAGCGAAAACAGAGGTCAGGAGAGCCACAAGCTCCATTTTTGCTGGCAGAGGGATGCAGGAGCCGTCACAGCCAAAAACAGAGCTTGGGGGGAGGCATGTGCAGTCCCCTGAGCTTCGTTTTCACTGGCAGAGGGTGCCACAGCCGAAAATAGATGTCGAGCTAGAGAAGTCCCCTGGCCATGCCCTCTGACTCTTTAAGGTCAAACAGAACACTGATGTGGCCCTCAATGAAATTGAGTTTTACACCCCGGTATATATTATTTTCAGATGTCTATTAGCTTCTCTTATAGCATTCTAGCTTGAAACTAAAAAAAACCTGTTACTCTATTTTTTAGGAAAATTAAATATAAGCCACATTGGTGTCATATCATGTACACTGCAACTAAAAGTAACACTAAAATCAATAAATGCTTTTACTATTATTATATTGTTTGAATGAATAATGCAAAAGAAATATTTAATATGTTTAGGAAAAATATAAAATACAGGTGTTTATTAATATAAAACCTTATATAAACTTTTTACTTATCTAAACATATCCAGGAATGGGTTTTTTTTGTTAATATTTTATTACTATATTTATCTCCTCTTCCTCCTCCTCCTCCTCTCCTTCCCTCTTCCTCTTCCTGCCTCTTTCCCTTTTCCTATTCCTTTTATCACTTCAGGTGTTGAGAGAGATATAAAGTTCTGCTTGCACTTCTGGTTGCCTCAACCATTGTTATTTAATGCTTTTGTAGTGTATCTTTGATGTTATTTCTCTATCTTCTGAGTCTGCATTTTGTTCTTTGCCCTTCTCCTTTTTTTTTTTTTTTTTTTTTGTATACTGCTTATGTAGTATGGAATCCCAAGACATCCTCTCCAGATGAGAAAACCACTTAACTTAGTGTTTTTGTACTTTAATATAGATTATTTTCAATTCAATTCTCTTATGATCTCATTTTTTATTTTATCCCTTCTGGTCCTTCCAGCAGCTTTCCTCAAACATCCCAACATTTCTATGGTAACTAACTTTAACTTATGCTTTATTCCAAATATCTATGTTTGGCACTGGTAACATAGGATGAGGATGAAGAATATGTTTGAGATGTTTTTGTGTGATTGTTACTGCCTTATGTTCTAGGATTAGAACTAGCTGTCCCAATAATTGGTTAGACTTACTACATTGTATGTTAATCTTTTCATCATTTTGCCATCTTCCGTGAGTGTTTTTCCTAGATTTTTGAACTCTGATATTTGGATTTTATGCTTGTCTCCTTTATTATTATGTTTAGAACATACTTTTTTTCTACTGATTGCTATTACTTCTGTTTTCTCTTTGTTGATACTCATACTATTTATCTTGTATGCTTAGTTCATGGACAGAAGATGTTGTTGCCATTCTTTAGCTGTACATGCTGTCAGTGATTGATTATCTACAACTTTTACCACATCAATTAGCAGCATCAGCACTTCTAGACATCCTATGACTTTTCACTAGTCTTTCCATTTCATGAGTAATGTATAACTTCTTCACGTATACATAAAACATAAGAAGTGCCCTGGTGAACCCTTAGCCCATCTATTCCAGAAGTTGTCATAGTGCCAACCACTGCACAAGGAAGCCCATTAGTCATCCAGCAAATAACCTTCAGAAACAATCCCACTGCCATCAAGGCTAATAGTATTGCTTTCCAGCACAGGCTTAAGTAAGATTGCCTCAAAAATCTTTCATTTTCGATCATAAATTTAAAATTCAATATGAATATTTGTATATACCATAATTATCACCTTTTCTTTTGCCTTATTTAATATTTTTGAGTAACAACCACTTAGGAACTTGTATGAAAGTCTTGTATGATTTCCAGTGGCATTTTTCAAAGCAAGTTCTGATTACACAATTTAAGGTACAAAAGTTGGCTGCGGTATTGTAATGCATTTAAATAAATAGATTTATCACAAAATAAAGGCTATTTGTATTGCTGTAAGTCACCTTTTTTTCCATCCAAGATGGATGCGCATAGATACTGCAGCTTTGAGCTCCTGGTGTTATAATGGAGTGAGTGGGCAAAAACTAGTCTATACCCGCAGAAGATACTAAAGATTCGTTTTTCTAGTTAACTAGATATTACCAGCAACTTCCAAAGGGCTCATAATATACCAAGTGATGTAATAAGATTGCCAGGTTCTCCATGGATTGTTGTTGGGCCTGGGAGATAGCGTCAACAGTAAAGAGAGAGGAAGCAGAAGTGGGGATGCAGAGCTGATTTGCTAGCTCAGTTACAGAAGCAGCCTCACAGACCAGTATTACCAAGTATTTTTCTACCTAATGCTAGATCCTTTGTCAACAAAACTGATGAATAAGCTCATTCACCACTGTTGTCTGATGAATATCATGGAGAACTGGCTTCATCCACTTGTACCAGACATGTCAGTGGATTTTGTATTTATGCACATAATGACTAGTGTACTAACAGTAGAGTTACTTATACACACTGTTCTCCAGCACGACAATTGGAGAATCCATAGCTGTGTTGACACATGCCATTCTGCTCGGAAACTGAGTCCATAATTTTAGCCACACCCCTTGTCAACTGTCACTTTCCCCAGTTCACGACTCAATCTTGCCCTAGGAGGTTGTGGCTTGATTGGTTCTTCAATCTCCAGACAGAAGTGTGGATTCATCAATTGTCCCTTTAGTGCTGACAGGTTAGCTTTCGCAGCGTTTTTAAGCGCTGCCGAGACTTTTTTTCCTTGTCCTTTTGTTCCGTTTTCATTTCCCTTAGAGTTCCCTGTAGCTTTCCTCCCTTGCAATTTCTGTCAGGGACGGGTTTTTTCCCCGCGCGCGGGAAGCCCTTCGCTCATCTGAGGTTCTGCTTGCCCAGGTGCCACTTTTTTGAAGTGCTGCAAGCCGCTAAACAGCTGTTTTTTGCCGTTTTAAAAGTTTTTCCCCTTTTTTTCAGCTTAGTGGCTGTAGCGGCTTTAGCAACCTTTGTGGTTTTGCCTTTCAGCACTGCTAGTGTTGTTGTTGTTTTGTAAAAAAAATTATTTGGGTTTTCACAAAACATACTACAAATAAAATATCTTTATTGAGAAAAGCATGATCACGGGTTGTCACTGTTCCATACAGACACAAACTCAATTTCATATTCATCTTTGTATTCTATTCCATATCTTATTAATATTTTAGCATTTTCTCAGTGATTTTTCCCTTCCCTTAGTTTTCTCAACCTTGTTTTTAATTATCTCATTCCTTTCTAAGTTCCATTACATCTCTTTTTCTAAGTTTCAATATCTTTCTAATCATTATGTTTATACTTTTGTCTGTCCTGTTTCAATTTCATATTTTCTTTTCTCATTAAACAAGTTTTCCCCTGTAGTTACAGATTGGAGTATGACACCTTTGTATATTTTAATTTTTGTCCATTTAGATCTTATTTAAACTTCAATTTATGCCTTTACAGTTATAACATTCAATATCTAACCTCTATTTCATAACACTTAACTTTTGCCAATCGAATTCTGCTTGGTACATTCTTAAAATGCACACTGTTCTTAAGATTATATATATATAGTAAGTACCCGTGAAAACTTAAGAAAACATATATATATATATATATATATATATATATATATATATATATATATATATATATATATATATATATATATATACACATATACACATATACACATATATATATATATATATATATATATATATATATATATATATATATATATATATATATATATATATACACATATATATATATATACACATATATACATATATACATACATACATACATACATACATACATACATACCGTGTTTCTCATATAATAAGGCCGGGTCTTTTTTTTTTTTTTTTTTTTTTTGAGCCGAAAAATGGCTAGGCCGTCTTTTCGGGTGACTTAATTCCCCCTTGCATCTTCAGGCGGGTGGCGGCGACGGCTTGGATGTTGACCTCGCCGTTGGTGGGGCACTTCGTATCGGGGTCAATGCAGGCAGCACCATATCCAGGTGTGCAACAAAAGTACTTCCTAACAGCAAGCCCCCCCACCATCCCCCCCCCCATTTCCCATGTTTTAATATAGGCCTTAATTTGGGGGGAGGGGCTTAATTTCATTTCATGCCTATAAAACATGCTGGGACTTCCTATTGGGGGAGGCCGTATTGTTGGAGAAACAGGGTATATGTATGTATGTATGTATGTATGTATGTATGTATGTATGTATGTATGTATGTATGTATGTATATTTATGTATATGTATATGTGTATATATATAAAATACTCATTCTATTCCAATTCAGCTCAACTATTAATGTTAGTTACAATCTTCCATTAATATTAATTAACATCTTTAACATTTGTTTTCAATTAAATATACTTCCTTAGGAACATTTGTAATATTTCCATTTTTTTCATATTTCTTTCATATTTCTCTTCACTTATATTTTTATAAATCATTAATAACAATTAAATGTTCCCATCATTTCCTAATTTCATTCTCTTTATTTCATTTATTTATTAACAAACATTCCATTACATTACAATAAGTATTTTATCTATCACTTTAATCACACTTCTTTCATATTTTCTAAATTCATTTCTATTTCTAATATAACAATGCTATCTTATGTACCCTGCAGAGTCCTCTCTTTCAATTAAATTTTCACCCATTATCTCTATGTCTTCTAAATAGGCTTATACCTTTAATCCTTGTAGATTTTCTCTGTTTCTCTATATCCTGTTTCTGTCTCTTATAACTTCTTTTCCTTTCCTTCTTCCACCTATTCTTCTCCCTCCCCCTTTTGACCCCTTGTCTCTCTAATTCTAATTCTCTCTTCTGTAATCCACTCTTCTGTTTCTTCCTAATATTGTAATTGCTTTTCAAACAATTATCTCTTTTTTTTGGTTGTTTTTTCAAATCTTAAATTTTTCACTCTCTTTCCCCCTTTCCTTTTTTCCCCACATAGAATTACTTGATCATTAAAGATGGCTTCTTCCTTGTCCCGCCCTTCTTGTTCTTCAAGCATTTCTTGTTGCTTCTCATAGTTCAAGATCTCCATTTCTAAAAATTGAAATACGAAGCCAAAAAACCCTCTTCCTTCTTGTGCATATTCTTTCTGTTTTTTAAGTTCCATTTTCAGTTCTCCCAAGACCACCCAATTGATTTTAGTCCTTTAAATCCAATAACCAAAAATCCAAAAATCACCAAGTAATCCAAGGCTGTTTCTTCTTGTTTCTTTTTTCCACTTTCTCTTCCTGGGGTTCTATTATCTTGTTACAAAGTTTCAGTTAGAATATATTTTTTAGGAATCTTGTTAAGGTTTCACTGTTAATTCCTTTTACTTCCAGGTGGTCTCCTCCATTTTTCCAGATCCCACCCTTTTTTCCCCCTCTTCTCTCCTTTCCTTCTTTTAAAAGTTTTTAAATATCCAAGAAATCTTTATTATCCCTTTGACATTTTATTTTCAGCTTGAATGCCTATTAATGTCAAAGTGAATGTTTTTCAGTTTCTTACTTAAGTCTCTTAGCTGTCAATATGGGGAAGGAAAGAAAAAAAACCAAATATTTTCCCTTCTCTCTCTCCTTTGCCGCTTCAGAAATCTTCTTTGGAAACAATGTTATTCTTTATAGTTCAAATACCAGGGTACCTTATGTTGTTGCTTTTTCAGTTCAGTCCGGTCAGTCAAAGCTTTCTCTTCTTATCTTCTTCCTGCACAATCTTTTCTGGTCTGGTTCTTCTTTGAGGTGGCCATTTCTGACCACCGCTGCAACTGCTTTCAGGAAAGGGAGTAATGGCCAGCTGGGGAGGAGAGATGCGGCTCTCCTCGACCCTGCTGGTGGTCTCCCCCCTCTTCACCACCTCTACAGGGTGACTTAGCTCTGAATACAGCTGGCTCAGGGCGCTCGGGCAGCGGGCACAGATCATCACTAGCATCACTAAGCAAGGCACATGATCCCGGATTTCAGTCTGTCACCGAAGAAGCCCAAACCGGAAGTCCAGCACTGCTAGTGTTAAGGAGGCTAGTCTGGAAGCCTCTTTTGGCTTGGCCATCCTCTGCTGTCAGTTTCCTTTTTTTCTGACAGTTTTTTAAAGACTGACAGTTACAGGGACAGTGAGGTGGCTTGTTGCCACAGTCCAGCCTTTCTTAGCCCTATTTCAACAGCAGTCAGTAAATGGGCTAAAGTGCTGTCACGAGGGCTGATCAGTTCCTGACAGCCAGCAGCATGGCAGGGCAGAAAGCCTCTTCTTCTTCTCCTCCCAGTAAGAGATCCAGTTCCAGAAGAGGCTGCTGGCAAGATTAAAGCAAAGGCTCTTTACTCCAGGAAACCTTCCAGAGGTGAAGAAAAAGATGCTGATAGGAGAATGAAAGCTCTGGAGAAACAAATTTCCAGAGCACAGAAAAAGTCTCAGGAAAGTATTCCAGCTATTTCTTTGTCTGATGCAGTTCCCCCACCTCCCAGCCAGCTTTGCAGACTACTCTTGCAGTTCCTATGAGCTGGTCACCACCTCCCACAGGCTCTTGTGGCTTCGTCAATGGCAGGCGGACGCCAAGACCAATTGGAGGTTGGCTTCTGCTCCCTATACGGGTTCGATTCTCTTCGGTGAGGCCTTGAATTCATTCTTAACAGAGAAAAAGCGTAAAGTCTTGTCCTCCATTACTAGGAGAGCTGATAGGTGGGCTTCACCTTACGGCATCAGCCTTCCTTTCGCCAATTGGACAATGTGTCTCATCACTCCTCCTTTTCCCCCCAGGTCTGACCGACAGGATAAACCTTCCTTCCAGGATAGGTTTAGACAGCAACAACATCCTTAGGCCAGGCGGCCCTTTTGTGGGGGAGGGAGGATGTCCCTTTCACCACTTTAAGTGCCAGAGCTCTCCACCAATTGGCAGGCGCCCAAGTTTATTTGCCCACCAGTGGGAGAAGATGACTTCAGATTTGTGGGTTCTGAACACTCTAAGATTCAGCCTAACTCTGGAATTTTTCTCCATTCCTCCGAGGCACTTGGTCCATTGCCCCATTTCCAGGAATATTAGACCTGCTTGGTAATGGAATCAATTACCAAAAGATGTAATGGGTTGCTTTTACTTCCTAGTTGAAGCAATGTCTGGACAGGTATTTGTCATTTGGATTTGTATATAGACTAACAGCTTTGATGCAATATTCTAAATGCGTTCTCCAATGAGCTGCTTTGAGCATCCAGCAGTGGGAGATACTTAGACTTAGATTGGATAGGCTGGGCTTGATTGATAGGACACTCCTCCTCCTTCCATGTACTCCTCCTTAGTGTCCCCAGTTTTAGCTCAGCCTTCGTGAGGCAGGAAGCTTGGTTGCTTCCTTGGCCGGACTAGGACAAAGTAAACAGGTTTGAATTACAGCGTAATACTTAATTGACAATTCTAAATTATAATTTTAATAAAAGTCTAAATTGCTTTCTAATAACATCATTCCGATGACAAATTGTCAAAGACTGCCATCGGAATACACATCGGCTCCCCAGGGAGCCCTCAGCCGCTTCTGTGGTGATTAGAAACCACAACATCTTGTCATCTGAGATTGGCTTGGCATTGCAAAGCCCTGCTGTGCCGCTTTAAAAGACAAGCAGCCAGTTTAAACAGACAACACTTTGTTTTTCCTGTTTCCCCGATCAGAATGCCTAAAGGAGGGGGCTTAGAGCCCAAATCCTCCTTAGATCGCTTCTTTTCTTGTTCGCTTGCATCGGCTTACAATAAGAGGTGATGGTTGCTGCTACATTTTGGCACCGAAAATAACCACCGATGCCATTTTGTTTATAATAGTTCCATAGGATTTACTATCTGTTGAGAGGCCATTTCCCCTCACAAGGCTCTCTCCTGGGGACAATTAATCCAATTACTGACTTCTTTCTATTTTAATAAAGTTTTATTTGGGTTTTCACACATACAAAATACAAGTAAACATCTTTTTTGAAAATAGCATGGTCCCAGGTTGAACTTCTTTATACAGACACAAAACTCAATTTCATGCTCTTTTTTATGTTCTATTCCATATCTTATACTATTCTACATTTTCTATATAGTTTTTCCCCTCTTTTAATTTTCTCAAATTTATTTTGATTATCTCATCTCAATTCAAATCATTATATTTATACTTTTGTCTGTTCTGTTTCAATTTCATATTATTTTTTCTCATTAAACAAATTTTCTCCTGTAGTTACTAATTGGAGTATGACACCTTTATATCTTTTAATTGCATCCATTCAACTCTTATTTAAACTTCAATATATACCTTAAGGTTATGACCTTCAATATAATACATAATACATAACTTCCAATCGAACACTGCTTGGTACATTCTTATAATACACACTATATTCTTTATTTAAAAAGATTATAAATATATGTAATTATAAACCCTCATTCCATTCCAATTCAGGTCTATCATTAATAATCATTAAAATCTTAACATCTTTAACACTTCTTTTCAATTAAATATCATACTTCCTTAAAGACACATATAATCTCCATAATTAATTTTTCCCTTATTTCTCTTCACGAATGTTTTGTAAATCATTAAATATTCATTTTGTTACATTTATTTATTGACAAGCATTCTACTGAATTACGATAGCTATTTTATCAAACATTTTAATCGTACATTGTTTTATATTTTCTAAAATTATTTCTGTTTCTAATATTGTTAGGGATACACCCTAGCAGAATGTGCACGGCAGTCAGGCAGGCAGGCAAATATGTGAGATAAACATTTTTGTAGCTTACACTCAGTAAAACAGATACACTGTGCTAGTTAAATAGTTTATTCCAGTAAGAGTTTTAGCATAGTCAAACAGTCCATATATCATTCACTAGTTCGGTCCGTTCGGGGATTATTCAGTTGCAAAGTCCAGTGTCGAAAAAGAGGTTAGTAAACTTACAAATATCAGTCCAGTAATATATCTCCTCGCAGTAGAGATATAAAGAAGTCAAACCTCCTTTCTTCTTTCGACGTTCAAAAACTCAGTAGCAGGGAACACGCAGTTAGCAAACCATCAATCCAGTATAGTCAGCAATCCAGCAGGTTCTCTTGCTGCCTCTTATGGCGGTTTTACAACCGCACCCAAAAATTACATGCTTTGCAGTTTAAAGTGACACACACTTAAACTTACTATCATAGTTTATATATATTATTTTACCCAAACTACATTAGGTAACCTTGTTATTCCTAACAAATATAACTACTATCTTATGTACCTTTGCAGAATCCCTTTTTCCATTAAATTTTCACCCATTATCTCTAAATAGGCCCTGTTTCTCTATATTTTGTTTCTGTCCTTTATAACTTCTTTTCCTTTCTTTCTTCCCTCTCATCTTCTCCCTCCCCTTTTTACCCCCTTGTCTCTCTACTTCTAATTCTCTCTTCTGCATTTCCCTCTTCTGTTGCTTTCTGATTTTATACTTATTTTTCACTCTTTTGGGGGGGGTTGTTTTTCCCAATCTTAAACATTCCATTCTCTTTCCCCCCTTAAGGAAAGGGTTTTTCCCCCACCTGGGATTACTTGTTCATTAAAGATGGCTTCTTCTTTATTGCAATCTTCTTGTTCTGCAGGCATTTCTTGTTGTTTCTCATAATTCCAAATCTCCATTTCTAAAACTGAAATACGAAGTCAAAAGAACCTCTTCCTTCTCGTGCATCTTCTTTGTACTTTTTAAGTTCCATTTTCAGTTCTTCTAAAAGTGGAGCCATTTTAAACAGTTTTAAACAACCACCCGATTGATTTTAGTCATTCAATACAATAACCAAAAATCCAGACATCACCAAGTAATCCAAATAGTCCTGAGTTATTTCTTCTTATTTCTTTTTCCACTTTCTCTTCCTGGGGTTTTTGTTGCGATATTTCAGTTAAAATGTATCTTTTGGAAGTCTTGTTGAGATTTTGCTGTAAGTTCTTTTTAATTCCAGGCAGTCTCATCCCTTCCAGATCCTGCCCTTTTATTCTTTTTCTCTCCTTTCCTGTTTTCAAAAGCTTTTGATTATCCATAAATCTTTATTATCCCTTTTTTAAAAAAAAAAATTATTGGTTTATAAAACAAACATGAACAAACAAAACATAAAAACATCAAGCCATCTTCCATATATATATATATATATACACATACAGTGTGCCGGTTGGTTTACAAATTGTTTTGTGCTTCCATTTCGTAGTCTTCAATTACAATTACATTGTATATACTCTCGTACTTTCAATCAAATATTAAATACCTTAATATTATTATTAATCAATCATTTGACTATACTTTTATTCATTCATATTTTACGAAATAATTATATTTTATTTAATTTGTTTTATAACGGTTCATATTATCATCCCAAATCTATCCTAAAATTATTTTGTAGATACAATAAGAAAAGAATACATCTTTATATATTTATTATTTTCTAAAAGTCTACATATTTCATGACTATATTTTATTGTCTAACCATTGATAGAATAGATCCCAAATTTTATAAAATTGTTTATCATCTTGTTCTCTAATTTCAAATGTCAATCTACTCATTTCAGCACATTCCAGTATTTTCTTAATGATTTCCTCCTGTGATGGTGTTTTCTCGTTTTTCCAGTTTTTAGCAAATACAATCCTAGCCGCTGTTAATACATTTACAATCAGGTATTTCAAGTCTTTACTATATATTTCAGGTAAAATTCCCAATAAAAATATCTCTGGTTTCAAATCTGTTTTTTTGTCATTTTTTCCAACCACGTGTGGATTTTAGTCCAGTATTTTTTAGCATCTGCACAAGTCCACCACATATGGTAATATGAGCCAGGTGTCTGATGACATTTCCAACATTTTTCAGATTTATTCTTGAACATTCTTGCTATTCTTGTTCGGGGGGAAATGCCACCTGTAAATATCTTATACAAATTTTCTTTATATGCTGTTGACATTGTCATTTTATAATTTTGAGACCACAATTTTTGCCATTTCTCTAAATCAATTCCATATCCAAAATTCTTCCTCCAAGCAATCATAGTTTCTTTAACTTGTTCTTCTAGTTTAATTTCTAATAAATATCCATACAATTTTATTAATCACCTTTTCATCAGTACCTGTCAAAATCTTATCTAAGTCAGTCAGTTTATCATAGAAACCTTCTGTGTTAGAATCTTTATCATACCTTGAATGTATTTGCACACATGAAAACCAATTCATCATTATACCTTGTTCCTCTAGTTTTGTATAGATTTAAGTTCACCCTTTTCATTCAATATTTCACCATATCTAACTTTGTTCCTTTTTGTATATTATAGGATAAGAAAATGCTTCAATAGTCAATAGCCAGACTGGAATTTTCAAATAACATTGTCTTTTAATCTTCTCCCAGTTTAACCACTGAGACTTCCGTATATAATGTCTTCTAAAAAAATCCTGGTTTAGTTCCTTTATACCATAGAAAAGCATGCCAGCCCAACAACAGATCATGTCCTTCTATTGTCAGCAATCTAGTATTTCTTAATGTTATCCATTCCTTAACCCACATCAAATTTGTAGCCTGTTAATATATCTCCTAATTAAGCAAACCAAATCCTCCTCTTATTCTAGCATCTTGCAAAAGTTTTAACTTTATTCTCGCTTTCTTACCTTGCCATATATATTTCAACACAATTTTATTTAAATCTTCAAAGTAGTCTTTTCCAAGCCTAATTGGAATTGTTTGAAACAAATATAAAATTCTGGGTAATATATTCATCTTGATTGTTGATATTCTCCCTATTAATGACAGTTGTAAATTTTCCCATTTCGCTAAATCTAGCGCTACTGCTGTTTAAGTTTGATATAATTATTCTCTTTTAGTGTACTGTATCTTGCTGTCAAGTATATCCCCAAGTACTTGATCTTATTCGTAACCTGAATTTTCAATAGATCTGCCAGTTCTTCCTTTTGTCTTGATAGCATATTCTTTGTTAAAATCTTTGTCTTATCTTTATTTATTTTCAAACCAGCCACCTTTCCATATGTCTCTATCTTTTCTATCAATGATGCTGTTTCTAGTGGGTCTTCTAAGATGAAAACCAGATCATCTGCAAATGCTTGCAACTTAAATTCTTCCTTTTTAATTTTCATCCCTTTTATATTCTTTTCATCTCTAATATTTCTATTTAGCACTTCCAAAGTTAACACAAACAATAGAGGTGATAGTGGGCACCCTTGTCTTGTTCCTTTTCTTATATCGATACGAGTCTGTCAGTTCTTCCTCTATCATTACCCTTGCCGTTTGCTTATGATATATAGCTTCTATTGCTTGAATAAATTTTCTAGCAAAGCCCATCTGTTCCAGCAGTAATAACATGAATCGCCAATTCACATTATCAAATGCCTTCTGTGCATCTAGAAATATCAGAGCCATTTGTTTTTCAGGATGTGCCTCGTAGTATTCCAAAGTGTCCAAGATTACTCTCATATTGTCTTTAATTTGTCTCTTTGGGAGAAATCCATTTTGATCAGGATGGATAAATTTATTTAAATATGTTTTAAGTCTTTCTGCCAATATTGAAGCAAAAATTTTATAATCTGCGTTTAGTAGGGAAATAGGTCTATAGTTCTTAATTTGTAATGGATCGGTCTCCTCTTTTGGAACAAGTGTGATATACGCTTCTGACCATGATTTAGGTATCCTCTTCTTTAACATAACTTCATTCATAACTTCTAGCAATGGAAGATTCAATGATTCTTGTAATGCTTTGTAAAATTCTGCCAGAAGTCCATCTGAGCCTGCTGCCTTTCCATTATTTTGCTTCTTGACTGCTTCAGTTAACTCCATCATCGTTATATTGTTTTCTAACATTGTTTCAATCTCTTTAGGTATCTGGGGTAAATTAGCATTCTGTTAATACTGTTTAACTCTTTCCTCATCAATATTCCCTTGTGTGTATAGTTTCCCATAACAGTCTCGAATAATTTCCTTCTTCTCTTTACTACCATAGGAAACTTGGTCTTGGTCATCTATTAATTGTAATATTTTCCTTGATTCTTTCTCCTTTCTCAATTTATATGCTAACCATCTACCTGGTTTATTTGCATCTTCAAAGTAGTTCTGTTTAGCACCTCTAATTTTCTGTGCTAATTCTTCTTTTTCTGTTAGACCCATTTTATGTTTGGTTATATCCATTTTTAACTTAATGTCCTTTTTCTGTGGCATTTTCTGTAGCTATTTTTCAGGTCCTTTGTACTCATCCTCTAATGCCTTAGAGGCTAATCTTTTCATGGTATTTCTTTTCCTTGTATAGTCTATTATCAAGCCTCTGGCATATGCCTTCATTGTATCCCATACATTCTGGATTGATGTATCTTCTTTTTTGTTTTCTCTAAAGAAAAAAGCCAGTTCTTTCTCCATCCACTGTGTGAAGTCTTTTTCCTTTAAAATAGTATTATTTAATGTCCATCTAGATCTTCTTCTTTGTCCTTTCCATTTAATTGTCATTGGATTGTGATCTGCCCAAGTACTTGTTTCAATATTTATTTCTTGAATATTAGTTAACAATTCTGTTGACATCCATATCATATCTATTCTGGACCATGATAAATGTCTATTTGAGTAGAAGGTGTATTGTTTAGTTTTAGCATTTCTTTCATGTATCTTTTAAGTTTATTTCATCTACCATTTAAAAAAAAGATTTAGGGAGAGTCTTTCTGTTTTGCTTTATTGTTTTCTGTACTGCATAGTCCAGTTTATTGTCTACAATTCCATTAAAATCTCCTATCATAACTATATTAGCATAGTCCAGTTCAATTATTTTCATATGTAATTTTTTATAAAATTCTTCTTGATTGTCATTCGGGGCATTCAGTTCAATTATTTTCATATGTAATTTTTTATAAAATTCTTCTTGATTGTCATTCGGGGCATAGATTGCAATCAGGAGTGTTTTCGTATTATTGTCCATTATTTCCACCATTAGTATTCTTCCGTCGTCATCAGGATAAATCAATTTCGCTGGGATGGTCTCTTTAATATATAAAACCACTCCTCTTTTCTTACATTGTGTCAAGGAAGTAAATATTTTCCCTAATTTTGGCTGTATCAACAATTGTTCATATTGTTTTTTAATATGTACTTCTTGTAGGCAGATTATATCAAATTTTATTTTATCTAATTTATGGAAGGTTTTCCTTCTTTTAACGGCTGAATTAAGTCCATTTATATTAATTGTAATCATTTTTTTCTCTTCCATGGTTATATTTTGTAGTTAGGTATGACAGCTCTCGTGGATCTTGGTTCACGTTGTTTGGCTTCCTCCTTTCCACCTACTGCACCTTCTTCTTTTTCAGTCATCATTTGGGAGTCCTCTTGGAATTCAATTAGTGAAATTTCTTTTTCTGCCTCTTCCTCTTTCCCTCTGAAAAATTCTGTGTAAAATGATTCAGCTTTCTCAATTGAGTCAATTCTGTATCTCTGTTCTTGCCATGTGAACATTAAACCTTCTGGAATCAGCCATCTATAATTCACCTCTTTTTTAAGTAGCAATTTGGTCAAGAATCAGTATTCTTCTCATCTCTCTCACTCTTCTGGGTATTTGTTTCAAGACCACAATCTCCTTGTCTTTATATTTCAAGGTTTTCTCTCTTGCCACTTGCAATATTTGCGTTTTAATGGCTTTCTGTGTAAATCTGATGTGAACTTCTCTTGGTAAGCTATTTCTCATTGCATATCTTGTGAAGACTCGATAGACCTCATCTATTCCATCCATCATCTTCTCTTCAGTTATTTCCAAAGCTTCAGCCAATATTTCTATCATTATCTCAGCTAGATTTTGTCCTTTTTCTTCCTCTATGTTTTGGAATCTAAGATAAAATTCTGATCTGTCCATCTCCCATCTCAGCATACCACTTTTATCTTGTTCAACCACAGTTAATCTGTTATCGATGTCTCCAATCTTCTTGTCTCTTTGTTTATGTTCTTCTTCAATTTTTTGGAGTCTCTCATCATACTTCATCATCATTTGTTGGATGTTCTCCACTTTTTCATTGGTTTTCCCTGTTCTTTGTTCAATGTTCTCTATTCTCTTTTCAATATTCTCTGATCTTGTTTGAATATTTTGAATTCCTTGCATAATCATCTGCAGGGTCACTTTTTCTTGTTCTTTTTCTTGCCTTAACATTGTCTGTATTGAACGTTGTCCTCCAGATGGTGGAGAGGAAGAAGTAGAAGTTGAGGAACCAAGAGCTGTTAATTTCCTACTCATTTTGAGCAATTCAAAATCTTCAGGTTCTTCTAGACCTTAATCCAATTGTGAAATAACCAATTGCAGTTCCAAATAAAAATAGTAGGAAAAAAGAAGCCAAATAGTAATAATAATAAAAAGAAAGAAAAAAAATTTCTTCAGGTTCTTGTATACCTTAATCCAATCGATTGGTTAGATAACAGTAAAAATTCAAAAATGAAGGAAAAGACCATAAAAACACACAAAAAAGAAAAAGTTGTAAAATCCTAAAAAAGGCGGAAAAGTGAAGAATAAAAAGCTAAAAAAAGAAAGGAAAAATTCTTCAGATTCTTCAACACCTTAATCCAATTAAGAGATCTCAAATATAAAAGGATGCATAAGAGTGGAAAAAAAGAAGGCCAGAAAAATAAACCAAAAACAAACAAACCCCAATATGGAAGGTAGATGGAAAGACAAAAATACCAGGAAGGGAGAGAGAAAAAAAGGCTATTCCCTTAAAAAGAAAAGGAAGGGAATCATTAATACTAAAGTTTTTCCTTTAAAATAAAAAGCAAGAGTAGAAATTTAACTTCCAAAAACAAGAAAAAAAAACAAAGACAAGTTCCAAAGAGCCAAAAATCCAAATAGCTATTACAAAAAGTAAACTGATGAGGAGGGGTAGCGCAGCTTAGAAAAAATAAAAAGAGCACACTGCACTTCGTTTAATTATCCAAGGCTCTTGTTATAACTCTCTTCTCCAGAGACTTATCACCTTTTCTTTTCCTATAAGCTTCAACACCAGACTCCAGCTGTTGATAGAAACCCAGAAGAGCACCTGCAATAATACTCTCCCATGCTCTTCCCTCTATCTTATCAAACAGGTAATGTCCTTGAAAAGAAATCTCAGTTCTTTCTCAGCTTTGTCTGGTCAAAAGAGAAATAGAATATTTCCAAGCCTCTAGTTCAGTGATGGCTAACCTATGACACGCGTGTCACTCGTGACACGCTGAGCACTTTGACTGACACGCCTGTTGGTGTGGGGAAAACCTGCACATTTAGAGGCTGCCTGTGCTCTGCTCCAATCCCTGCTCCCTGCTTGTTGCGTGGAGGTGTGGTGTCACCGCTGCCGCAAGATCTTTGCAGCAGAGAACCAGTTTTAACCACCATAAACTGAGGTTTGTCAGTTTCATTACCTCAGGAACGCTACAGGAGGAAAGGAGATCCATGAGGTTCACAGCCCTGTAAGGTGGCCTTCCGATCCCCACATCCTGCACCTGCAGCCCTGAGACCAGGAGACGAGTTTCACAGCCCTGTGTGATCACCCCAGCCCAGTCCGTCATAAACCAAATTATTGATATTTCTTGAAGTGACACACGACCCAAGGAAGGCTACACTTTCCCGATTTTCAACACACCAAGCTGAAAAGGTTAGCCATCACTGCTCTAGTTGGCAGTGTTACAAAGTTTCTTTTGCTTTCACTTTCCCCCTCCTTTTCCAAGCAAAATATAATAAGAATTAATTAAAAAAAAAAAAAGATATTTTTAAAAAAATAACTAAAAGAGAGTCTCTAGCCTAAAATATTATAAAGTCAAAAAGGAGAAAAAGAATAGATGAAAAGAGAGAAAAAAAAACCAGTCCAATTTCAAAATATAAGATCATGTGTAGAAAATCTAGCAATGAGAAAATAAAAATAAAAATATTACTTTGACATTCCTGTTTAAAATCGCCGCTTAATCACTTCTGTCAAAACTTTTACAGATTCTTTCTTTTCCTTAGGGTGTCCTTTCAAATCTTAAAATAAAGAAAAGTTCTCACCAAACCGGCACACTCTCTCTTTCCGCTCTCTTTCGTTTCGGAGCTGTCCCAACTTCAGCAGCTTTAATGGCTGCCTCTTTGCCACTGGCAAAAAGAGCTTCTCCTGGATCTACCAGGGACTTAGCGGTATCCCTGGGATCGACAGGACGCGCTCTTTACATTCACCATCTCTTCGGGACGGTTTAGATCCACTTGGACCGTCCAGGAGCAAAGATATCGGCAGCGATTTCAGACCTCCAAGATCACATGCCGTATCATCGCGACGCCAGCTCCGCCCTCCTCACTCCAAGCACTATTGATTTCTTGTATAAATGCTTCTATATTTAGTCTTGAGAAATAGAATGTAGTTTGCTGCAGTAGAAATTGAATAGCAGAACTCAGATTATGCTACCTGCTTTTGATCTGGAAAAATTATTTATAATTGGAGTAATTTTTGTAACTTAAGGATTTGCAATTCTGATAAATTGTAGAACAAAAGCAAGAGATTGTATGTTGCCATTGAAGCAAATATAGTTACCTGGGAAAATAAACTGTATTGAGCTTTACAGTTGCATTTTAATAAAAAAAAAATATACAAATGGTAGTACAAGCCATAATATTTTATATCTGTTGCTAGGAAGTAGTGAGGTGTTTACTGTCTTCCATGATTCATATCTATCTATACTCCCAATATAATATACCATATATTAAAAGATAGATATGCAAAAATAAACATTCAGCTTACATTGTTGCTGCAAATATTTTAAAAAATCAGAAGATATAGTTATGCAAACCTGTTTTGTGATGCATCCTTATTTATTTGAACTAAGGGAAGCAGAAAGTGACTCTGTAGTTTCTTTCCCAAACCCCCAAAACTTTAACCTTAGACTCTCTAAATTAAACAAATAATTCCCTCAACACTGTCCAGCTATTTACAAAGTCTGCACTACTATTACTATTAATCTTCTCATCATTCCTTATCACCCATCCCCTACCACTTGTGACTGTATGACTGCAACTTTGTGACTTGTGCCCTTACAATTTTTATTGACTGTTTCCTAGTATGATTTGATTGCTTATTGTACCCTATGAATATCATTAAGTGTTGTACCTTATGATTCTTAACTCGATGAATGTATCTTTTCTTGTATGTATATTGAGAGCATTTGCACCAAGACAAATTCCTGGTGTGTCCAATCACAGTTGGCCAATAAATAATTCTATTCTATTCTATTTTAAAAAAAACAAGCTGCATATTGGTCCAAATATATGTTTTCTGATACATGTACCAAGAAATGAGGCAAATCTGTAGTACATTTTTGTTTGAAGATCTCTTTGATATACTTGTATATAGTGCCCTCTTCTGGATGAGATAAACTAATCTGTTTTGCATCATGGGTATTCTTCTGATCAGGCTGTTCCCCTCCATCCACCATTTAAAAACTTTACATAGAACTTTCATTCATATATTTGAATAAAAATATTGTATTCAGATATGTACATAGATATCAAACCAATATTTTAAAAAAGCTAGAGGCGTCACTAAACTACAATTACAAAAAGATACTGTTAATAGCTATATTTAGAGACCATGCCCATCTCTAATAGGAAAATAAAGAACATCAAATATTCTAAATATTTCATAGTTGCTTGTCTTTCTATAAATCGGACAAATTTATATTTTTTTAGAGCTATGGCCTTTCTGTTTGAATGCCCAAAGGTAGCAAATTAGTTTAGCAGGAATTTCAGTATAGTTGAGTCAAGGAAATGAAGTTTTATATTTCATTTCTGTTTTTATCCCCTGGCCCTGGTATTTCTATGCAACCAGGAAGAACTGCTGTAAATCCATACAGTAGAAGGAACTAGATGGCCTAGTGGTCTAAGATAGGATCATATATTCATGGATTTCTGCAAGGGATAGAAGGCAAACGTAATACAAGATATTATAAATGACATTCTGAATTCATAACATCACAAATATGAAAATTATGTAACTTACACATTCATATCAGAAATCTATTACAGACATTTACATTCCTATGAATGTCATTGGGGATTTATTGAACATGTTTTGAACATGTTTTGTGAATGTTCACAGCTTTACAAGTTTGTATTTATAAAGTATATTTTTGTACCATATATAAACTGCCTCTTATAGAGTTTCATAGTTAGCCATAGTATTTAAATAACAAAAGTTTTATCTATTTTTTGCAAATTATTACATAAAAACATAAGAATTCTTCCTAAATTGTCCAATACTCTTTTTTTATATTTTTTGATATTTACCAATTAATCAATTACCAATGAATATTTAACTTAACCTTTCATAAAGAATAATGCAAACAAAAATGTAATGCATAAGCAGAAGAATATCATATAAAATGAATGAAACAACTTCCATGAAGTGACGGTGGATTATTATTATATTTTCTTTAACAACCTACTCTAAATTTAAAAGGAAAACAAAACTTATAAAAAATTTAATCAGAAGAAATGTGGCTCAGATATAAACTATCTTCTCTCCCTTAATATTTGATATTGAAATCTGGATTGCCTGATGTTATGAAAAATATTTAATTTTGATATTAAGCATCAAATGACATGTTATAAGCATCACTTAAAACCAGCAGCAGTTTTTTTTTATCTATAGCACATTAATTTTAAATTATTTTAGCAAAGGTAGAAGAGCTTTGGGTTTTATTGAAATCTCTGACAGCAAATACTTTCAAAATTTCTTTTGAAAGTTAAAAGACCGTTGATGATAATCTCCAGTTTTACTGCATTATCAAGAGGCCAGAGAAAACAACTATTTAAAGAGATAGGAAGCAAATCTTCATTTCATATATGCACAAAATTTAAATCTATTTCTTTACTCTTTTTTTTTTTTTTTTTTTGTATTAGTGGATGTGAAATCAGAAATTCCTCTTGGATTAGAACAAGTCAGACCATTAGATTTGCGAACTGATATCAGGATGATGGCACCCATGATGGATCCCTTGATGCAGGAAAAGCAGTTACAACAGGAATTAATCCTGATTCAACATCAGCAGCAGATTCAGAAACAGCTTTTGATAGCAGAATTTCAGAAACAGCATGAGAACCTGACACGACAGCACCAAGCACAGATCCAAGAGCACATGAAGGTAGCAGATTTTTTTTCTCTTCATAGTACATCAGGATGGGGAAGAGGTTGGTTACTGTAGAAATTGAGTGACTGAATTATTTTTCTTGTACATCAACATGGTATGTGATGAAAGTTTATATTAGTCCCTCACTCTGCCATATCTATCTGCCTCTCACTTGAATGCAGATATACGTGTAACAATAGTTATTTGCAACTACAGCAAAATAAGTTATTGGAAGACAAAATAAAGTCAGCAAATTTGAGAGCACCTTTGGAAGATACTGATCTGCTTAAAAATACTATATACTGCCATTTGTCTCTTAAAAAAAACTTATAAATGGAATCAAATGGCCGGTTAAAATATAAGGACTGGTTCTTTGAACAACACTTTCCAAATTTCAGCACAATTTTTAAAGAGCTTAGATTTTGAATTAAACTTTAAGATCCTATTTTTCTAAATATCAGAATTATTTAGTATTTATTCAGCAGATTGCCTTTATCTGTATGCTTTTAGAAGTATATTTGAAAATGTTTATTATATTTGGAATAATGATCATTAAATAATCAGTGATCATTAAAATGAACATAATAAATGTAAATTTTTGGTGCTAAATCGTTTAATATGTGGCTTCAGTTTATGCCTTCTAAGGAACTTGATATATCTTATTTATTTATTTTTAATTCCGTGCTTCTGTTTGCTTCTCATAATATGCATATGCACCAAAGACAAATTCCTTGTGTGTCCAATCACACTTGGCCAATAAAGAATTCTATTCCATTCTATTCTAACGTATCAAATTAAGTTTGCATATGAAAAATATCCTTTGTAATGAACAAATTGAATGTTGGCAATGTAGTAAATGAGAAAAAACAGCACAAAAAGATTTCTCATGTTAAAGGTCTTGTTTGAAAAGCAACCCACCAGGAAAGCCATATCATTACATATACAATAAGTATTTTTAAGAGAGATTCCATTTTTAAGAGAGATTCAGTCAGAAACTGGAAATCTCTTAATAAATTTTTTTGGCTGTCAGCTGTTTGAATTTATTTTTAACTAAGACTGATACCCTTTATATAAAAATAGCATTAAAATCTGTTAAACAACTAACCATAAACAAGAATACTACTTAGCCATAATTTTTCATGAAATAAGTGAAATGAGTTAGCTATTATTAGGGAATTACAATATCTAGATGACCACTAGATGGTACTAGGAACAGAGGAATTCTTTGCTGTCATTAGTAGTAATCCATATTGTTTTAATTCAGATGGAACTAAACCTTAATTGTTGATAACTTCGTTTTTTTACTTTCAGAGGAATTATTTTATGTGGAATAGAACATTTATTTAATTTATAAATAATTTTATAAATAGTTTGATTTACATTTGTAAAGTTCACACTTTCCAATTAATTGGAACACAATTATTTGTGTTTTTGCATTTCATAACCTTTGTAATTCACTTTTTGATCCAAATACAAACACATAGACACATAAATTTCATATAGAAATAGATTAGATACATTTATTGCAAAAAGGAAATCAGAAATCAGAATACCGTGTTCAAAAACCTTGCACTTATTTCATGTGATCTTTTAATGAAAATATTTACAAATCAATGCCAAAATGGAGTAGAATAGAACTGCATTTTCTAACATTTTAAATATTATAGTACAGATTTCTCAAATGTATGTATCAGCTTTCAGAATTGTAGCTGTAGCTATTCTAGCTAGCAAATTCTAAGAGCTACTTTTTTATGTTCACAGTATGTGAAGCCCTTATTATAGCCAATGCTACCATAAAAACTGCACTTTCTCATGACTTTGTCTTTTTTACAAGTTGCAAAAGGAACTCTTAGCCATTAAGTATCAACAGGAACTTCTTGAAAAAGAACAGAAACTTGAGCAACAGAGGCAAGAACAGGAATTGGAAAGACATCGCAGGGAGCAATGTCCACCAATCAAAAGCAGAGAAAGAAGCCGAGAAAGTAAGATCTGTTCAATCAGGCTAGAAGAGGATATCTAAGTTTTGTACATCTCTCCCACCAATCTTCATTATCCCTCTTTATAAAAATATGGCCTGACAATAAAATTCTATACAGATTGAATATATAATTCCCTAAAATGTAGAATAATCCTATTCTATATTTTAAGTTTTTTATTGTATTTCCATTATAATGTACACATAAATATGGAGGTATATTCTGCATAGATTAGAGAAGACATGAAATATTCCTTCTATTATTTCAGTTCCAAAATTTAACTCTTTTGGCTTTTAATAACATAGATCTGTGTTTCTGTGTTTTAAGGCAAATAAAGTTAAAAAGAAAGATATTACTAGAATGTGATATTCACTAGGGGGAGATAGATGCATGTAAGTCTGCTCACAAAGGGAATGGAAGTAAAGGCCAAATATTTCAGTATTTCAAAATGCTACTTATAGAAGGAAACAAATTATAACATCAGATGCCTTTATTTTCTCTCTGGAATTTCTCACTGATAATGTATTGTGTGCCAATATTGAGAAAAATTGATAATGTTATTGTATTCTTTCTATATGCTTTCATTTTAGAGGAGAATTGTATAAATTTAGCAGTAGCATAATATTAAGTGTTAGATTTTGAAAGAAGATTCTTCCTCTGTGTTACTTATAACAATAAAACACATATTTCAGAGTATTCCCTCTTTGTTTATACTAACTAAGCTTATAATAACATATACTTCATACTTTCATTTGTTGTGACTATAGCAGTATTGGTTAGTCTAATGCATGCTTATTACTCTTTAATATAAAGAATTAGACCTTGAAAGTAATGATACATGAAACCATTCTTTGATCTCTATTAGGAATTTGGTTCATAATCAGTACATTATATATAGTATTTCCACAAAAGATATCAGTTATGAACATTGCACAGTACATCAGTTGCAAACTAAAAACTGATTAAAATCATACATCTATAGACATTACAGAACAACTATATAAAAACATAGTGTGGAATTTTATACTACAGAATTTAAAACAAGGGTGGGAAATATTTATCGTGTAGAAATCATGTTTTTTAAAATATTTTTTAGCTTCTCAGAATGCTTCCAGTGATGACATTTAGGGGGAGGGACTAAAATTTACATATATTTTACATAGTTGGAATTCACTGTGGAAATAGATCCAGTTTGCCTCACATATGGAAATACGTGGTGATGAGGCCAAATATTGTCTTCTAGCAATAGGTTGCCTCCTCTGGTTTAAATAATGTTCAAGAGATCAGTTTTGGTCAAAAAGAAAAAGGCAATAGCAGTATAAAACAATTCCAGTTGAATATGCTTGCTTTAATGCTAGAAAACATCTACACTCATCACTCTTCAGATCACAAAACCAAGAGTGAACCCATATCTGATGTTGCTTATTTGTTAGATTGATATGTCTTCTTCAGGGCCATTCAAGATGGAATACACTGTACTTTTCCTATCAGTTTTTCCTAACAACAGCTGTGTAAGCGACTACAACTGATCTAAAATTAGCCTTTGAGGTATCATGGTTGAAATCAGATTTGAAATTGGAATTCCTTATTGTTAGTCCAATTCTATTAACTATTACACCACAGTGGTTTTATTTCCCTTTATTGTATTACTTGGTTTCAATGAAGCTAAAAGATATGCTATACAATTTTAATCGACTTTTGTTTTTCTTTTCATTATTTTATTTAGTTCTGCCATAGCAATTGCTCATATTAATTGTTCACAATTGCTCATATTAAATTTTTATTAGATACTTGTTTGGCTCACAATCAAAGCTAGAAAGCTTCAATGAAATGCGTGGGCATATATGAATGGAATGATAAAAAATGGTGTATGTTTTAGGAGCGGTGGCCAGTACTGAAGTGAAGCAGAAACTTCAAGAGTTCCTGCTGAGTAAATCAGCGGCAAAAGACTCACTATCTAATGGAAAGACTCATTCCACTAGCCGGCGCCACAAGCTCTGGCACATGTATGTTTATCTTTTTGCATCTTAAGCCATCTTTGTGGTATCAAATAATAGGACTATTATTCATCAGGGATAAAGTTAATTTAACCATATGCTATTCAATATAGAAGAGAGAAGAGGTACTGCATCTTCCTTACTTTTCCCTTTTGAATTTTCAGATATGTCCTATGAATACAGTATTTTTGATATAAGTCAACTACTAGTCCCATTGGTTTCCCTTAATTCTCTTTTGAATTAAAACAGAATAATTATATTCTACGAATACAATGGCATTTTTTGTCTAAATGAAAATTTTGTATGTTTTTTAGGAAAACTTTCATAATTATGTTGATGATGGTGGTGGTAGTCAATGTACTGGGTCTGTATTATAGCATGTATTATCATAATTGTCTCTTTACAGAAGTAGTAATATATGAGACAAGGGCCAATCTCAAAATACCCATTTATCATGTTTCCCTGAAAATAAGACAGTCTTATATTTATTTTTGGTCCAAAAAGATAGGGCTTATTTTAAGGGGAGTCTCTCTTTTTTTCATCACAAGGCCTATCCCCCACCCATGCACGCACAGGAAGCAGTGAGTGCACGGGGGTTACAGTGTCCGGTAGCAGCCGCAGCCCGCTGACCCGCTTAGCCAGGGCACTCTGTGAGGTGATTCAGGTTTCACTCGATGTGGTAGGAAGGCTTTGGAAACTTTCTTGTCATTTATATTCATCATCAATATTGTAATCCATCCCTTTATTTTTTAAAAAAAAATATTTGTATTTACCATGATTAGCCTCCTTGAGTGCCAGTGGGAAGGTCTGTATGAATTCTGTGCATAGCTGTGGAAATACAGGCACTAGCACCCTCAAAGCTCACAAAGCTTCCTTGCTCAGGTTGCACTACTGCACTACTTCAACTTCACGGTTCAGCTAAACTCTTCAGCTGCTATGGACTACAGTTCCCACCACCTTCAGGAAGCCTGAGCGATGGAAACCATAGGCCAGGTTCCTCGCAGCTGAAGCAATCCAACTTCCAATGGAGTGGGCAGGCTCTTAACTAGGACTTATTTTGCGGGTAGGGCTTATATTAAGCACACACTAAAAATCATTCTTGGACTTATTTTCTGGATGGATCTTATCTTCAGGGAAACACGAAGCAAAAGGCTCCTATTCCCTTTAGAAAGTCTTATTCCTTCTGGTAAAATTTAAAAGGTTTATAGACGTCTTCCTCTTTTGATGCACTCTTTGATTTGAAAAAGACAAAGCAATAAAATTATAATCAGAAAAAATGGGTAATAAGCAATAATATGAAATCAAATAAGAAAGTTAATAGTTGGAATATATAATTATGGTCATGTATGCTTTAAAATGTTAAAGACCTGTAACCACACTGTTCACCCAAAGATATATTTAAAGAAATAAAAATTAAATAAAATTAAAATCGGTAGCAGGAACTTGCTTTTTCCAGAGGACAAATCTCCAGACTTATATCTCCTGAATTGTTGGGAGAGTGTTAGGTGTCTGGACATTTTGAGGATATGATGCAGCAAAATCATTTCTAATTTGTAGATTCATAAGTAATACTAATCAATGATAACTACTTTTTCATAGGGCTGCCCACCATACCTCACTGGATCAAGCTTCTCCTCCTCTTTGTGGTACATCTCCTTCATATAAATACACATTGCCAGGAGCACAAGATGCCAAGGATGACTTTCCACTCCGCAAAACTGGTGAGCATATTAAAAATTATTTTAAATGACAATTTTATTCTGTAACCAAATGAAAATTGATCTAATCATAATATGTAATACTTTGAGATTGGCTAAGACATAATTATATATGCTAAATGGGAATCTTGTTTTCATTTCACAACAGTTGCTGATTATGATTACATGAGTGGAGGATATTCTGGTGCTGGTGGAGGAGGAGGAGGATGGTGATGATATTTTATCCTAACTTTTTAAATAGATGGTTTGGTCAGGTCAAGGCAGCAAAAAAGCCTAATATTCCCATCGTCCTTCTATTTTTCCCACAAAAAATAATCTTGTGAGGTGGGCTGAGAAAGCATGAATGGCACAAAGTTATCCAGTTGGCTTTCATGCCAAAGAGGTCTAGAATTCATGTTCATTATTACCCCCCACTCTGCATGATTCTTTTGAAAATACTATAGCCCAGGAGTTTTAAACTTGATTTCATTGTGGGCTGCACCAGGATTGTGGTTGACGTCAGAGGCCGGTGTGGGCATAGCCAGTTCAGCTTCACTCATGTTGGGAGCATCTGTGTTGGCCAAGGCAGGACTTCCCTCAGACCCTCCCTCATTCTCATTATAATCTCCCTTCCTTCCTGCCTGCCTGCCTGCCTGCCTTCTGTTTCCTTCCCTCTTCCTTTCTCTCTTTCCTTATTTTTCCTTCCATGCTCTCTTCCCATCTTCCCTTTTTTCTTTTTCTTTCTCTTTCCTCTTTCCCTTTCTCCTTTCCTGTCCCTTCTTGCATGCTCAAATGCAAAAGGGAAACATTTCTTCTTTTGTTTTATTTTTAGTGTGTTTTGCTATCCCTCTGCTAGCAAAATCAGAGCTCCCCTGAGCTCCGTTTTTGTTGGCAGAGAGCTTCAGGAGGCCATTGCGGCTGAAAATGGACCCTGTGTGTGGCCCTCCTGAGTTCCATTTTCTCTGACAGAGACACTGCAGGCTGGTCCTTTGCTGTTCCCAGGGCGGCCCCATGGGCCAAATCTAAGTACCACATGGGCTGGATCCGGCCCATGGGCCTTGAGTTTGATACACCTGCTACAGCCACTAATCTGTTGAAAAATGATTACAGTTTAAAAATCTTGGTGCTTATGATTTAGAGGGGTTTTGCAATAAAGTATATGAATGAATCTGGATAATTCAGTATGTTATATTAAAAATCTACTAAATTTTAAATTAATAGTTACAGGCATAGATTGAACAATTTGGTTTCAGAAAAAAACTATCCTGTAATCTGCAACTCTTACACTGCAAAAACATGGTTACACAACTCGATCAGGGCAAAGCAATAGACGCAATCTACATAGACTTCTGTAAAGCCTTTGGTTCAGTGGTACACGACAAACTACTACTAAAACTAAAATCTTACGGTATCTCTGGTCACCTGCATAACTGGATAGAAGAATTCCTGTCAAACAGACAACGAACGGTCAAAATTGCAAGCGTCCTATCAAATTCTGTACCTGTCAACAGTGGTGTCCCCAAGGCAGTGTTCTAGGACCAACTCTCTTCATAATCTACATAAATGACCTCTGTGATCATATTAAGAACAACTGCGTTCTATTTGCTGATGATGTAAAGCTATTCAACACCACAGAAAATACTGCTACCCTTCAAAAAGACCTCAACTATGTTTCAGAATGGTCAAACAAATGGCACTTCAAATCTCAACAAATAAATGCTTTGTCTTACATATCGGCAACAAAAACCAGAAAATAAAATAGAAGCTGAATATTCAAGACCTTGTTGATGATCCAAACTCTGTCAAGGACCTTGGAGTACTCATCTCTAATGATCTAAGTGCTAGAGCCCACTGTAACTACATAGCCAAAAAGGCATTAAGAGTTGTTAACCTAATCCTACGTAGCTTTTTCTCTGGTAATATCACACTACTAACTAGAGTATACAAAACATTTGCTAGACCAATACTTGAATACAGCTCATCAGTCTGGAACCCACATTACGTGTCTGATATTAACACAGTTGAGAAAGTCCAGAAATATTTCACAAGAAGAGTTCTCCACTCCTCTACTCGTTGCAGAATACCTTATGCCACCAGACTTGAAATTCTAGACCTAGAAATCCTAGCACTACGCCGCCTTTGGTCCAATCTAAGTATAGTATATAAAATCATACATTGCAATGTCCTACCTGTCAATGAATACTTCAGCTTCAACCATAACAATACAAGAGCACACAATAGATACAAACTCAAGGTTAACCGCACCAAACTTGATTGCAGGAAATACAACTTCAGCCACAGAGTGGTCAGTGTCTGGAATACTCTACCTGACTCTATGGTTTCTTCCCCAAACCCCAAAAAGTTTAACCTTAGACTGTTTACTATTGACCTCACCCCTTTCCTAAGAGGTCTGTAGGGGCGTGTATAAGCGCACCAATGTGCCTATCGTCCCTGTCCTATTGTCTCTTTTTATTTTTTTTATATGTAACCATTTCATGTATTCATAACTGTTTATACTTATACCTATTATCTTGTAAGCGATTGACAAATCAAATAAATAATTTTTTTTAAAAACTGTAGAAAGCATGAAGCCATGGTGATGAAATGATGGAAGAGATGCTTTGAACAGCACCTCTGTGCTATTAAATTAAAGCAATGTTTCAGCATAAACTTGAAAAAAAGTATGTTTTGGTTTTCAGAAGTCAACTCATTAAAGCTATTCCTAAAATATGGGGATCTTTTTTAAAGCTGATGAGTAAGCCTGAAAAAAGAAGTGGCTGCTTTAAGGAAAAGCAGAGAGGCGCCATTCTTGCATAAGTGCAAGATCCAAAAGAATTTAAAAATCATTTCTGAAAGAGGTATCATGTTCATGGACATTTCCATTTTCTAAAAAAAATATTTTTCTGGTAAATTTATAAACTGTTCAGTTAAAAGTTTAATGTCCAAACTAAATAGCTGTTTTGAAATTCTTTTTAGAACTCTCTTTTTAACAATGCTTTACATATACAAAAATATAAAGAATTAAAAGGACTTCCTAAAACCTTTTTATTATTTTTCCCCTTATTCTAATATGGTGATCCTTTAAAATGTTAGGGGTGTGTGTGTGTGTTTGTGCTTGTCATTTGCTTTCCCATTTTAAAAAATTCCTTTGAAAGGCATTATCAATATTTAAGAGGTATAACACTGTTGATTGGTAAAGTTAAACATTTTCAAACTTTTTAACAGTATTGTTCTGTATTGCAGCTGTTAATACTCTTATATCTCCATGGGGGTTTCAAAATATTCTTTAATTCAATTCTCATTGTCTATATATGAGCTACAGGATAATTAAAAACAGATGTTTTCTATACATTATTCCAAATATTTGGGCACACTGCACGTCAGCTGCAGAGAGAATACACAACTATAAGATTCTTTTTAAAAACCCAGGGGTGAGAGAAAAGGAGAATGAAGTCATTTCATTTTGGCTACTTCTGTAATCAATGCAGTTGTGTGCAGAATGTTAGCATAGTAACTACTTTTTAACGAAAATAATATTTTTCCATCACAAGTTTATCATTTCGTTGCCATTCTACATAGATTTTGTTTAAGTAATAGACTAATACTAAATTGGCGGGGGACTAATTTCAGCCCGCAGCAACATATTCACATTCAGCTTCTAATAAGTACTTGACAGTTTTAGAGGAAAAACAACCGGAACTGGGATGACACAAGTGAAATGACCCTAAACTGATCAGGGTGGCTACAGGGCATCCCTTAGGCAAAGGGGACATTCTGGAGCCTACTGCATCCTCATGGGACCATTCCTGACAAAGCTGTCCCATGAAACATTCAAAGAGTAAGGAGGAAAGAGAGAAGCAGGTTCTTTTTTGGCAAATGTTTGACCTTTGTCACAAGAGTGGATTTTTCCTCTTTATCCTTTTCTTTGAGCTATGAATGGTGAGTGTCACTTGTTTCTGATTCAGGCAGTAGATGAAAAGTATAGGCTTTTCATCTAATTTTGAAGAAGTTGCTTCATCAGCATTAGGTTTTGTTTTGTCTGAGAAAACAAGGAATCTCTGTTCTTATCTCTAACTATGCATTTCAAATTACATGATTACAAATTCAAAGCAGAATGTATTAGTTGAAATGTCTATTATTTTAAAAGTTTGGCTATTGATTCACTTATTTGCTCTGTATGGTTGGCAATTGTAACCAAGAAGGCAAAATTGATGGTTTGCAAATGTTGCCTACATGTGAACTGTCTGTATGGTAGAAAAAGAAGTTCTGTTATATAACTGAATTGAAAGATAGGGAATCAACTTGGGAAAATAAGTTATCTCCAGACTACTTCTAAATAAACTGAAGCTTAGTTGGAGTAAATAGATTCTGTGAATGCAAAAATACTCAGTAAGCATCAGGTGACTCCATCTTTGAAGTTAATGAGCGTAGACAGTAGTGAGATTGCAGATAAATTAAGGTGTAGAGGAAGAAATGAATCACTGGACAAAATAGATTGATGAAATTCAAATTGTCCCCAAGTATGACATCAGATTAAAAAAAATATTTTATCAAAATTTCAATATTGCATCAAAACTACCTTTCAGGTATAGAATAGTATGTGAGTTCACCTATTGAACTTTTATAAATTGATTATTAATTATTAAATTTAATTGATTATAACTTTTTATAAGAATACTTTTTTATTTTATAAATAAGTAATACAAATAGATTAGGGCAACTGTCTCCAATTTGGAACTTTCCAGTAATGCTGCCAGACAGTTTTATGACTTGTCTATAATGGAGCAATTCAAGTAGACCACACAATGGAGCCCAAACTGCAATCTAAAATTGATATTAAACTGATAGGTATATTGAAAGTGATAGTGATATTAAAAGATTTTTCTTTTTTCAAACACCTTGTGAAATATTTCAGAATTGAGAATCAAATGCATACATTTCCATTCTGCATGAATGAAGGCAAAGTTGTAATTGCAAATATCTTAGTTCAATGCTTGTACAATATATTTAGTTGTTTCATATCAAGCAAACTCCTCATTTATTGATCATATCACTCACCTTATGAAAAAAAAATCCTCAAAATATTAGGCTCCAATTATTGTGAAGTTGCTTGATATTTAAACATGTTCTTCCCTTTTCAGGAAGCCACAGTCTGACAGTCTGATAAAGTAATGGGATACTGTAGATCTCTAGTAACAGAAATGGGTAAGGAGGGAATCTTGTAGAGCCTCACACAAATAAAGCAGAACCCCTTTGCTACTGTAAGAAATTGTACATGGAATGGCATTTCTAGTCTATACAGCACAAACTCTCATCTTAGATGAGATCACAAAGCTGTCCCTCTTAGTTATGGCTATATATCAAGACTTCTAAAGCAGACTCTGTCGGTTATTGATAAAGGATCTCTTCCAAGTTAAGGAAAAGTTTATATTAAATATGTGCTCAGACTCAGTATGTTGGAGCTCTTTTTGAATAATGGCACTAGTTTTATAGTCTTTCTTGATTTTCTCATGGGAAAGTAATATAAATGAGAGTGATTCCTCCCAGTTGGCT
This sequence comes from Notechis scutatus, assembly GCF_049901735.1. Lineage (NCBI taxonomy): Eukaryota > Metazoa > Chordata > Lepidosauria > Squamata > Elapidae > Notechis > Notechis scutatus. The sequence goes on along the minus strand of NC_142025.1, from coordinate 36,543,743 downwards.
TTCAGTGTTAGCAATGCAAATCATGCTGAAATTGTACATAATTCTCTTCCAAAGGAAAGGAAATAGCTTTTCAATAGTTTTCCTCAGTGTCCGATTGACTTATAGTGGTATACAATTAAGTCTGTAAAATTACTCTACCAGATGGAAGTTTATGCTATGCATGAAGCTAATTAAGTCAAACTTATTTAATAATTCAGATTAAAAATCCAAATCATAAAGTAATTTTATCTTAATTAAATTCTATAGGGAGGCAAAAACAGATTAACATTGTCATTTTTGTCTTAAAATATATAGATGTTCATTTGTTCCTGGCAATTCAAATTATCATACAGGGTTCTTCCTGTGTTATCCCTGTAACAATGCTAATGATTTACTTAATGTCACCAGGGTCCTTCATAATTGAAGAGGAATTTAAATCTTGATTTCTTAAAATAATTTTGCTAATAACACATTATTTTGATAAGAAATGGACAATTTATTTATTCATTTATTTCTAGGTATTTCTCCCTAATCCTTTTTTTTAAATATACATCAACATCAAGAGATGAACAGTGTGGCATCTGGGTATCATTCAATTTGATACAAATAGCAACAATAATGTTAATAATATTTGTTACATTAGTCAATCATATTTAATCCTTGTATTTATACATGTTATTCTAAAGTAGTTATTCAATGTTTCAATGTTCCATTTTAATGCCAATCACAATATTATTTGAGCATGCATAGTAATGATATCTTTCAACTTCTAATCTTTCAATCTAATTATTGCTTTTATTCTAATGTATAAAATATGTGTATGCCAATATTCCCCCTTCTTATTTCTACCTCTATTCTAGCTTATAGTCAAGCCACCATTATTAATCCTAGTGTTAATGCACATGTTTATATTGAGATATAATCCTTCATTATTTAGTTATTCAATGTTTCAATGTGCCATTCTAGTGCCAGTCAAACATACATACTGTAATAATACCATCTTTTAGCCTCTAATCTTTCCATCTAGCTATTGCTTTATAAAAAGTATGTTTTCTTTGTTTCTTTTTTTTGGTATTTGTTTTATTTGTGGCTTTCCTTTAACAACCAACATTTTTTTGTGAATAGTGTAATGACTGGGTTAATATATTTTCCACACAATGCTAACATAATAATACAATTACATATACAGAGTTTTTATCTTTCAAATTCTAACCTTGATATGCTCATTATAATTATAATATAATCTTTTATGTATCAATATATATTATACTAATTTGCCTTATTTGTACTTGTACTTATTTCTTTATTTTCTTGTGTGTTGGGGTTTTTCTGTAATCACCTCGTTATCTTTAAACAATACTGTTCTTTCTTTATGATTTTTTATCATTTTCTCCAAAAATATATCTAAACGTCAATAACATTTCTTCATACAATATACTTATTAACCCGTTGAGTCACTAATATTTTAATATTATAAATATCACTCAGTGTTCGACCACATTTTCAATATCTCAATTTTGTGTAAGCACCAATATAACCAATTGTTAATAAGGTCAGTCCTGAAATTATATCTCTTTAAGTCCCTGAAATTATCTCTAAATATCCTGAATTTATAATCCTTGAAAACTATATATTCCAGTATATTTTTTGCACCCTTTTAATCATAGTACATTTAAATATACCTACTCACAGTCTTCCACCCCCTAATCTCAAAATATTTATGGTTATAATAAATTATATATCTATATATGCGCTACTACTTTCCCAATTTAAACTTTCCACTTATTTCTATTGGTTTTAATGTAATGCAAAATATTATGTCTCTATCAATCATCTCTGAGCATTTTTAGAATTTCATCATTTATTGATTTTTGGTGATTCTTTTATATTTCTCTCTTGGAATCCTATATGTCTTTCTAGCATTTTTACACAAACTGATTGTTCCCTCTGCCTTACCCTTTATCCCCTTCTGCTGCATCTTTTGAATATCCATCCATAACCTTTTCATTATTTTTAGAATGTCTTCTTTTTCTCTCTCTATTCTATTGTAAACTCTTGAGGGATTATCTATTTGATTTTTAGTATTTATTGTTATATTTTTTCAGTGTTTTTATCTGCTTGTAATTTATTTTTATCTTCTTGCAATTTATTTTGCTTTGTCTCCTCCGCCACTCCTAATTTCTATCTGCTGTGTATTATATTCATCTTTTGCCACAATTTGTTGAGGGCCTTCTACTTTCAGATCTTTATATATTTAAATACATAATGGGAATTTAAATATTCCCATCAACTCTTTATAATTCTTTGTTGCCATTTCTAACATTTCTTCATAAAACTTTATTGTCTCCTGCTGGGTCATATTGTACTAAGTTAACATATCTCTAATATTCCAATATGCCAATATCTAAAAACTAAAAAATAATAATCAATTATTAATAAAATTTAGTCAATCCCAGAATTATTTCTCCAAATCCTCTAAATTTCTAGTCCTTAAATGCTATAAGTTTGTGCTTTTCAGTCTTTATAATTTCCAGTTTACACTTCCCAATTGTCCAGTTTTTAAAGTCTTATTTATCTTTTCTTTTTATCGCTTTTCTTCTTTTGCTTCGTAGGATAATCTGCCACATGATGTTAATAATCCAAATCCAATTTAATCCACTAGGTTTCTTCAGATCTTTCAAATCCACTTTTCAGTGCCCAGTTCAAATAAAGTTTTAGTGTTTAGTTTAGTTAGCCTTAAGGATCTTCAAAAAGCTCAGTAAATATTTCCCAGCATCCAGATCACTGACTAAGATAAAGCCAAGGTCAAGTATCCCTCCAAGTATTGTTTACTTTCTCTCTTTTCAACACTTTCCTTTCACGTGTTGCAGTAATCTTCTTCCTCAGTAGATGGCTCCCTCACTCCCAATTCCAGCATTCAACAGACTAAGTAAAGTCAAAAACAGCTGATTTTCGGGGGGGGGGTAGAAATAGAATTTAGAAAAGCAATTTCTTCTAATAATCACTTTTCATAATGTTATTCAGCTTTTCCAGCTTTCTATATTTTAACTCATCCTTTAGATTTTTCTTTTACTTCTAAGACTTTAATCTTCTTCTTTAGTTTTTTGGTGTTTGATCTTTCACCATAAATCCAATTGCTGCTTTCTTAACGTTTGGAGGACCATTTTGGAATTTTTAACTTGGGTTAAATCTCTAAGGTAACAGTTGGAAGTTAACTCTCTTGGTTTCACTGTCCACGCACTACTACAGCATGAGAACTTAGTGTCCCAGTTGTCCCAGCTTGGGACAGACCAAAATGGCCATCATTCCTGCTGCCATTTGGAAGAGCTTTCTTCGGATCAACAAGGAAATTGCAATTTCCTCATGATCGACAAAGCGCCTCTCCTTTCTTCACCACCCCTCCAGAGAAGCTTAACCCCATAGGGTCTCCCAGCAAGCAGTTGTTGGCTGCATGTCATAGAGCCTGGTGGAGCTCCGCTATTTTCCAGCCGTTCTCGCCACAAGGTCAACCAGAAGTCCTGAAAAGTATGTATTCTTATTTCTACCTCTATTCTAGCTTTTAATCAGGCCAAACATTATATTAAAATATTTCCTTTCTATCCATCATCTCTTGTCAGTTTTAATATTTCAATTCTTATTTGTTTTTTAGCTTGCCTCCGATACTCCTCTCTTGGATCTTTGTCTTTATCTACCTCTGTGTCTTTACTATTCAATCTAAATATCTCTCCCATCTCTATCCCACTATGCTGCCAGGCCTCCAGAGTGTCTACCGAAGCCGCTATCTTCCTTTCAAAAGTATCTTCTTACTTATCCAAATCCATTTTTAAATCTCTTAAAGTACTTTTCCCTTCATTTGTTTCATCAGTCATCATTATCTTTATTGTCTTCTTCTTCTCATCTTCTTTTTTTATTTGCTGATTTGTCTGTTCTATCTTTTCCTCCATTCTTTCTATTGTTTCCTTTCTTTCCTGGACTTTTTGATCTTCATTCATATAAGTTGTAGGGTATTTTTTATTTTCTCATTTATGCCATGCAATAGGTTCTTCATCTCCCTGTGATTCTTTGTCATGGTGTCTTTAATGCTTTGAAACATCAACGCCATTTCTTTTGAAATTTCACTCATTTCTCCCTGATGGAGCATCTTGTCTTATTTTAGTAAGTCCCACTCTTGTTCAATAGTCCAATATATTCAATCCTAATGTTGCTCCTAGAAAGTACAATAATCATAGTTCTTTATATCTCAGGATTATTCAGTCAGTTCCATTTAGATAGTCCAGGAAGCTTTCTAAAAGTCAAAAGTCACTTTACTTAAGAGTCTTCCTTATTCTCACAATTGAGTCTCCAGTAACCATAAAATAGATAATTATAGAACGGTAGGTATCACCACAGTCATCCAAATGAATGTTGTTTATTTCCAATCTTTATCCCTAGTCTTTTCTCTATACATAAATTGGAAGTATAGATGCTCTAGAAGAGAAAATCACAATCATAGCAAATTTTGATGAACAAGCCTAATGCAATAGATTCCAAAGAAGGAAGGAACACATTCCAAAGAGGACAAGTTTCAGCACAGTTTGGAGCTCGATCATGTTAAGAGGAAGAACTTTAGAAGAGCCACTCTCTAGAATCTTCCAGGACATATCTGTTAGATGAGGGTAGCATAGATTTAATCTGGTAAGATTCTGTCTATGTTGTGTAAGCAAATAAAAAAATTGAACTTTAGTTGGATTTTTTAAAGGTTGCTCTTGGGCTAGGCCTTCCTCAAAAATGGTAAGAGCACCTTTACCCGCTTGACTTACCTATTTATAATCCTTAGAAGCATACTCCTCAAAGTGAAAGGAAATTTCCATCAACAGAATAATACTCATGCTTTCTATATATTTTTTCAAGCCAAAGGTCAGGCTTATTCTTTAAATAACAAGTTGGGGAATGAATTCCCCAAAATAAGAAGAGTTGAATTAAATAAGTGGGCTGGACTAAAACAATTTCATAATGCCACTCTTTTAGAATTGCTTTTCACTTGTTAAAATACATGTTAGAGTATAAAGTTTAATGATGCCACCACTGTCCCTAGGAATGGTGAAAGAATAGAGTCTATGTTGCCTTTCTAAAAGGTAGGAGCGTGAGATGTCTCCAAACATTAGATGGCAAACTTTCCACAGGACTAGAATAGGGTTGGAAAATGCTTGCTTCTTCTATTCCATATTTCTAGCTTTCTGAAGATGAGAATGTGGAACAACTCCTGAGTAAGCCACACTAGATGGGAAAATTCTGTTCAGACCAGATGGTACTGGAGGAAATGTGAAAATGTTTTATATGTGAAAAATAGCACTCGAATTTGACCTGGAAAAAGTACCCAACACAATGCCAACAAGAGTGAGGTAAACCAACTAAATGGCTCTAACCCATTAGCAGTTGGTTACTATATTCTGTACTGAAGATGACTTTGAATTTTCCAAGTCATCTTCCAAAACAGTCCCAACTTTCCTTAAGAAACCCACATATTTTAGATGTTTATGTTCTGAAGTCAAACTAGGTGGTGGTCCTATAACTACAGAGAATTCTAGAGAGGATGATTTATCTATTGCCATATTAGTTGAGATTCACAACTGGCTATGGTTGCTCTGCTAGTTTATCTCTGGCAAGGCTGAAATGGAGAACTGTGACTGCTGGTTTTGTTGAACTTTGGGGCATGGTAATTGGACATCTTTCAGGGTTGAAAATGTGGGACATTGTTTTACAGTAGTTATCATTCTTTCTGAGTAGTCAACAGGAAACAAGTATGTATCTGGAAAAACAACATGTTTCTGGGAAGAGGTCACGTGCTCAGATTTCCCATTATAAGGATGCCCTGCATTCAACATTTACGTGAAGCTGCTGCATTAGGCCGTTCATTAATACAGAGTGAGGTAACATTAGTATGCTGAAGATAGCCAGCTCCACACCTGTACTGACACTAATAGCCTGGAATAGTTGTGAATCCAAAGGCCTTATCAATCTGAATATGTTCCATCTGTAGGTTATGTGGAGAATCAAGGAGATCATCTTGAGGAAAAGGTAGTGTTTGGAAGAGATTCAGGTAGGATTCTCCTGATTCACTGAGCTATAAACTGGTGTAGAATGTGTGGGTAGTAAATTATGCTGGATATATAGCAAAAGTAACACCCTACTAAATGAGTTGCAAAGGCTACCAGTGTGTTTCTAGATCCAATTCAAGGTGCTGGTTATCATCTTTAAAGCCCTACTTGGGCTTGGGACTATGTTACCTGAGGAATCATCTTTTGCCAAGAATCTCTATCCATCCAATTTGATCCAGAAGACTGGGTATGCTGCACATCCTATCATCCAGAGAGTTGACTGGCAGGAACTAGAAGATGGACCTTCTCTATCATAGATCCTATTTTGTGGAATATCCTCCCATTGGAGATTAGAATGGTCCAAACCCTGTTGGCCTTTCATAACACTTTAAAATTTTGTATATGTTCCTAGGCCTAGAATGTGCTAGGACTCTCTTTCTTGGATTTACTATTAATTGCTTAATTAACTCACCTATTATATGTATTTATTTTTGTGATACTTTTACTATTTTTAATTGTTATATGATTTTAGATCGTAAGTCACCCATAGTCATTAGGTTGAGATGGATGGCTATAAAAATTGAATAATGGAATAAATAAGGTAAAAGGGAGAGGAGGTAAAGCACAATAAGTTGCAAGATTGATGTCAGCCTTTTGGAATAAAGTATATCAGGAAATAGAGTTCTTATAATACTAGAACTATACTTTTTTGAGATAGGCTGTAGTAATCGAATTTTGCAACTCCAATTGCATTTTACCTTCCTTCCTTTTATATCCCATTGAATACTTCTTGATTCTTAAAACTTACGGAATATTTTAGCTTCTTTTCTTATATAATAATTTTTATTTCCTTCAAGGTCATCCTGGTTCTCTACATGTAAAAATGTGCTCCTATATGGAGCTGATTCACAATCTTGAGTTTCTCTTGGACTCAAACTTATTGAACAGTAGGTGGAGGCCATGACAAGGACAGCCTTCCCACAATTATAGCTAGGGCAGCACTTTTGTCCTTTCCTGAATTAGAATGCATTGTACATAATCATTTTATTTATTTATTTTTCTTTGAATTATATAGCTGTATATCTCACATATGTGACTCTGAGCAGATTATAATAAAATAGATAAAAACAAACAAAACTTATAATACATAATGAAAACACATGAAAGCTGAATCTCATAAAATAATTACCAACAATGTCAGGAGATGGATTTACCACTTTTGGAGCTCCAGACCTAGGCACAAATCCAAATTTTTAGCGCTTGTGAAAGGCCAGCAGGGTCAGGGCTAGCCTAATCTGGGAATGATGTTCCACATAAGAATGCCACTCTTGTTTCTGTTACTTTAACATTGGAGGTTTGCAACTTCCTTGAAGACCATTGATGGAAGTTTACTCTTTTACAGCATGCAGTAATCTGGATAATTTACCCAATCTACTCCAAGAACTGCATTGTTTGCCAATTAGCTTTGGGGTGAATTTAGAGTTGGTTATCATTTTTAAAGTTCTCCATGGTTTGAGATCTCAATGTCTTCAAGAGTACCATCTCTGACTGCCTTCACTAAATCTGCCTGGCTCTTTGACCAAACAATAGGGGATAGTAAGACAAAATCTGTCCTTGGTGGTGGCTATTGTTAGAATGGGTAGGTTAAGTTTATGATTATAATGTTACGGTGTTTAAATTCTTTTGCTGATAATTATACAGTATATAACTTAGAACCTGTAGGAATAAAATGTCAGAGAGACAGACAGACAGACAGACAGACGTATATTTACTTTTTAAAAAATGAATAGATATATTAAGTTTATCCTGTTTTTTTCTGTTCAGTTGTAATAATTGCCATAATACTGTATATTCCTTAAGTATACTTTTTCACTTAAAAAATAATAAAACAACATCAGTGCATTTGGGAAATGAGTAAAATAAAACAAATAAATAGTTTTGAACAATATTTTATATCAGAGTTTGAGTTTCCAGATTTTAAATTCCATTTTCCTTCAGCCCTATCTACATGGCAAACGGGAGTGATGAAGGAAATTTGTAATATTAAAAACACCATATGTCAACCACATTTGTTTTATATAAACATATAGAATTCATTAATCAAACTCTACTGCTTATGATTTAAAAAAAAGATTAGGAGTCCATCAAGCCAACGTTTTTGCAAAAGAACAAGCTAATCATGACTTATTTGCATTTTGCTGGTGGTTTATTCTTTTAAAATTGATATTTGTAGATCTATTGAGGTTCAGCAGAAAACAATAACAAATCAGAAATAAGATGAGTAAATACAAACTACGTGAATTATCATTTATTGCATTAAGCCATATATGTAAACAGATAACATAAACCATGGTTTCAAATAGTGGTTCAGACATTTACATGCGAACCTACTATTATTTAATAATTTATATAATTTTGTTCAACGGCCATGTTGCTAAGTTAGAAGTTGTAGGCAAACTTTGCAAACCTGAGAAGGAAGCAGATCCAAAAAGAAAGCTCGCAGGTTTGTAGTCTGTAATGATAGATTTTGTGATCTTATTCTCAGCTTCCGAACCCAATTTGAAAGTTCGCTCCAAGTTAAAACAAAAAGTAACAGAAAGAAGAAGCAGCCCTTTACTCAGAAGGAAAGATGGAACAATGGTCTGCTCATTGAAGAAAAGATTATTTGAGATGACAGGTAATGAACTAGAAATATCATATCTAATTATTATTATAGTTAATTACATAGTCAGTCAGATATCCAGACTGGACTTGGCATTTTTATCTACCTATCGAGTCCTTCCTAAAGACTTGAGATAAGCAGATGTTAGGTTTGATAAGTTAAAGATATCTCAGAATATAAATTGTTCCAAGTAAAGCTGCCTTTTGCAATTGACTGATGGTTATTTTGTTAATCCAATGGTGTTCATGTAGTGCTCCAGTTGTTTTGGGATTTCACCCAAAGGTAGTAACATTGATACTACCTTTTCTTCTTTTGCCACAGTCATTCTATTTCTGTTTGAAGATCTTTGTATTTTGTTATCTTCTCCAGTTCTTTTTCTTCTATTCTGCTGTCTCCAGATATTACCACATTCACTATCCAAACTTTTTTGTCTTTCTTATCGACAGTTAAATCTGGGGTGTTATGTGGCAGGTCCCTGTCTCTGAATTCTAAAGCCCTGGAGCAATTTAACCTTCTTCATTTTCTTTGACTTTATTTATTTTGTGGTTACTCTAGTTCTTATTATATTATATTATTTCTGCCACTGGTTTCTTTAATGAGGATCATTATTTAGAAGATATCTTTAAAATCAGAGTAAATCCTAAGAATTGTGCACTTTTGAAAAATGATTTAGAAAAAGTTATTCACAAAAGTTATTCATTTATAATTTATGTAAAAATGAGCCACAGTAACTCCAGCTATATATATTTAAAAATGTCCAAACTTTTCCACAATTCCATGCAAGTCTTGAAGAAGGTTGTGCTATTAAAGTTACTTTAATTACAGTTTATTTTTAAAATAGCATCTTTATTTTGTAGTTTGTGTAGAAACCTGAAAAAGATCTTAAAGGAGGTTCCTTTAATAAATAGCAGAGTGCTACCATGTTTGTGCTTACATGATATCTGAAACCGTTCTCAATAATTTCAGACACCTTAGTAAATAGCTAATTTAAAGGAACCAAATGTTTGTCTATTGGTCATTAGCAACAAGATTATTTTTGAAGACAGTATTTATGAGGCATGTGTTACTTTTTATATAAAAAAAGGCATTTTATGTTTGCAAGATGAATAGTATATATAAACATACCATTCTGTTTTGGTATATTACACACACACACACACACACACACACACACACACACACGTGTGTGTGTGTGTGGTTCTTATTCTTTTGATCAACTCATAAAATATATTTTCTTTGTCTACATAAAGAACTTTAATAGGTGCTTTAATCTATTATTCAATAGTGGTATATATAGTGGCCTCACCATGTAATCTTAAAAAAGCACGGCTTTTTTATAGCAAAACAAAGTACGATAAAATCATTAAGATACTATATTTAGGTTTTGAAGATTCCTGTTTTTCCCCCTAGAATTCACTGACTGAACTGCAAATGAGGTATTGTTTTTTATTAGTTGCTCATATAAAGGCCAGTTCACAACTGAGTCCTCCAGGGGTTTATCCAAACAGCCAAGGAATGGCAGCAGGCCTCATGAATTGATGACATGTTATCTTGACCTTTGGGAGTCCAGTATCTCTATCATGCTGGTCTCTTACAGAGGGAGCAGAAAATGAAGCCAAAGGTACTTCCTTTTCCTTTACTCATTAGGAACTTTTTTTTTAGTATTTTGCCTACCACTGAGAAACTTGCCCCTCTTGGAAGGAGGAAAATATTGCTCAAGTAATAAATTGTGGGGTTTTGTGTATTGAAAACATTATGAGGTAAAGAAAAATTATAACATGAATAAAAGACTACATTGTGTGGGCAACTTATTTTCTGTTGTAGCTGAAACTTTCTGATTACCAATCCTACTTAGATTTATTTCTTTTACCAACATTCCAGAATCATCAGTTGGTAGCAGTTCTCCAGGATCAGGCCCAAGTTCACCATGTAATGGTCCTACAAGAAATACAGAGAATGAAACATCAGTATTGCCTTTGAATTCCCCAGCTGAGGTAAGAAAATAATGGTTTTATGTATCTGGTATTTGGATTACTGCACAAACTTTAAGATACTAAAAACTATAAGAAGTCCAAATACAGTGCTTAAGTAGTTTGGGGCACCAGGTGATTTATCATGTAACATCCATCTGTTGAGAACTACACAGATTATAATTTTGTTTCTGGATGCAATTCAGGGAGGTGATTGCCACCTTTAAAGTCCTTTGTAGTTCTTCCAGTGTAGTCTGCCTATCCTTTTAAATTTGCAAAATAAGGTTCTCTCTGGGTTGCTACTTTAGCCAGTGTCATCTTCAGAGAACTCAAGTTTGGATGTTCTCAACTGGCTTCCCACTCCTCTTTGGAACAGCATTCCCTCCAATTTCAATAGCTACACTGCAACTGTATAGGTGGTCCTCAACTTATAACCACAATTGAGCCCAAATTTTCTGTTGGTAAATGAGACATTTGTTAAGTGAGTTTTGCTCCATTTTATGACCTTTTTGTCACAGTTCTTAAGTGAATCATCAGAATTAAATTAATAACAAAGTTGTTAAGTGAATCTGGCTTCCCCATTCACTTTGCTTCTCAGAAGGTCAAAAAATTGATCACATTACCACAGGATATTGCAATTGTCAAACAAGTTGCCAAGGATCTGAATGTTGATGGGGATGCTGCAACGGTAGTGTGAAAATGGTCATAAGTTACTTTTTTAGTGCTTGTATAACTTCGAACAGTCACTAAATAAAGTTGTAAGTTGAGGACTACCTGGATTTATAATTCAATCTTTATTGATTAGCCCTTGGGCCATATTAAAGTGCAGAATTCCAGAAACAAATTATTACTAAAATCCGATAAAGCAATTTAAAATGGAATTGGATAAAATACAATTTTAAATGAAATTGGAATAAAATACAATAATTTAAGATATAGATAAAATATGATAAAAATATATTTTGGTGTCAGCCCTACAATCTACCCCAATCAGTCCCACATATGCAGATCTCAACTGAACCATTTTGCTTAAGTACTGTGCTATGTTAAATATTATTTTCATATTATAAGTTGTTTTGATATGGGGGTCCCATTGAGTCATTTGTTTGGTATATAGATCAAGGTACCTGTTTCTCGCCTTCTTATACAGGCAACAATCAAATAGGATGTGAGCCAGGTCTTCTACCTCTGCCGCTCCGCGTAAATATCTCCCTAAGATGTTTTGGCAGTTGTAGCTTCAAATAGCTGTCTATTTAAAAAGTATGTTTGTATTTGCTCAGCCATCTCAAGTTATCCACCTTATTAAGGATAGCTATATCATTTTGTGTTTCTATATCCTTGATTCTTTGGGCAGCTCTTTTTTTAAATCGTTCTCCTGTTACGCAAGAGACAGGAAGGCCACAGCTTCTTACAAAATTTATTAATGTGATCTAGGAGATTTGTGATCTTGATTTTATTTCCTCTAGTAGACATAACTTAGAAAGTCTATCAGTCTCCATTTCATTTACTTTGTGCCAGTAGTTATATGCTTTAATTTTGATAGTGCATGAGTTGTATGGATTGCCAATCCAGCTCTAACTGCAACAGCAGATGTTCTTGGATCTACACCCAAAATACATCTCAAATTCTGGGACTGTGTTTGTTCTAGTAGTGTGGTTCAGTATAGACCCCAAACTTCTGCTCCATAAAAGAGCATGGGGTAATCTTAGCTTTGTATACTTTAATTAATGGAGTTATGGGCCCTGGGTAACTATGATTATTTAGTTTAAGCAGTAAATTCAAACGAGCTTTTGCTCTAACTATACTCCATTGATGATGGCAAGCCCAAGATCCAGTCTCATAATGCTTAATGGTTAAAGGTGTTAGCCTGTTCAATTAGTTCACCGTCTAATTGCCATCTATGTTTCTGATGATGTTTTCCAAACATAGTCAAAACGTAGTCACCGAACCGGTAGTAACACCGGTTGAATCCCACATCTGACTTCCTCCTTGAGCAAGGGGTTGGAGTACAAAAACTCCAAGATCCCTTCCAGCTGTATTTTGATTCTGATTTAAAAAACATCATTTAGTTTCAGATATACTCTGTTTCTTTTTGCTAATCATTGATGTAATGGGGGGAAATGAAATTGAAAATTTGCCAGAAATTTAAAATCCAAGGTTATAATTATTTAATTATGTATACAAGCAGATGGGTCAGTTTTAAACAATTATATTGGTATTTTATTTGAGTAATATTACAGTATATTTAATAAAACATTTCTGATACAAACCACAATTGACCAGAAACTTATTAAAGAATATATGTTCCTTGATTCTTATGTCTTGGAGCATATAAGTTTTTAAAAGCTTATATGCAAAGCATAACAATATATATTCAATTACAGACGCATGCAATCCAAATATCTAGATAACCTTGATTTAAACCAGTTTAGATTTTTTTATTTTACTTTATTTTACTGAGTTGTCTGACTAAGTGCAGAATGATCAAGCAATGCTTATTTGAGAACATGAAAATAATTTATTTGGTTCTTTGGAAAATTAGTTTAATAGTTGCTTTATTCTGAAGTATATTTTTTTCCTGATATTCATTTATAGGTCTAAAAATATGTTGTACAGTTAATAATCATTTGATTTACGTTCAAATTTAGTATATCAGTACAGCCTTAAATTTAATTTATAGTATGTCTGTACTATTTATAAATTCTGACAAAAGTGATATTGGAATCATTTCAAGTGTACCTTGATTTTTCCTTGTTTTCAAAATAAATACTGATAAAATGAAAGTGGCATTGAAAGGCCAGAAACTTAAGTTCAGGAGGAAATGTTTTTCGGTTTCATAGAATTAGGGAAATGAAAATATTCAGCTTTATCAAAGGCATTACATTTATCAGTTGATTCTCTCAGGTCAGTTCAGAATCAACATGGTATTTATTAGCTTTCTTGACCAGCATGCAATAAAAGTTCATTTGCTTTCTGTTGCAAATCCTAGTTGATAATATGGCACAAGTCTCTTAAATATGCTCTACATTTGCCAATTATTTCATTTTTATGAAATGTATTTCATTACTCCAACAAGTTTTGTACATGCCCAGTGTTCAGTAAAAATCTTTGATGTAAAAAGATAATGTTTATTTATTTGAATATTATATCCCATAATATTTAGATACTGTTCAAGATAGCTAGTAACCTAATATCATCTCCCATTCCCCAAAAGAATGGTGAGAAAAAATGCTTTATCACAAAATATGCAGGTAGAATAAAATCAACTTTCAATTTAAATTTACATTGCATGTAAATCTAAATTAAGATCTTAAAGAACTGATAAAGGGCCATTACTATGCTAATCTAGCCTTTTAGGAAAGGGTCAGGTCAGATGTGGGCCACTGAGGAGCCTTCTTATCCTTCTGTAGATTTCTGTAGTTGTATGTGTGTAGTTAGGATGAAAGATGCTTATTAGTAACTGGAGTACTAAATGTTGATGAAATAATTTAAGATTATATGGAATTATCAAAATCCTTTGCTGGAAAACTATTTTAGAAAAGAATTGAGTTGTGAGTTGGTCTCCAAAGCTAATGAAACACTTTTTAATACCTTTGAAGCAGGGTCTTCTTACTCTATAGCTATATTTTCAATACACAGATACAGACACAAACACACACACACATACACCTAAAACTAGAATGAGCAAGAGAGAATGAGAAAACATTTGATATTATATCACATGATCAGAAGGCAAGAGTTCAATTCAAATTTGATGTCTTTTATTCATTTCTTTTAGAATGATCTATTAGAAACTTCTCTCAAAATTTGGAAAATACTATGAATTGAACTTGAGATCTATTGCATGCAATCATATATTCCTTCTCATGTGAATTAAATTATCAGAAATTAAACTTACATATTTTTTAATGATATACTAACACAAGGCAATCTACATTTCCCGTTGCTCTGCAAAATAGATGGGGATTACCAAACTCTTGACTCCTATGAATGAAAGAAAAGGGGTACACCTAAGCACCATTACTACAAAGGCATTTTCTGTTTTGGTGAAACAGTTCATTATATAGAAGATTATAAAATAAATGCCTGACATTTCCATTAAAAAGAATAGGTAGACACATGATAGGCAAGAATTGGGAAGGTGACATATTTTTGTTAACCATCAGGCAAGGTATTTAAAATAATTCTTAAATAGATGATTGTATTAATTATAATTGTATTTAGCTGCATTCTGGACTTGGATTCATGCATCAAAGAAACTTATTAAAACTTAATTTAAAAAACCATTTCTTTGCAAAATCTACTATTCAGCATGTAATTTGCATATACTTGCATTAATTATGTTGATTTCTACTAAATTCAATAAAAATGAAGAAATGGAAAAACATTTGCAAGATTGCAACCTGTGAAATCTTTTGATAAAAAAAATAGCATAAGGGAAAGTAATTTGTCAGATAGAAAGCTAAAGGGATAATTCTTCAGGTCATTGGTAGGACAATAACCTCTGAAGCTGCAAAGCCCAGTTCAAACTCCAACAGTGACTTTTTCTAATAACGAATTAATTGTATGTGTGAACTCTGATCCAAGGGCAAGCGTGTGACCTCTTCACACTGATAAGTAGCTTCTCTTTGGCCCAGAACAATCCCCTTCCCTAAAAGGTTACATTGATAGCTAACATGTGGTGTTTTTGAGTCATAAAGTTCTGCCTAAGATTCCAGGAAGTTAAAAATATAGAATCTCAAAATGCATTACTCTATACAGCAGTAATTTCAACACAGAAAGTTTAATTTGGATAAGAAAATAATGCTGCATGATCTGTTAATTTTTGAGCACTAATGCGTTCTGGAAAGACTCTGCTGTGTTTCATCATATTAAACAATAAAACAATAAAAAGAATATTTTCAATAAAAACAATAAAAAGGATATTTTCTCCATTATAATTAAGAAATAGGTGCTCATTTTAAAACATATTGGAGTGGGGGAAAACATGCTTGCAGCCTTTAAAAGGAATGTTTTGGCTGAATATTAAAACAAACAAATTTACTATTATATTATACGGTATTATTTATTCTGCTCTTGAAATGTTAGTTAGGAAACAAGGCCATCATTTAACAGGTAAAACATACGGTGTGCATACCAAAATCTGTGTTATCTGTAGGCTAAAAAGGATTTTAATGTAAAATACTACATACCTGCTGCTAAAGAAGTAAGAAGTAAGAGATAAGAAAGTAGTAACCTACATTCAGCAAGGGATCTGCTATAGTAAAAAGATTTTTCTGTGTTCCATTATTGTTTTAAATATATATTGATTGTATGGAAATATTTTCAATCTGCTTATTCATATATTATATTAGAATAGTTGAATTATATCAGTTTCAGGTTTACAGTATTTTAAACAAAGTAAAATTAGTTTTTTTAAAGCATTTATTTATTTCAAGTTGAACTGTTGATATTAGGGTATAGTAGATATTGCATATTAGAAAATAAGTTGGAGGAACATAATTGCTTATAACAATAGAAATAGCTCGCACAGATCTAGTTTAGGTGCATGTATCCACATCATTAAATTTCTTTATTGCAGGAATGCCTATATATAGCAAATTAAATTCTTATCTAATCTTAGTGTTCTACTATTATATTTTGTATGATTTTTATAGTATTATATGTTATATAATTTCTATGGACCAGACTTATACTTCTTTAAATATGTAACTGTTTACCATAATTAAAACATCCTATCTGTATACAATGGTAAAAGGAATTTGGAAATGTTCTGTAGAGAAGGCATATACAATATCTGTAGACCCATGTATCCTAACCATACCTCTTCAATGGCCTCAGTTATTAAGAAGAAACTAGTCTAAGATTCCTTATCTTTTTAGACAGTTCAGGAACAAACTAGTTACTTTAAATCTTGCAGGCACAATAATCCAAGGGAATTCCCTTGGATTTTGATGCCTGTTTTACATAGCCTACCATTTCAGCTCTCCAAACAGAAAATGCTTCAGTATTTAAATTTCATTGAATTACTCTGTGTGTTTGCTGTAGCTTATTATGTGGTGTATTTTTTAAAAATTAAGAACTACATAAGAATTTCATCCTAGATTTCTTTCTTAAATGGCAACTCTCTAGGATCAGGAAGATTTATTTATTTATTTATTTATTTATTTATTTATTTATTTGATTTGATTTGATTTGTCAATCGCCTACAAGTTACAGGTATAAGAATAAACATAGTTTTGAATACATGAGATAGATACTTATAAGAAAAATGAAAAAAATAGGACAGGGACGGTAGGCACGTTGGTGCGCTTATGCACGCCCCCTACAGACCTCTTAGGAAAGGGGTGAGGTCAATAGTAGACAGTCTAAGGTTAAAGTTTTTGGGGTTTGGGGAAGAAACCACAGTCAGGTGGAGTATTCCAAACATTGACCACTCTGTTGCTGAAGTCGTATTTTCTGCAATCAAGTTTGGTGTGGTTAACCTTGAGTTTGTATCTATTGTGTGCTCTTGTATTGTTATGATTGAAGCTGAAGTATTCATTTGCAGGTAGGACATTGCAATGTATGATTTTATATATTATATTTAGATCGGACCGAAGGCAGCATAGTTCTAGATTTTCTAGGTCTAGAGTTTCAAGTCTGGTGGCATAAGGTATTCTGCAATGAATAGAGGAGTGGAGAACTCTTCTTGTGAAATAGTATGTACATCAAGAAAAACCTTCTTTTTAAAGGTCTTCACCATAGGCCACATATGCTCTGTATAGAAGATAAACATCCAATCATCAGTTCATGGTCAAAACTGGTTGAAGAATCTGACTTGGCAGTGTAAATCAGATGGGAATAAAGAAGGTTCTATATACAAGTAAAATAATTACCCATATTATTATTATTATTGAGAAACAATAGTAATCCAGGATTCCCATCATTAATATTTCCATGCCCTATATAGGCATGCTAGGGATTGAACTTGGGATATTTTAAATCAGTATGTGCTTTACCCAGCAGTATGTTTAAAACATACCACTGGGTAAAGTTTGGACACATGTTTAAAACATACCACTCAAACTCCACCCTCTGAATCAAGGCTGGTGAGCTGTGCAGGTGCACCTATCGTGTGCACGCCAAACGTGTGAATTGCGCATGCACAGGGCTCAGAAACAGCCCTTCCCTGCTGACCTGTGCTGTTTTTTAACTCAGCTGAGGTGCGGCAACCCGCTCTGCCACGCGAATCAGCTGAGCTAGTAAACAGCAGAATATAGGAGAGGTGAGAAGTAAGAGCAGGAGCATGTGGGTGGGGCCAGTCAAAATTTTCCCTACCAGTTGTCCGAACCAGTCAAAATTTTACCTTCAGGACTGCCAGGACCAATCAGAACTGGCTGAAAACCACCTCTGGCTGGAGCCACAGCGTTTGCCTAAAGATGCATGTAACAATTAGTCTGAATTCTCCCCTGCACAGAATATTCTCATTGGGCCTGACATTTTGTGGCTTTTTCAATTTGTAACATCCAAGAAAACAAAATGTATGGCTCCTTATCATTCACAAGTTGTGTGACATTTCTTGGACCAACTGACCACAGAGGGTAATCGTTCATTCCACTGGATATTGCTGTCCTACTCTTTATACCATTTCAGAAAAGCTATTATGAACCATTCCTGGCAGGAAACTATTATTTCTTTTGAATTAAATACATACCAACATCAAGTGTATTTTTTTAATGACAAAAATATTTTTAATGATACACTTTAATGACACAGGCAAGCTTTAAAGCTTAGTTTTAAATATCAATCATATATTTCTAAACCTGGGCATTTTAAAATACATTAAATTAATATATGTAAAAGCATATACATAAATTATTGTGAAATATAAAGAAATATAGATTAATATTATTCATTACATAACATATTGCATAAAAACAGTTCACAAGTTAATATGCCACTTGCAAGTTTCCAAAAACTGTAAATATAAACAGCATTTCACACAAAATTGTTATTGTCATGCTCCAGCATATAATTTATGTATATATTGTCATCATTTCTATTTTATTTTCATGTGCACATGACTAAAAATATTTTACACTGCTGCATGTTTTCAGTACAATTCTAAAGGATGACTTATATAGACAATTCCTTTATGATGTCAATGATACGTTTAGTCTCCAAACAAACTCTATAGGGAGGTTATGTTTTGGAATAACATCCTGTGTTTTTGTGCTGTTCAATTCTTTACTGATGGTCTGAGGTTGCATTGTATTAACTCTAGGTATTTTCCAATGTTAATTGATATCCCAGGTTTGTCTAGAGGAAAATCTACAGCTCTACACAACATGCTTGACAAGTTATTATATTTATTTTAGTGCACAGGATCCCTCATAGAGGTGGTCTATTATTGGAGTGCCATATGCTTTTTGTTTGGGAAGAAAGCAGTCCCTGTGTCATACTGTTACAGAGGGTATTCTTTTTCAAGGATGTTGTTCCCTTGAGGACCATATCATGCCAGAGTTCCAAAGTCCAGTAAGACCTTTTGCAGCTCTTATTGTGTAAAAAAAATCTAGGAAAGAGGGAAGAGTTAAACAATAACAACAAAAAAAGGTAATTCTAGAAGGTATAGTAGACCACATGTTGAAGAACATGAATTTCACAGAAGGAAAGGGCAAAATTAACATTTTCATTAAGAACTTGCAATAACTGTGAGAAAAGCATGCCTAGAAAAACACGTTTCATGCTTTATCTGATGTAGAGTGATTAATACTTACAAACTGTTTACATATCGTAAATATTGTATTAAATCGTGAAATGTCATGTTATATTATCTCAGATATATAGGAAGAAAAATAGTAATACTTTATCAATATTTTGGATGATATCTGAAATTAAGGAGCCATATACCTTATGAGCCCTATAGAATGAATTGGAACCGAATAACCAATGCACATTATATAAGCTTAGATAAATAGTGTTACCATTATAGATGAATAAGAGAAAGTAGCAATTCCCAGCTAATGTCAGGAGTGCAGTATTTATTATTCCCCAGCCACATTCAGCACACCAGGTGCCAACAAAATACTTGACAACTCTGCTAAGTTTTGCTGTTCCATGCAAGCAGTATGAACAAAAAGTAATGTGAAGATTAACCTGTTAAGCTATCACAGTGCAGATATACTGGCAATTAAGTCGGAATTTCAAGTCGGATGTGGATTAATTTTCTATTCCATGTTCCAATGGCTTGAAATTATTAGCCGTAATTGTGAAATTGTGTTCTAAGAATTGTGATCCAAAGTTTCTCATTATCAGGATTTCAATGGAATACCACTAGGATGAAAGAGAAATAATTTCCTCTTGTTTGTCTAACAAGAGCCAAACACAATCTTCTCTTTTTAAAAATTTCCACAGGATATGGTTCCACGACATTGCATTCTCATCAATAAAGAATCAATGAACCTTTTGAATCTCTATGCATCTCCTTCTTTACCTAACATCACTTTAGGACTTCCGGCAGTACAACCACCACTCACAGTAAGTGACTGGTTTAGCAGTACTTTTGCTGACTTTAGTTGATATATATTAGCATACTCTCAAGTCGTTAGTTCAAGACAGAGATAAAATAATACAGAATGATTTCAAAGAAAAAAAAATATATACTGTTGAAATAGAGAGTCTTTATTTTACATTTTTCCTCAATAATTTTGTGGATATTTCAAGTAAGGAAAGAAATTATCATAGATCTATTAATTTTCAACATTTCAACATTAAAGACAATTTAATTCTTTTGACTCTCACTTTTTGTATTTATCTTTTACCAGCTTTTTTGTCTGTCAAGGAATGAATTTGGGGAATTGATACAGATATGAAATGCTAAATGACAAGAAAGGCTGAAGATGCCATATCTCTATATTAAACATTAGCTTGTGCTGTGGGAATAATAAAGTTTCAAAATTTCTTTTTTCAGTTTTTAAGTGTGTAATTTGAAAGTTTTGTTTTTAAATATTTTCTTAATTTGCTCTGTAGGTGTCATCACCATTTACAGAAAAACAAAAGAATGAGATGCAGTCAAACAAGCAAGGGGTAGCCATGTTTAGTCAGCCTAGGGGGACTATCAGTTCACTTTCAAGTCCTCAGCCCATTGTTCCAGAGGGAAAGCCAAACTATAGCCATCAGGCTATCTTGCAACATTTGCTATTGAAGGAGAAAATGAGGCAGCAAAAACTTCTACCCACAGGTAATTATGAATGAATTAATGGAAAAAGACTTTATTTTTAACCAAAAATTCAATTGCAGAGAAAAATAGGAAGTTTTCTTGAACTAACCCAACGTCTACTGTCTCCAGGATAAACAATCCTCAGTTCAGAGTTCATCTGCAAACCCTAAATTGCTTTTATGTCACCCCTAAAATATACTCTGACCCAAATGCCCTAGTTTACTGACAAGGGTGTATTTTTCCCAATTTTAGGGATAAAATAGAATACAATTATCACTGAATTATCCAATGTTTAAAATATAAAAGAGACATGAATCCCCTCTTATTCTCCCCAAAACCCAGTTCCACTAAATCTAAGACTAATCCATTGCAATCGCCAATACCAGAAAGTATTTCCCCAAGCCAAAGAACTATCTCCAGATAATTTCTAACATATATTAATTGCCAGCACCTGCAGACTGGTTTTTCAGTTTTTTTAGAAGAGATACAAAGGATATATGAAGTTTTTACATTTTATCTACCAGGATTCTGCTTTCATCAAACTCATTGACTTTTTTATTCTAAATTTTTAAAAATATTAATGTAATAACTGTGTAATCATTTCTATCATTTCTAACTTATACTATATCAAATATTACTGTTATACTTTTTTTAAAGGAACAGAAATATTAATACTGAATTAATAAATTGCTATTTTCTACTTCAGGCAAATTAGTTCCAGTTTTATTCTGACTGTCCAAATCATTGAATTGATCTGTTGGTTTTATTCAGAAAATCCAGACTTATGGATCATTTTATGCAAATTAATTTGATCACTGAATCAAGTGTGAATATGTGCAGTTTTTATAAGTCAAATTGAAGATACAAAATTCGGCTTGATATTTGCAGTAAATTGTCTCTTCAGTTTGAAAGAACAATGTACATTGGTGATTCAAATATCACACATGCCTAATTATATATTCAATTAGTTCAGTTTTATGAAAAATGATAATAATAGTCTTATTATTGTCTTCATTGTCTTTTCTTTTGATGAGAGTTATGTTGTTGGCCTGCAGGTACAGGATCTCTTCATCCACAGTCACCATTGGCAACCAATGAAAGTGTCTCAACTGGCCTAAGACCTACACATAAGTTACCTCGACACAGGCCACTAAACAGAACCCAGTCCTCTCCCCTTCCTCAGAGCACCTTGGCTCAACTTGTCATTCAACAACAACATCAGCAGTTTCTGGAGAAGCAGAAACAGTACCAGCAGCAGATTCACATGAACAAAGTAAGTTTTTATTTGAATTCAGTACATAACAGTGTGCATACATATATTCAAGATAGAAGTGGCTAGATATAAGTTCAGTTTACAGTAGAGGTACTTTTACATATTTTTTTTTAAAAGAAATCATTGCCACGCACTGCGAGTGTGATTATACAGCAGCATTTTGGCTTAATGATATAAAAATATTAACACATCTGTTCTGCAACCTTATAATGCATATAAAAGATTGACATGTCACGTCTGTCATTTACCATTTATCATTAGGTTGAGACTTAATGGAGGCAATAGAAGAACTGGTGGGGGGAGAGGAATCCTTGTCAGAACAGCTCCCCCATGATGTTATATGGAGTTGTGATTAAGTAGTTTGTCCAGTTTAGTACTTTTTGAGAACCTCTTAAAATAAAGTTGGAGTGGCACCAACATCACAAGCATAGGCTGTATTCTAATAATGAAGCCTATTATTTTCTATTAATAAAAACTGAAAAAAACTATATTGTTATAGATTTCCCCCTGTAATAATATTTTTTTGTATTTTTAATGTTAAAAAGGTACTTAAATCAATTATATTTCTCTTGTAATCAGTTCCAGATATAAACTAACACAGTGATTAGAATGATAACTACAAAAGCTAACAGAGGGCCAAAATACACATTTCTCTGGAATATTTCTACTATTAAAAAAAGAAACAAGTAAAATGGAGCAACAATTTAGCAATATTTCATTTTAGTGAGAGAGAAAAAATTGCAGATAGTTTCTTCTGTCATTTGTCAAAAACCCAGGTTTTGATGTAGGAAATAGTATCCCTTCTCATTGGAGGATTGTACTTATGGGATGCAATACAGTGACCTTCTCAAAACATTTTAACTGAGATGTAAATTTTGACATCTCATCTAGAAGTCAGCAGAGTCTTGCCCTTGCTTTCTGAAAAATAGATGTGTGGAAACCTGAACTCGGCTTCCTATTTAAAGGTACTTTGCTGTTGCCAGATTTAATATAATTCTATCAAGATGACAGCTTGTTTCCTTGTAGAGTCCTTTAATCATAATTTTAGAATTCCATTCTGCCCAATAAAAGGAACAGGATTCTGGCAGTTCCAGTTAAACAATTGTCATAGATATCAAAAGACTGACACTACAACAGAACTTTACTGTTGCAAGTATCTTTGATGTAAAAGATGCCATACCTATTCACACCATGCACAGTAGACTATTTTCAGTCATCTGAAATATTAAAAATAAAATCAGCCAGGCCCCATATTTGCTTCCCTCGGGAACCAACTATTTCCTTCAAATAAACTTTCAAGCAGTCATTACTATAGTGCTTTACTACTTTAATACCTAGCATTAAGACACATACTGCCTCTGATCTAGGACATAAAATATAGTCAATTAGTTGTTATTTTATCAATTTTAAAAAATTGATAGCCATCTGTATAGTTTATGATAGAAACTAGATGTTCTGTGCAAAGATACATTTCTTTTTCATTTGCTAAAATCCATATCATTCAGCCTAGTGATGTCTATAATCTATTTTTGTCAGGATAATGAAAGCATTAACTTACCTCAAGCCCAGCCCTTTCTATGTGTCATGATCTTTAAAAAAAAGTGAAATATTCCTAACACACTCTGACCCCTTTTGCCTCTCTCATAGATAATTCAAATTTGATTCACCTTCTCATATTTTGAGAAAAAGAAGAAAAAAGTACTATAACATTCTATCCAATTTCTTTCACATCATTACTAATTTAAATCCTGTTATAACCTTTCTATCTACTCATTTTTAAATTACAAATTTCCATTGTTGTAAATTTCAAGTTGTATATACCCTTGATTTCACAGAACTGAAGATGGTTCTGTAGATTTAAATGAAAGATCTGCAGCATCTATTTTTCTATTTTTTCACAACAGCCACACACTGGATTGTATTCTCAATCGGTATTTATAGAATTCCAATATTCTTTTCCCGATCTGTTTCTATCACATGAAATTAAAAATTGTACTCTGGATCAACTGAAATTCATATTGTCTACAAAGGCAAAAAGACCTAGTCTAGATTGCTAAAAACTTTTTTTTTGACCTCCTGAGTTTTCCCTGTTAGAGTTGAATTCAGGACAGCTATAAATTATTCACTTAAAATTATTCATGTATTCATTAACCAAAAGAGTACAGATACCTAATACCAAAGATCTGTTTTTAAAAAAATCCAGATTAATCCATTTCCCTTTCATTTGTTCAAATTAACTGCCAATTTGTTTGCCACACCTACCTGAGTTTTACAATAAAATGAGAGGTAGAGCTGAGTTCCAGCCATAGTTTGAGTGTGTTATGATATGTACAGAATAACCCTTGAGTAACAAGGATATGCACATGGAAACGTTTATGAGAGTAGTTATGAATAATTATCCAGCCACACACAGATACACTAAATTGAGTTAGTTTACTTTAAGCAATAGCACAGTCCAATAAACGGTCCAGGTCATATATGTTTAACAGTCCAAAGAATATCCAATTACAAAGTCTTCTTACAGGTTGCCTTTGTCATTTACAGTAAACAAAAATATCAAAGTATAAGCACAGCATAAATACAACAGAGATAGCAACAGAATGTCAGAGAGACAGAAGGTCAGAGAGAGCAAGCTGTGATCTCTAGCTCCCTCTTATGGTAATTTGCAATATAATCAACCAATCGGAATACAGTATAAATCAATACAGTGATTTTGTCTTAAAGCTACAAACATACATTGTTGGTTTATATATTGCCAACCCAACTAATTGTTAGACAGATTCCTAACATTCTCCCCTTTGGGTAGGTCGATATGTAATACACTACATCTTTAAACCATAATTCTCACAACACTCTTTATGCTTAATTGCACCTTGAGCTTTCGTGAAATGATCTGCAATATTATGTTCAGTCATGCAGTATTCTAACTGAATTAATTTATTTTGAACATACTGTCTAACGTTCAAATATCTCAAATCAGTATGTTTAGACCTTGTTTTAACAGCTAAATTAGTAGCCATACTAATTGCAGATTGATTGTCTTCATAAACAATAAACGGATCACGTACAGTAATTCTAATATCCTTCAACAATTGTTTATAATATATCAATTCCATACACATTAATGATAAACATGAGAATTCTGCTTCCATAGTGGATAATATAATATGTTGTTGCCTAATAGACTTCCATCCTATTAAAGCATTACCGAACATTACCACTATACCTGATGTTGACTTACGAGTCATTATATCAATAGCAAAACTTGCATCAGCATATGCAGTTAACATTAATTCATTACTTGGTTCTAAATATAATGAATAATGGATTGTGCGTTTTAAAACCTAATTATTCGCTTAGCTGCTTGCCAATGCCTTTCATTCGGTTCAGCGTTATACCTAGCCAATTGGTTTACACTGTAAGATATATCTGGTCTAGACAAATTACCCATATATGAAAGACTACCGATTAAGGATTGATATATTACCTTATCAAACATAGGACTTTTGATATCACTATGTGAAAATTCCTTACTCACTGGTGTCTTAGCAGATTTACAATGCTCCATGTTATAGTGTTTTAATAATTGGCTAATCTTCTTGGCTTGTGAAATTTTAAAACCTTTAAATTTTAAAACCTAAGTTTTCACTATATCAAGACCCCAATAATGCTTAATCTCCCCTAAATTTCTAATTCTGAACTTTTTCTGTAATCACTTGCTTCTTGTTCAGTTTTAGTTATAATTGCTAATAACAGTAATAGAGAAATTAAACCATCGTTTTCTCTTCGGAACAAACAAGGATCAGCTATACCAGCTTCAAAACCTATTGAAACTAATTCCTTTACAATACATTTATTCCATTCATAACCGGATTGTTTTAGACCATAAAGACTTTTCTTTAATTTCCAGTAATCAGTTTTTCCATCATCCTTTAAACCTAATGGCTTTTTCATACAGATGGTATGTTGTAAAGGTGCATGAATGTTAGGGATAACATTGTTTACCCTAACTGGTTTGGGTAAAAATAATAAATATGGTATCATGGTTTGTTAGTTAAAGTGTGTGTAACTTTAACTGCAAGAATGTAATTAAGGGTGTGGTTGTAAAAGCACTATATAAGAAGCGAGGCAATTCCAGCTCTCTCTCTCTGGCTTACTGATCCCTAATTACTGAATGGATTGATGACTGCGTTCTTGCTGAAACGGGGAGAGAAGAAGTGTTGATTTTTCTCAACGGAGAGAAAATAAAGATTGGACTGATTTATTGTAAGTGAACTGACATTGGCTACTCAACACGGATTTTGCAAATAGAATATCCTCGACAAGACTTGACTGAAATTGATATATGACTAATGGACCGTTTGTTTGACTATGCTATAATTCTTAAATGGAATAAACAATATTTTTGATAGCACAAGCGTATCTGTATTTTACTGCGTGTTAACTAGAAAAACTTATCTCACACATTTACCTGTCTTCAAATCTGACTTTGCTGCACATTCTGTTTAGTTTGTTTTCCTTAACACCCGTTGGGGAATCCAGGCTTAACACTGGTTATGGGCCCAGAGAGACTGCAAAGTCAGTTTAATTAGGATAAAAACAGGTTTATGTAAAAAGTGAGATTTTGTGTTGTTACACGTTACAGTAAACAGACAGCTGTGTTTTATCAATTATAGTTTTATATCCATATTTGAAACATGGCACAAGTCAGTCTACAAAGTTTGTCCCTTATATCCAAGCTGGATGGAACAAACTATGTTTCATGGTCTATGAAATGTAGTCTACTTCTACGAAGAGAAGGTCTGTGGAACATAATTGAAAATCCACCAAATGTAGAAGAATGGGATTCTGAAGATGAGGAAGATAGTAAAAAGATAGAAGAATTTAAACAGAAAAATGAACAAGCACTTTGCATCATAGGACTAACATTAACTGATCAGCAACTTGTTCATATACGTGGGAGAGCAAACAGCTGTTGGGTGTTGGCAAAAACTGAGGAGGATTTATGTTCGAGATAACGTTGGTGCTCACATAAATCTAACACGGAAGCTTTTCCGCACGTATCTCCAAAAAGAATGGTGATATGCTGAGTCATTTGAATACTATGAAAAGCATTTTTTCAAGAACTTCATGAGAAGGAGTTAATTTTCTCTGAGCTACACCAGGTCTACATAATTCTATCTTCATTAGACGAAAGTTTTGATGACTATGTAACTTCCCTTGAAATATTGCCTAAAGAAAGCCTAACTTTAACTGATATCACTGGCAGATTGATTGAAGAGGCCAGAAGAAGGCTTGAAAGAGATCAGTTAAGGAGGGAGCAACCTCAAAAGGAAAACAATGAATCTCCTACTGCATACGCAATTAAAAAGTGTTTTAATTGTGGGGGGAGAGGACATTTTGCAAGATTTTGTAAGAAACCAAAGCGCCAGAATGCAAGCCAGAATGCTGTAAGCCAACAAAGAAGAAATAAGAATTATGAGTTAGCAGTGTATAGTAATGAAGTTGTAAAAATAATTTATGGGTGGTTGACAGTGGTGCGTCCCACTGTATTACAAATGATAACAAAAAATTTGTAAAAATGTCCATGAGTTCACAACATATCTCATTAGCAAACGGCTGGAAAATTAAAGCAAAAGGTGAAGGTATTGCACATTGTTCTAGTATAAAGGAGAACATAAAAATGTTATATGTACCTCAACTTAAATTTAATTTGCTTTCAGTTAGAATGTTGGTTAGATTAGGATACATACCGTATATACTCAAGTATAAGCCGAGTTTTTCAGCCCATTTTTTGTGCTGAAAAAACCCCCCTCGGCTTATACTCGAGTCAGATTCCCCTCTGAAAAAAAATGGTGTGGAGCTCTGGAGCTGGGCAGCCGCTTCCCTGCTTCCGTGTTTCCTTTACAACTTGTAAGCATGGGGGTAATTGGAAGCAGAAAAGTTCTTGCATGAGGATATATTGTTTTTTCTTTTTTAAACTGTTTTTAGGGGGGGGAAGACCCACCATCATGTGAGAATGCTCAGACACGAAATCTATCCTCCCGAAAATAAGTGTGTGTGTGTGGGGGGGGATTTTAACAGAGGGAAGACGTAGGGAGAAGGCAAAAGCAACGGAAGATCCTTCTGGGGAAACTGAGGGGGAGACTCACCCTTGGTCCAGATGAGCCCCCTTCCCTGCCCCTAAGGAAGCAGAGGCAGCCAGCAAGGGCAGACAAGCCCCACTTCGCGGACTCCATCCGTCCTCGCTCCCACCCAAAGCCACAAAGTCCCCCAATCGCACAGCCCAGATTCGCCCTCCCCTAGGGGGCAGCAATGACGCCCGGTGTTTCCCGAGACAAGAAGCTCCACCGTGCAATGAAAGCGCCCTGGCTCTAGGCTCGCGGGCTCAGAAAACAACGCGAGCCGAGGTGGCTCAGCTCCGCAGCCGTTTCCTCAGCCCCAGCTGCTTTCAGTCCACTCGGGAGGAGGAGGAGGTGGGGTGTGGTGGTGGCTCACGTTGTTTTCTGAGCTCTAGGCTCGCAGGCTCAGAAAACAACGCGAGCGCCGCCGCCGCCACCACCTCCTCCTCCTTCTCCCGAGTGGACTGAAAGCAGCTGGGGCTGAGGAAACAAAGCCAAGCGGAGCCAGGCACCTCGGCTTGCGTTGTTTTATGAGCCTGCGAGCCTAGAGCTCAGAAAACAACGCGAGCCGCCACCACCACCACCACCTCCTCCTCCTCCTCCCGAGCAGACTGAAGGCAGCTGGGGCTGAGGAAAAACCAAGCGGAGCCAAAGCCACCTCGGCTCGCGTTGTTTTCTGAGCCCGCGAGCCTAGAGCCAGGGCGCTTTCATTGCACGGTGGAGCTTCTCGGGAAACGCCGGAGTCGTTGCTGCCCCCTGAGGGGAGGACAATTCTGGGCTGTGCGATTGGGGACTTTGTGGCTTAATGCGGGATTTCTGATTCCCCTTACACGCGCGTGGATATGCCGCGGGCGTTTTCTTCCAAACGCCCCACTGGCAGAGAACACTGACTTTCATAGTGAGATCGTTTTCCAAATTAATTGATTCATTTATGATCTCTCTCTCTCCGGAATAGTCAAGCCCTTTCCAGCAGCACGCGGAGTCCGCCATCGTCCTTTGCACCTTGCAAATGCAAAATCCGGGGTTTTGCATTTGCAAGGTGCAAAGGGGCAGTGGCGGATCGCGCCTGCTGGAAAGGGCTTGACTATTCCGGGAGAGAGAGAGAGAGATCATAAGAACGGCTCTTGCTTTTTTTCTTGCAAGGGAGAGAGTGACTCCTGCCTCCCACTGTCATCATCGTCTTCTTCTTTTGGGTTAGTGAATCAATTAAACCTTTCATGATAGTGAGATCGTTTCCCAAATTAATTATTTTTATTTGTGAAATTTACCAGTAGCTGCTGCATTTCCCACCCTCGGCTTATACTCGAGTCAATAAGTTTTCCCAGTTTTTGTGGTAAAATTAGGTGCCTCGGCTTATATTCGGGTCGACTTATACTCGAGTATATACGGTAATTACCTTTAGGGAAGATACTTGGTTAATTGAAAAAGAAGGTAAGAAAATTACTGCATCTTTAAGAGGTGACTTATATGTGTTAAATGATAATGGTTTAGAGGTGGCTAACACGGTTTATGATAATAAAAAACCTCATGATGAATGTATTCACTTGTTACACCGAAGGTTAGGTCATTTAAATTTTAAAATGATTAATAGAACTGTTCAACTATCTAAAGGAATAAGTTTGAAACCTTGTAATAAGTATTTGCAATGTTCTGCTTGTAATCAAAACAAAAGCAAAGTTATATCGGCAAATAGAGTTGATGGATTTACTACCAAAGAGCCTTTAGAGGTAGTATTTGCCGATATAATAGGTCCTAAAAAGCCAAGTGTAGGTGGTGCTAGATACATTTTAAGCATAATGGACCACTATTCTAGGTATGGTTTCTGTTTTTTAATGAAGAGAAAAACTGAAACGTATACAAATTTCTTTAATTGGTTAAAATTTGCAGAGAGAAAAACTAAAAAGAAATTAGTAACTCTTATAACAGATAATGGTACGGAATTTACAGATAATAAATTCCAGAATAGACTTAGAATGGCAGGTATTCAACATAAAAAGTCTGCACCATATAGGCCTCAACATAATGCATTTATACAGAGAAGAGGTCAAACACTGCAATCAATGGGAAGAACAATGTTATCTAAACCATGGATTTTTTAAACATTCTCCATGACTATTCTCCATGTGGTCAGAATCTTTGGCGGAGCTCTGGGATTATTATGAAAATAGTCACCCAATAGTTGTCATGTGGAGACTTTCAAGGACCCTTTCTCCGGATAAGCCGGACATTGTGTGTAAATGTAAGTCAAAGGTTAATAAGGTCCTTCTTAGTTGGAACCAGGAGCGTTTTGCCCTGATTCCTAAGAATAAGAATTGAGCTCTTCACACCCTCCTAATTCCTGCAAATGTGCTATCTGCGCTTTGGAGAACTTTCCGCCCATACTCATCTGAAGGGAGGATGTCTTCTTTAAGGAAGATTCCTGGGGAGGGATCCGTGGACATCGAAACTTGGCATCCCTGGGTCGCAACTGGCTCGTCCGGCCGGGGAGTGAGATAAGCAGTCGAAGACATGACGCACTCCGCTTCTTTTAACGGATCACGCTGGGGTCACCAGATGCGGCTTTGCTCCGCATTAGAAGGCTTCTCACTGGGTGGTCGAATGCATCAAGAAAGACACCAGGCTGGTTCTAATCTTGGGTGAGTTGCCCCAGATCACGAGCTCGGGAAGCTCTTTTATTAAAAAACACATAGTGATACGTCATAAGCGGTGAACTCTATCCAATCATTAAGGTGTTACATGAGTAGAAATATTAGTGGACACATAGTAACAGCAAATCACAGTGTTAGATGGTCAGTTTAGTAGGTACAAAGTAGCCAGTCAGCGCTTGCAGTCCCAGTTATTAGCCCATGATGACGTGTTGTTGATTGATGTTCTTTGTTCCTGGTACACGCTTTCAGCCTACGTGAGGCCTTGAGGCCCTGAGGCCTGGTATGTACCGAAACTGTTGAAGCTGATTTATTACTGCAATTTTGAAATTTATATGTCCCATACATATATGGAGCAGATGAATACATTCATCATGAGGCTTTTTATTCTCATAAACTGAGCATAAATTAATGGATTATCATGTATAATAAACAAACCATTATCCAATCTTGCAGTAACGCTTTTATCCTGTTTTTCAATTAAACATTTATCTCCCTGAAAAGTTACAACAAATCCTGCTTTTATCATTGCTCTTACAGATAGCAAGTTAAATATCAGTCTAGGTACATATAACATCGGTAAATGTTCATTAATACATGAACATTATGCAGTACCTTATCCAGATGCTCTCAATTTCCATCCATTAGCTAATGATACATGATGTTTACTCTTTGTCATGTTAACAAACCTCTCTCTACTGTTAGTTATACACTGCGATGCTTCACTGTCAACTACCCATATATCATGGTTTACAGTTGTAATTGTACTTTTTTTAAAATATAAATTTTATTTGGGTTTTCACAAAAACATAATACAAATAAAACATCTTTTTTTGAGAATAGCATGATCCTGGGTTATCACTTCTTCATACAAATACAAACTCAATTTCATATTCATCTTTGTGTTCTATTCCATATCTTATTACTATTTTAACATTTTCTCCATAATTTTTCCCTTGGTCTTCTCAACTTTATTTTTAATTATCTCATATCTAAATTCAATTATATATCTTTTTCTAAGTTTCAATGTCTTTCCAATCATATTTATACTTTTGTCCTGTTTCAATTTAATATTATCTTTTCTCATTAAACAAATTTTCCTCTGTAGTTACTAATTGGAGTATGACACCTTTATATCTTTTAATTTTATCCATTCAACTCTTATTTAAACTTCAATTTATGCCTTTAAGATTATAACATTCAATATAGTACATAACTTCCAATCGAATTCTGCTTGGTACATTCTTAAAATACACACTATTTTCATATATATATATACATATACATACATACATACATACATACATACATACATACATACATACATGCTTTCTTAAGTTTTTGCGGGTACTTACATGTATGGTATTCAGCTTTGTTGGGGTATTTTCCCACGTCATTGTAGTTGTGCTTTTAAAGTTGTAGCAACGTTTTGGCAGAATCTCATCTGCCATCATCAGGCTTCTGTATTGTGTCCATTATATTTCTAATATAACAATACTATCTTATGTACCTTTGCAGAATCCCTTTTTCAATTAAATTTTCACCCATTATCTCTAAATAGGCTTATACTTTCAATCCTTATACATTTTCCCTGTTTCTCAATATCTTGTTTCTGTCTTTCATAACTTCTTTTCCTTTCCTTCTTCCCCCTCTTCTTCTCCCTCCCCTTTTTGCCCCCTTGTTCTCTCTACTTCTAATTCTCTCTTCTGTGATCCTCTCTTCTTTTTATTCCTAATGTAATTATTTTTCAAACTATTTTTTTTTGTTTTTCAAATCTTAAACTTTTCACTCTCTTTCCCCCTTTCCTTTTTCCCCCACATAAAATTACTTGATCATTAAAGATGGCTTCTTCTTTGTCCCAACCTTCTTGTTCTACAAACGTTTGTAGTTGTACTTGATACGGCTAAGCTAACATCTTTATAAGCTCTCTGTATATTAATAGCATTCTGTTTCTACTACCTTTTTACAGTATTTGGCTATATGACCTTTAGCCCCACAAGAAAAACATTTCCTAACAATATAGGCAGTTGAAGACAGTTTTTCTTCCTGTGGTTGTCTCTTTCTCTCAGTTGATTTCTTTATCTTGCCTTCTTCTTGACTCTTCTAACAGTCTTCCAGTTATGCCAGTCAATGTGAAGTTCATCTCTGTTTTAAACTTCCAGTGAAGACACATAATCATAAGTTTCATCCAAAGAAGAAAGAATGATGTAAACTTGATGCAACTCCGAGAAAATCAGCTCCTTTTCTTGTAGCTCTTGTAAGTCCTTTTCATAAATTCTAAATGAGCTAACAATATATCGCCACCTTTTATAAGATGGGCTCTAAACAGTTTACGTGTAAGGTGTATGTGTGCACCCATCACTATCTCAAACATAAATCCTCTTCAAAATGTCCCAACACTTAGCAGCAGATTCTTCACCACGAATATGGACTAATTGCTGATCACTCAGTGTCAGTCCAATTATACTAAGAGCCTTTTCATTATCCCGGTTAAAGTCAGCTATTTTTTTATCTTCATCATTCAATGGGTCCCAAGCTGTTACATCTGGTGGACTATTAACTACAGTTCATAATCTGTCTTTTACGCATTTCTTTGAAGTAGGCTGCACTTCATAGACCCAGGAAACATAGTTTGTTCCATCCAACTTGGGTTATCTGGGATATACTGATTTGAGTGTTCTTGTGCCATTGGTAGTTTAACAATAAACCACAGTCAGCTGGCTGAATATGAAACTGTATATTCACACTGATTCTCAATATCTCTCTGGGCCAATGTTATGTACAGAATAACCTTTGAGTAACAAGGATATGCACATGGAAACGTTTATGAGAGTAGTTATGAATAATTATCTAGCCACACACAGATACACTAAATTGAGTTAAAGTTTACTTTAAGAAATAGCACAGTCCAATAAACGGTCGGGTCATATACGTTTAACAGTCCAAAAGAATATCCAATTACAAAGTCTTCTTACCAGTTGCCTTTGTCATTTACAGTAAACAAAAATATCAAAGTATAAGCACAGCATAAATACAACAGAGAACCTTAGATAGCAACAGAATGTCAGAGAAACAGAATGTCAGAGAGAGCAAGCTATGATCTCTAGCTCCCTCTTATGGTAATTTGCAATATAATCAACCAATCAGAATATAGTATAAATCAATACAGTGATTTTGTCTTAAAGCTACAAACATACATTGTTGGTTTATATATTGCCAACCCAACTAATTGGTGGACAGATTCCTAACAGAGAGCACTTAAAACTTCGAGCAAATCTACCATTTTATAAGATACAAATATGAAATTGGGGAAATGTCTTATTATAGAATTCTCCAAGAATGGTGTTCCTAATCTGACAACTTAGTCTTTCTACTGTCAGTCTAGAGGAAACATAAATCTAGAGCAGGGGTGTCAAACTTGGAGCATCACAGTGGTGTGACATGACGTATCAGACTGTTTCCCCCCTTCACTAAACTTGGTATGGGTGTGGCCAGCGTGTGATGCATCCCGGCCCATGAGCCAGGAGTTTGACAGACCTGATCTAGAGGAAACATGTATCATACATGTCTATTGTATTTCTGCAAAAATATGACCTACCTCGAAAACAAGTCCCAGCCTGATTTTCACGCCTGCACTTAAAATAAACCATACTCCCAAAATAAACCCTAATTAAGCCCTGTCCACTGTCTGGTTGTACAAGATGGAGTGAGGCGCAGGCTTAAAAATCAAGCTAGGGTAGCGGTGGAGAGGGAGGAGCTTCCCCACAGAGCCCACACCCACTTACCTTAGGACTACCGCAGCCAGGCCTCCCATGCCCAACAACTGTCACATCGCTGCTTGACTTCTGTTCAACTTCTGCAGCAACTTGCAGCCACTTTGGCAGGACATGAGTGGCCGTTTCTTCCTACTTTAGCTTTGCTCTCAGTTGAGAGCAATTGGTGGTGAAATGGTGGGTAAATTCTCTTGGAAGAAAGCTTCAACAGGAGGGGAGGGTCACTCGGGTAGTAGAGTCACTTGAAAAAGTGGGGTTAATACATGAGGTTTTAGTATATAAATAAGCTCTGGTGCTTATTCCAGAGGTCAAACGAAAATAAGAATGGATCTTATTTTGGGGGGAACATGGTATCAAACAAATAGTTGTTCTTGATTCAGCAGCTAAATTTATAGTCTACGACTTCTTGTCTGGAAAATGCCTTGAACAACTTGCAAAAATCCATCCTCAATATTGTAACAACATCCATATCTTTAGCGTTATCCCATGGAATGGTATGGCAGGATCCTAATCCTTGAAGTGAACTGCAATCTTATAGTATGGAATAGACCTCTTAATTGTAAAGCAGTCAAGATTGTCAATAATTAATTGTTCCATCTTGTAATTCACATGATTCTTAATCATCTACACTATATATTTTTGAGTTATAATAATATTTGGTATTGATATTTTTATAAAATATTAATTTTTACTTAATGAATACAATTTCTCTAAATGGATTTTATTCAGGTTGAAAGAAGAAAAATATATATGTTTTCATTATTTAAATGAACAGCTGCTTACTGCCAGAAGTGATTAAATGCATGGATGGATCTGTACATAATATTGCTTTTAGCTAAACTGACTAGTATAAATTATGTCCCTTAGGAATTTATGTCATGCTTTTTAGAGTGCTTTGCAGAGAGCATACAGCCTAATCTATCTCTAGAGTCTTTTATTTTGCTCCTATTAGTTGGTCCTTTTGGGTCTTTTGTTCTTTGAATATATACATGGCTATTTAATCTCAAGAACAGCAGGAAAGTTTATATTTAATGAAGGCTAACACTTGGGGGAAAAGTTTGTGAGTGTTTCTCTGCATACTGCATTAAGTATTCAGTTTACTTAGATTTTCATGTTGAGTAAAACTTTCTCTTTCTCTCTCTCCCTCCCTCCCTCCTTTTTGTTTCTATTTCTTCTCCTAAAGATGCTTTTTCAGGAGGAGACTGGACTTTTTTTGTGTGAAGATGATTCGATTCTCATCCAAGAAGCTTCTTCAGCTCTAACTGGATGGTGAGGAATGGAAGGATTTATACTCCTTTCAGACAGCTGATCATTTTGCATTCTCTTAGAAAGTCCTTGAAGCACTTGGAGGTTCCTCTTTGTGACCCTTTAGAAGGATGCACCAGTCTTCAAAGAAAAAACAAGAAAGTCCAGTTGCCTCCTGAAAAAGCACCTTTGGGACAACCATGACCAGGATGACTGAGAATCTCTATGGACTTCCACATGTTTCTTGTTAAAAAATATTCAAAACAGATAATAGAAATAAATTTCATATAATTTTAAATTATTATATATGTGTGAGCTGTTATAAATTATAATATATCTAGAGCTATTTCAGTGATTTTGTAAAATAATATAATATTCATATTATCAGGCTATAAATGAAGATAAAGAAGCAAAGTATGAATTTAAGTATAGGTAGGATGGATACAAAAATGGTTTCCAATGTAGAAATATGTAGACAGGAGAATGTGTGTGATGGGAGTGTGTGTGTGTGCTCACCATCCCTAAACATAAACCAGATCCCTTCAGCTTGCCTCTTCTGTGGAAACATATATTTTCTATTATATTTTTGTCAGGGAACATTCCTCAACAGAATTATTTGAAAGTTAATTATACTGAAACCTTTACATTTGAATTGTTAATTGAAGTTACAAGTTAATAGCTGAAAAAGTTTTGATTCTTGTTCCAAATTTTGGATGGGCTGTATTATTCTTAAAAGCGTTAAGAGCTAATGCCTAATTTCTGCAACTAGAAAAATGTGTACTTAATTATTAGAATAGATATTACCAGGACTATGAATGCTTCAGAAATGATTGAAGAAAAGTGCTTCAGGTTCTACATGACAATGAACACGGCACTTTTCCATTATTTTTAGATGTTGCCTGACAATTTCAGCTTAACAAAGATTCAACTTTGCATATTTTTGTCAGGCACACATGGAAGCCTGAAAAAAGTTGGGCAGCTTTAATAAATGGTGTTACAAGTATGTTTGCAAACAGTGCAACCTCCTTATTCCCAATCATTTTTGAAGCATATGAAGATCTTTATTGTCTGCTGATACAATGTATCATTTTGAATTTTCTCACTTTAATGTTAAGATAGTGTATCTCTACTTATTTATATGTACTAGTACATACAACACAAATATCAAACAAACAATAAAAGGTAGTTTAAAAGTTGGCCTTTTATAATGCTTTGGAGGATTTTTTCCCTTTGGGCATCTGTTTGTATATTGTTTGTAGCTGTTCTGGATATTGAGTAAGATTTAAATAATAAGCCTTGTATAGTCTGCATCTGTGTATTTGCAAATAACATGCATGAAGACAACAAGTGTATACTTTACATTGCCAATCCTGCTTCAAATGATGATTATTTTAAAATTCTTTTGGAGAGTCATTTTTCCCCCTCCTACTGAATCTCCAGAAATATATATGCTAAAATTTCTATGCTTTATTCTCAATTGTCAAACATACCTTAATATGTAATCAGATAGTTTTTGGAGTATTATTCAGCAGGGGCTAATGCCAATAACATGACCTATCCTATCACCTGCCATATCCCACTATTGGTCATATCAGGCAACTTGAAGACATATGGACTTCCATGCTGGTTGAGAATTCCACACATCTTGTTGGAGTTTCCAATATTAAGAAACACCACACTATCTTATGAATATAGGATTTTGTTCTTTCCCAGAGATTATCTAACAGCTTGGTTGGCCTCTTTGATCAAATACAATGCACTCTTGATTCTGAAAAGTTTTTCCAGGTTTTCCTTTGTGCTTGTTTTGAGTTGCTAGGAGAGAAATAAATGCATCCCTGATTCCTGCCCTCTTCTACAAAAATTAGATTGATCTCCAGTTGCTTTCCTACCACAGCCATATGAGTTCCTCCCCCTGAATTTCTGACTGGGAGCCAGAAACATCTTGCATGGAAGGGAAGTGATCAGTTATGTTTGGTGAAGCTGAAATGTTATTTTTTAAAAAAACAACAACAACAATAAACGCTATTTCAGCAGAAAATGATCTAAATTTCTTCAGTGACATACATATTCTTGACGAACTATTACTGTAGGGTTGGTATAACAGACATCAGTGCCCTCTTTTTCCATATCTGAGTGTATTATATGTGCACATGTTCTGAAAAATCACTTGCATATATAAATCTATTTTTATGTAGATTTACAAAAAAACTTGGAATTTATTTCATGTATCAGTGCTAAAGTTGCTGTGAATGTGCTCTTTATGTGAACTATGCTAGATGTCACATGAGGGTTGCAACATCTGCCTTATCAGGTCTGTAAGAATAGCACTATGATGCATCACAGAAGAAAAAAAATCCTGCTTTGAACTTGAAAGCATGCAGAAGTAGTACAGTGAGGAAATAAATATGTTTCCTAACTGTGCTGTAATCTGGATCTCATTCTCTCTTGGATTCTCTTTAAGGTTAGCCCACCTGATGCCGAGCAACTGGCATATTGAATGTTTTACAGATGGTCCAACATCAGTGACTCATGTAGCTGTAGATGATTATCTGTCACACAGATGTTTTAGCTTGTATTTTTCAACTGGCCAGTCAGCAGCAACCATTTCTGGTGGCTCAGAAACAGATGTTTCAAATGTCTGAATATCTTGTCCATTCTGAAGATAAGCATTGCAGAGCCACTGCAGAAGTATTGGAAGCAATTGGAGAATGTGTGTTTCCTTATACAGTTTCTATCTTACTTTTTATCATCAAACTAGAAGAGATCAATATGCTGTTATTCCT
Organism: Notechis scutatus; assembly: GCF_049901735.1. NCBI lineage: Eukaryota > Metazoa > Chordata > Lepidosauria > Squamata > Elapidae > Notechis > Notechis scutatus. The sequence continues at coordinate 36,505,013 of NC_142025.1, read as the reverse complement.
TGCTCTTACCCAAATGTGCTGTTGTTTTCAGAAGCAAATCTAGGATCCCAATTGAAATTATTGCCAGTCTTTTAATTTTCTTCTTGCATTTTCTTCATTTATTCAAGCATATATTATTGCAGTTAGTCAATGTAAATATCAACAGCCCAAGAGTGTCAACTTTGCAGAGTTCAGTTATAATGAAAAGAATAAAGAAAAGCCAATGACATTTAAGAAATGACAGTGATGCAATCTGAAAACTATGGGAGTGTTCTGATAACTTTAAGATAAAGTTAATGGAACATTTATATAAATATTGCTAAATAGTAGGTAGTTAGCCAAGTTTAAACAAAAAAATAATTATCTGTTTTCTCCTTCAGAGTTTTTACAAAAGGTGTTGAAATTTATCTAACATGATGTTAATCAAACACACAATCTTTTCCATTATTCCCCAATGTTGTTTCTACACATTTGTCTGTAAAGACTGGAGACTGAAAAACTCTACACTGTATTTTAAAGCTACTATATTTATTATAAACCATTCAATAAATATAGTAGATTTAAAATAAAATTAATATTTAGAATTTGAAAACACAACTATTAAGCTTATTTTACTCTAAATAATAATTGGACCAAGCAAAACAAACCTTGTAACAAAGGGTAGAGTACATCAAGAGGCAAGTGGACTTAGCGGAAGCTCCATTGTTTCTGGCTCCAGACTTTATTAGATATGTTGTTACTCCTGCCAGTTATCTTAGCCAGGTGGAAACAGCGAACCCCTGAAAAACATTTTCGCTTGCATGGTGCCTTGTGCTTCCATCTGCTGTCCTGAAATCTTCAATATCTGATACAGAGGTGGTATTCAGCAGATCCTGGAGAACCAGTAGCGGAAATTTTGAATAGCGCAGAGAACCGGCAAATATCACCCCTGATTGGAGATTTTACAATGTCCTTCCCCTGCCATGCCCACCAAGCCACGCCCACAAAATTGGTAGTAAAAAAATTTGAATCCCACCACTGATCTGATCAGTTATGTGACTATGTAATTTTAAGCTCATAATTTAATGATCTTATAGCTAATATATTTCTTACTTGGGGTAGACCACCATATAGTATATGGATATAATTGTATACACAGTAGAACCTCTGGTCATAACCATAATTTGTTCCATAATTTTGGTGATTTTTTCATCTTCTAATGTTTTGTCTTCAGGAATTTCTGGGTAGGGGTCATGTTTGATCGACACGTGAGCATGTGTTTGTGACCAGATTCAAAATTTTTGTAAATTTTTTGGTCAGAACCCGATTTGATTGTAGTCAGAAGGGTTCGTGATCAGAGGTTCTACTGTATATTGTAATGGACTTCTCACATATACATTATTGTATAGTTTCTTCTAGTGAACAGTAGTTTCTTTCAATGCAAAATTGTATTTTGCTGTAATATACAAGTTTCAGTTTTATTGTCCATTGCAAATTAAGTCCTTTATATTTGAGAGATCTAGAGTGGTTTATTCTTATAAAATTATTGGGCTAGAAATTGCTCATCTAATCCCATTGTAAATAATTGAGCCAAATGGCTTTTCATCTTTATATTTTCTGTTTACTCCTTTCACTCCATTCCTGTTTTGTATTTCAGATGCTTTCTAAGTCCATAGAACAATTAAAACAACCTGGCAGTTTGGAAGAAGCTGAAGAAGAACTTCAGGGAGAACATTTGATGCAGGAAGAAGGAGCTGCCCCTGTTGGTGTCAGTGCTAGGGATGACAGCAGTAGCATTTCTTTACACAACTTGGGACAACCTTTTGGAGCTGTGAAAGTGAAAGAAGAACCAAAGGACAGTGGTGACAGTATTCAAAATCAACAAATGGAATCTGGGGAGCAGTCTGCTTTTATGCAACAGGTAATAGGCACAGATTTAGCTCCAGATTTTATTGTTAAAGTGATTATTTGAGTACAATAATGTTAACATTTAAAAATTCCTGATAAAGAGAATGTTTATTATTTTTTCCATCCTCAGAATCCCAAAGAGTTATGCAATTTAACATTCAGCATAATTAAGAACATAAATGTGTCTATAATTTAGGTACAGTGAAAAAGTGCTTGTTAAATTAAAGAACTCTTGCTATTGTATATACCTTTTAGTAATTAGTAGAAGTCATATTAGTTATAGTAGATTCTGCCACATTAGATATAGCGGAAAGGAACTTGTGTTGTATAAACTTTCTATGGAGATCAGTGACTACTGACCAAACCTGAGAATCGTGTTTTTTATACTCACTCTTGCCTATCTCTAAGCCTTTTTTGATATTGCTTAATGTACAATTTATTCACTTTGTATATGTACAATAGTAGTCCTATACACTGTTAAAGGGAGAGAAATCTTTCCTTTGTTACAAAATACTGGTCCAAATACCAGTGATCTGAGCTTTGTATATAATATGAGGGAACCAATGTAGAAAGCTAATACAAAATTGAATGTATTTCTAAAATGAATTTTTTTCTCTCCATTTTCATTAACTTTATGTGAATTTTCCAGAAAAAAAGCATTTTTTTTCTATATTCAGTTTGAAGGTATTTGTAGCAAGGAACCTAACTTTTAAGTTATTAAATCTTTTCTTGTTAGTTGATTTGTTCTCAAATGACAACACAGCACACACTGTGGCAGAAAAGTTTACATTTAATGACAGTGTCAATATGTTTTGCATCCACTTCATTCTTTGTTTAAAAGGCAACAATCATTCATTACACAAAACTTCAATCCCTGAAAGAAAGTGGGAACGTTCTGCAAAGCATACATGCTTCTGTGATTATTCAGATTCCTAGTTATATGTGAATTATAAAATATGATAAAACAACAATATCATTGGAAATTCTTTTCTTAAGAACTATGAATAAAAGTGTACGTAGTGTTTAAATACAAACTCTAATATGCCAAAAAGGATAGTTTCTCCCCTAAGGCATGCATGCATTTGTAGGTAATTGTGCCTCCAAAAGGATTGTGGTCCTTTCAAATGCTATATCATTGAGATAATTTGATATGCAGTACAAACAGTTGCTGACTTAACACAGAGCTATGTCAGCCACTTCTTTTTTCTTGAAGAATAATAATGGTGTGGAGGTAGACAGAAGTGCCTTGTGGAAACAGGAAGTCCAAGTAATTCATGCACTTGGAATGTAAGAACACAGCAAAGAGAAGCAGAGGCTAGTGTTTTATTCTCTGTTTTGTAAAGGGCACTCTGTAAGTTGATTTATGTTAAGAGAAAATAGCATGGTGAATAGGGAAATTGTTAAGGAAGTTTTCCAGTGAAACATTTCCTTTTCTATTTCCTTTTGATATGTTTACTCTGTTGTAGTTTACTTTTGTTTAGCTAAAGATTCATTGTATTAACATCTCCTTATGCATAATTCAGGATTGACCTGGAATGAATTTTGAATTTTCTCTTATGTTGTTTATATTTTAAGGTATTTTAAGATTCAGTATACTTTTTAACAAAGGTATTTTGCCAAATGAAGAATATTCTTCTAATATAAGCTTGTAGTATTTACATTTTAACTCTATTTTTTTTAAAAAAATAATTATAAAATTTTGCAATATGTACAGACTAACATTTTTCATATGAGTGTGCGTATATAAATGTATATGCCTATACACATAAGACAGAGTATGCAAATACAATGTGCTTATAATTGATTATTTTCTTACAGTGGACAAAATTCATAGCCTAAGGTTTATATGCACCCAGGTTATTTCTTGTCACAAATGTAGATATTTACCTAATTCATCATATGTAAGCGCAACAAAAAAGATAGAAGTACTATGGTGTACATGAGTTTCTTTCACAGGGGAAATACCAGGATAAGAAAATGGTAATATGTGAAACAATTCTAAAATATATACCTATAGCAAAACTGTTGCCTTTTCAACTGATATATATTGGTTTATTATTTTCTTTAGACTTTAGGTTGTTTATTTGGTGCTATTCCCACCACTTCTTAATAGTGTATCTGGCTTCCCACAAACAGTTTTATTTATTAAATCTAAAACAGACAACTCCACCATTCGGGGGAAGCCCTGTACCATTCAACTTCTTAAATATGTGCTCCAGGAGGAGGAGGGGATATAAGCTGATAATTCATTATTGAACTTTGGGAACAGTTTTTACCCCCAGTAGAGACCAGTATTTCCATCAATATTATGTACAGAAAGACCATTGTGAAGTTTTAGAATCTAATACATCTTTGGAAGCTATTCTTTCTTGAACATAAATCATCAAGTAGGCATATAATATGTATAATGTTATATGTTAATAACATAAAGAAAGCATATAAAGTATGTTCTGATCCTACACATTTTTGTTTCTTTCTTACAGTCTTTTAGCACAGAGAAGCAGAAAAACTGCATTTTTTAAAACATATTTTATATGGATAAGAACTTGAACACATTTTTCTATAAAATGTTTCAAAAATACATGTAACTAGAAAGAAAGAAATGTATTTTTATAATGCAATCAAGTAAACTTATCCCATTTTAGCCAACAGATTTCTATGCCATTTAAATTTTTCAGAAATTACCTGAAGCCAGTGTAAAGGAAAAACTGGGTTTAAGAAATTTTATTTTTGATTGCCACATTTAAAATCTATTGTACTCATTATAACTTACACTTTTGGTGATTTCTTGTTCGTGTTATAAAATATTTTGTTTGTATGTTCCCTATTTTGCCTAATACAAATTTATATATTCCTTTCACAAATAAAGTTTTTTTTTCTCAAATAATTTTCTTTCACCGACTTGACTTTGTGTAAATTTGATTAATTCTTAAAGCTAGTTCTTTTTATTTGATATTGGCAATACATTTGCTTATTACTGTTCAAACAATGGATTTAGAAGCATGATTTTATTCCCCAGTTTAAATTACACAAAGTCTATTTTTGATCTGTTATGTGATCCCGCATTAACCATCACACGTTGTAAAAATATGGAAAAATCATTTGTGCATGTTCATTTTATCCTCATCACATTTGTCTTAATTTGTTAATCAAACATTTTATCATCTTAACAAATTTAGAATAATACCAGTTTTCCAAATTTTGATTCTAGTTATTCGAAGTTTTGACCCATGGATATGGTTTGACACCAAGTGTTTTAAAAATTAGTATGGTAGTGATTTATTTGCTCATGAAATATTATAGAATTGGTGGTAATCCTGAGGAATTTACAGTTAAGAAATACAAGATGACCATATTAAGCTTATTTTAAAAAATCACACATTAACAACTAACATACCAGCGTAGGACAAATTGGTAATATTTCAAATTCATTCAAATCAGTAGGAATAAGTCATGGCCATGTCTTATTTACCCAAATACTTACACTACAATGAAACAAATACCCGTGCTTATTGTCACAGGATAAGTTCAGTTTCTTCAAGTAACTCCTAGAACAACATTTATGGGATTACATGTTTTCTGGAGTGATGTCAACTATGAAACAAAATCTAGCCCCTCTTCCTAAGGGGAAGTGCTCAGATATCAACTTGGGCATGAGTGTACATTTTTTATAAAAAGCTAAATATGCTACAGTGAAAACATATTAACATATGGTCAGCAGCCAAGCCCTCATCTGCTGAAATAGACTAATGAAGCTTAAGCAGTACTGAATATTGTAGCCTCTAAGGTACCACAAGTTTCCTCATATTTTCTCTTCAGAAAATTTAATGCAGCTATCCTTCTGGAAGCTCTTTCTTTGTATGCCATTCCTGTTGAAAAAGATTCTAAATAAATATTTAAAAATTAGTAAAAATATTAAAGAAATCTTGTGTAAGTGTGTGCACATTATAAAAAATTAAAACTGTATTTTCTAGTTCAAACTTCATGCCTTAATTATTTTTGTCTGGGAAAAACTATTTTTGATACAGCATTCACAATATCATATCCATTTGTAACATCAACAGATAGGGAGGTGCAAAACATTCCAAATTATTTGTGTTGCAATATGGAAATGCTGTGTTTCAAGTTTGAACCATTGCAGGAATGTTTCAAATTTGAAATAATTCTGCTTCAGATACAAAATAGTTGTCGATCTTTAATTAGGGGCATTTTTACATCAACAAACTTCAAACAGTTGGAACAATCCATTTTGATCTCAAAACATTTCCAACACAAAGAGTTTAACAACCATATCAACCTGAAGTCACTTTTTGTAATGTGTTTTTCCACATCCTGTCAATTATTAAATATTTATGTATGAATGACATTTCATTCCATAAAATATTAGAATTCAAAAGAAAAACAAACTTATGTCTCTCCTCAAAGAGTTAAAGTGGCTACCAGCATAATTTCTTCAAAAGCTGGTCCTAATATGTGTTCATTTGTGCACATGTACAGTCAACACTTCCATTGGGACTGTCAAGGAATGAAATAGTTAATTATACATGCAGACACAATACAGGTAGTCATCATCTTACTATAAAAATTGAAACAGAATTTCCATTGCAAAGCAAGGCAGTTAAATGAATCATGTCTAATTTTATGACCTTTTTTGTCATAGTTATTAAATGAATCACTGCAGTTGTTAAGTGCATCGTCCAGTCATTAAACAAATTGGACTTCTCCAATTGACTTTGCTTGTTGGAATCTATCTGGGAAAATCACAAATAGTAATTACATGACCTTGGGATGCTGCAATTGTCATACAAATATATGCCAGATGCCAAGCATCCAGATTTTGATTATGTGATCTTGGGGATGTTGCAACAATCATAAGTGCAAAGATTGGTCATATTGGTCACTTTTTTTAGTGCTGTCATAACTTTGAATGGTTGCTAAATGAATGGTTATAAGTCGAACACTATTGTATGGGCTGCCTTCAAAGTAGTTGCATCCAATGTTCTAGAGCAGTGTTTCTTGGCAACTTCGGGAATTCAGCTTCGAGAATTCCATAGCTAGCATGCGATATGGAGAATTCTGAAAATTGAAGTCCATACATATCTTAGTGTTTCCAATATTGAGACACTGTTCTAGATGACATGGTTACTTTATAATTCAAGAAAGAGTGTTTCACTTAGGCCAATGCATTTTGTGAAACAGTCCCTTCCATGTACCATACCACCTTGTTTTTTATGTCTGTTTACTTGCACTATGAAAAATAATAGTTATAAGGTTTAGTGATCACACTATATTTTCAGCAAACTGTTGCATTTAAACACACACACACACACACACACACACACACACGTGTGTGTGTGTGTGTGTGTGTGTGTATGTATGTATGGTATTCAGCTTTGTTCGGGTATTTTCCCACGTCATTATAATTGTGCTTTTAAAGTTATAGCAACGTTTCGGCAGAATCTCATCTGCCATCCTCAGGCTTCAGACAAACACAATACAGAAGCCCGAGGATGGCAGATGAGATTCTGCCGAAACATTGCTACAACTTTAAAAGTACAACTATAATGATGTGGGAAAATACCCAAACAAAGCTGAATACCATACATATAGATACCCGCGAAAAATTAAGAAAACATATATGTGTGTGTGTGTGTGTGTGTGTATATACACACACACACACACATATACACATACATATACACACTTTAAGGAATGCTAAAATTTTAACATTTTAATTAGCTATGCATATTCTTAAAATTCAAGCAAACATTCTGAGGTTTGGGTTTTTCTTTGTTTTTAGGTTTTAGTTTTTGCATTCCTGTATATTCTGTCCACACCCACACATACCTCTATTTTCTACTGATTGTTGTACCATTCACACAAAGGAAGACAACAATTAGAAGTAACTGAACATTTCAAGTATGAATAAAATTAAGGCTTGGAATATTAGGGGGACAGATTGCAGTGTCACATCCTAAAAGTCAATAATTTAAAAAAGCGTTTCATGCTACATTTCAAGACATTATTAAGCCATGATTATTATGAAAATATATTACACTAAATTTTATAGCAGTTTTGATTTTGTATATTTAACAATTTCAATCCGCAACTGTCACAATTCTGTCTTTCTATACATATATTGTACTTCATTACCATAACTCCCAGTGATCAAAGGCTAGATGTTAATAAGGTTGAGAAAAACTATTTTATAAACTATAGTTGTTTAAAATAAAATGAAATAGCTATTTCTGTAAGGTAGCATGAAAGTTCTAGCTGCTACTACAATTGCTGCGATAATTTTTGGTGCTTCAGGAAATGTATGTTAAGGACTTCAATAATTTCAGCTAAAATGCTTGTTGCATTGAATAAAATCAAAGGGCTCTATATGCAATGCAATTCTTTTCCTTTCTTGTTACTTTTTATTTTCATTTCAGCCTTTGGCTGAAATTGTACTTGCATTCAACTCACTGATGGAGTCTTAATTATCCCCATGTAACTAAATTTCAGTCAATCTCATTTTTATTACTGAAATCTAACTATGCTGAATGAAAAAAACCCTCACTTTTCTGTAACTAGATTTCACATTCCTTGTTCAAAATTCATGATACAATTTTATAAATGCTAATTCCCTGTTTTATCTTCACTGGCATTCCAAGGTACTTGGAATATAAAATATAATTCTCTATTTTTCTCAGGAACCAACTTTATTGTGCTTAAATGTTTATATTTCATATTAACATTACCAGCTTAATTAAATCTTCATTACAGTTACAACCAGTTTGTTTGCTTCCCACATGCAAGGAAAGTCAAGGGTGGCAAACCTTCCATCTCAATACTGCATTCTCTCTATCTTTTAACCATATACTTCTCTAGAGAATAAAATAAATTTCTCTTTCCTATTACGAAATTTCCTGCTCTGTTATATTGATTTTTTTTGGTATCATCCTTGTGCACCTTTCGTCACATCAGAGGCAGAATTTTTATTCCATAGAGCCTGGATCCAAGCAAAGTGGCATGCATGCAGGAATTGTAGGAAAGCAACTAGAGTTTTTAATGCTGAATCTTATAGGTCTGTGTTTTGGCTTTCTAAGCTTAGATCCAGATTTCCATTCAGCTGTGGAACCCAAGGAGTGTAGTCAGCTATGCCTGTAATTCTCTTTAGGAGGGTCTATCAGGTCTTAAGGTTGAAAGGGGGGAAGATTTGTGTTTTGAGCTGCGTAGTCCTGGATGTTGCAACTCCACCTTCAACCATTAAATCTCAGTAGGTTTAATAGAGTGGTGGAAACTAATTTCATTTTAAAAAAATAAACTGATATCTTCAGCATTGAAGCAACCAAGATACAGAATTGTTTTAATGCTGTTTTCCTTCCTTATGTGCTAGTTTCGACTCTATATTCAGACTTTCAAATTATTAGGATTTACAATAAATGTAGTTGAAAACCTACTAAAATAATTAAGGGAGGATCTGCCCTGTACTTCAGAGTTAAGGTCAAAGGTGCTTCCTTCACCCAGGAATACAACATAATCCCTCTTCACAATCCTGAAAATTTCTGTCTTTTCCTGGAATTATGTATCAGCCCTTTATGTCTGTTCTGGATCCAAGCAAAAAGGCACACTTAATTTAAGCTATTGCAGAAGTATTGTATTTGTATAGCTTTTTGCCTCTGTATCTAATAGTTTTAGATTAGTTGTCATGAAAATATATAATCTGAACAAAATGGTGGTGGTGGGGAAATCACTAATACATGTGGAGGAAAATAGCAATAATAATGCTGAACTAATTATTTAGACAAAATTCAGGAAATATTTCCTATATGTCTATACATATTCCATTGATTAAATGAACAAGCATACGGGATAGACATGTATATGAATATGAACTCTGTGAGAGTACAAGATTAGAGTACGAACCATATGCTGTCTTCAGAATATACACATAGCCAAAAGTTCTACACGGGACAGAAACAATCCATTCCAACTTAGTCCACTTTCTGGAAAGATTTCTTCCATTTACATAGTTGCAAATATTGGAGCAAATATTGTGAACATCAAGAAAGGAAATGAGAGGACATTTCAGAGAACAGAAAAGATTTGGCTTCAATCTGGCAGAGGTGAAGAATACACATTCAGGCACATATAGAGTACTTTCTAGATATCATGGGCAATGCCATTCCACAGAGCAGGACTAATTTTATTATTTCACCCATTCTTCTGTATCAATCAACTCTGTCTTATATGAATATTACAAATTTCATTGATATAGTGGCAGTGTAAAATGGAACCAACCATAGGTATAACACTACCAGCCATAATTCTCCAGAAATCATATAAAGCTGGCTAGAAATTTGTGTAGCTTTCATTTTTAAAAGTATAAAGCTTTCTTCACTGTATTTTAAGGCATGCATCTGAAAGATTTCAATGTAATTCAAGAGTGAAAAAGATTCCTTTGAAATGTCACTGAAACCATAAGAGAAACCTTAATCCCATGTGAAAGGCATCATTGAATGACTGACCTGAAACATGTTTCTGGGCTAAAAGTGCTCAGTACAAAGTTCAAGTATCATTGGCATAGCCAACAATATTTATTTTTAGAAAAGAATAACCATCATTTCCATGTATGTGCACCTATTTGTTGCTGAATGACGTGAAAGTACTTTGTAAGTGCTTCATTAAAAGAGTTACTGGGCAAGTAAATGTTATAGAGACAAGCCAATTTTTAATCCAAAATGTATCCCTATTTATATTAAAACTTTACTTATATGAAAAATATTCTTCCCACTATACTACTATTTTAAACATGGCCTTACCACAGTGATCAACAAGGATAAAGAGTGTCTTACAAATAGAAATTTTGGCTGATGCGCCCTCAAAATTTACCAATGATCTAATCTGGCACCTTCGTGTATTCAGCTATATTATTTACCAGCACATACGCGAGTTGGATTTTAAAGAATATTTTACTGCCAAGCAAATCCAACAGTGACAAATTATTTCAGCCTTCTTATTGGCAGTGTCACTGGAAATACCCAAAAGTGCTGATAAATATATTGTATGATTGAGGGCCAACCTACACATCAGGAATTTGTATAGTATGGTCCTTCTGAAAACCTACTGCTTAAGATTACAATTGAATCTTTGTGTAATGGAGTGATAGCATATACTGTTGTGTAGATAAGTAGCCAATTAAGAAGAAAGTGTGTGTATATCATGTTAATTCTAGTCACAGGATTTATCAAGTTTCCCCATAGCATTTGAAGTTCTATAGCCCTAGAAATCTTGAATTTCATTCTTTTTATGGATAGCTACAGTGATTCCTGTATTAGATCTACATTGTTTCTAGCTTGAAAACTGGGATACATCTTAGAAAGAAGAAAAAAGACTCAGCTAAAAAAAAAGAGACTACTTCTTATTTATTTTGGATACTGAAAATAGCATAATGCTCATCTTTTTTCCCCACAATACCTAAGAGGTATAAGTGTGTAGACCTGAGATGAGAACCTAGATTATGGATGATAAAGTAATATGAACAGTACATACATTATTCCAATTTATATGCATATGTGTTATTAAAAATAAGGACTATATTTAGTAATGGATTCATCAGAATGCTACATCCTGATGTCCAAGAAAAGGGACGGCAACCTTAAAAGATTAGGTACCAGGATGCCCAATGGTATTTGAAAACGCATCTTGGATGCCCCACAGTTCAAAAAGAAATGATAAACACTGTAAAGAATCATTCTGATCACATAAATTCACACATTTAGAGAGATTTCAGCATGAACTATTGTAGCTTTTGGCATTCTTATACAAGACATCAGGAGATCACTAACATCATGTGGGCATGAAATGCTTGTAAAATTTGGATGAATATGAAATGACCAACAACCAGCATAGAAGATTGTACAGTGGTGTTCTTAGGCAGACAAAGTTTCTGAATGTCCTTAGATAAAGATAAGCCACAGAAAAAGCAGATTTGTCTTGCAGGGAGTCTAAGCACATACATGATTACTTAGAATAAATCCTTCATAAAAAGCATAGCATCTTTAAAGTGAATTGCTGTACTGTCACAATGTTCATGTTCAATTGCCTGATCAAATGTGATATAACAAACTGAAGGATTGTCCAAAAGAAGATTTGACAGGTGGGGCTTTATCACAAGTCAGAATGTTCATTTTAGTTCTATCACTCATTTTTTTCATTGCCTTTCAGTGTCAGCTATTTTTCTTTATTCATTAAAATCCCTGGGTTTTTTAAATAGATGTTGTACTTGGATGAAAAGTATCCATTGATCATTTTAAATAATAAAGTATAAGTTTGATGGATTGCCCTTGTGTGGGAGGCTTAGACCAACTGAGCTGCATACTTTTTTTTTTACATATGTAAATCTAGCAGGTTAGTCTTTTAATATGTGGACTAAGCGCAGAGAATCAGATTCTGTGCAATATATCCCTGAATAACAATTACAAGAACATGTTAGTGGTCTTCAACTTTGCTTATTACTTCCCTTTATCATCTGATTGGTCACTGGAAGAAAAAGTCTACTAGTTTAGCTAGGCCTCGGTTTTGATCCCACACAGCTCTTCTAGTCTTGAAGAAGAAATGTACATCCTCTTCAAACTCTTCTTATATTGATAGTAGTCAGCTATACTTTTGAAGCAAATGTTAAAAATCTCAGCATTCAAACTTTTGATAAACTCTATTCATTGTATAACAATCTGACTTTGTACCCCCTCCACTCCAAACAACAAATCCATGTCGGATATTCATAACACAATGATAGGGAAATTATGAAGAAATTCTATTGTTCATATCGTAACTTTCTCACTTTTGTGAGCATCTTATATTTTTAAAATGATTTTATTTTTCCTAGTCTAATCTAGTATAAAAGTTTTACTGTTACAGTTTGTGTGTGGCCAGGCAATGGCATATGGAAAACATGTTTCCTGCTATTTAATTTAATTACTCCAATCATGTGCCAGCCCCAGGCATGTCATTCTGGACCTGTGAGGCTCTTTGTCTGTCAAAGAGATGGACAATATCTTGGCTTTGTTTAGTTGCTCTGCAGGCTGTGGATAAAAAACACTGAAATACCGACTGTTTGTTTAACCAAAGTTTGCATTTTTTTCCATTTGGCTTTGATTTCTTTTTGTTTTCCAGCAAGGAAAGGAAAGGACAGGACATTTTGGCCTTGCTAAGCTAAAAGGGAAACATAAGGATAAGAAGATGAACTGTCACATTTCTGAGGTTTTCTATATGAAAATGTGTTCTGGTTAGAAATGAGCTTTGTTAGCAGAAATTAAAGACATGAATCACGGTTTATTTTAGACTTCCCTGCTAGCGTGGCACAAATGGAACAAAAACATAAAAAGAGAGCGATGGAGAGAGAGAGGAAGGGAGGGAGGGAGGGAGAGAGAAAGAGAATCTATTATAATTGTTTCCTTATAATGAACTATGTTTTGAATATTTTTTGGGTGGTTTGGGAATATTTCATTTGTGGCATCATCTTTAATGAGGAAAACAATAAAGAGAGTACACACACATACACAAAGAGAGAGGGATTGTGCTTTGAACTAATCTGCAGGCATAGAGGAAAGTGCCAGTCTTTTTTTTTTTTTTGATTGATTGATAACAGCTCTTCCAAGTTTTATGATTTCCATGGCAACCTGGAACCTTTTGCATAACTCCATTATTGAGCATTGCCTTCCACCTAATGAAGGAAATCAGGCCTTACTGAAAAGTTTAATATTAAAACAACTAGCATGATATATGTGTACAGAAGGAAAGCAAAGCTGAAAGTTCCGAACTTTTACTCACCTATGGAGTAGGTACAAAGTAGTCTCCTTTGCAAAAAATGTCAAGCAAGGCTATAAAAAAGCTTGCTAGAAAAATACAAGAAAAACTATTGAAAGAAATGAATGTTAGACATACTTGTAATTTCTGTTAATTCCAACAGTATGTTGGAATTCAATTTTCGTTAGACTTTTTTATTTAGTTTCTCCATTCAGCTGGAGGTATATGATAAAGTGCATATTGAATGATTATCATTATTTTATCCTGCTTAGATATGTTATATGTTATGAATAATCTACCAGTTTTACTTATTAATAGAAGGTAGGCAAAGCTGTTTATAGAATCCAACAATTTTGCCACAATGATAGACTAAGCATCACAGGATTGGAATGCAAGCTTTGGCCTTTATATACAGATAATCCTTGACTTACAACCATAATGGAGCCCAACATTTTTGTTGTTAAGTGAGACATTTGTTAAGTGAGTTTTGCTCCATTTTATGACCTTTCTTCTCACAGTTATTAAGTGAATCACCGCAGTTGATAAGTTAATAACCCAGTTGTTATGTGAATCTGGTTTCTTCATTGACTTTGCTTGTCGGAAGATCACAAAAGGGGATCACATGACCTTGGGACATAGCAATGGTCATAAACATGGGCCAAACATCTAAATGTTGATGACATGATTATGGGGATGCTGCAAAGTTCGTAACTGTGAAAAACGGTCAATTTTATGTCATTTTTTTCAGTACTGTTGTATATTTCATTTAATGGTCACTAAATGAATTGTTGTAAATCAAAGACTATGTGTAATATGATATTCAAATGCATAGCACTGTATGATACAACTTTATTTTATTATTTAACCTTTCTTGCCTCTCTTTCATAAGAATTCCATAGATGGGGAAAGAGTTGGTACAGGGTCATGTCCTAGATCAGGAGTCTTCAAACTTGACAACTTTAAGACTTTTGGACTTCAACTCCCAGAATTCATCCTCCAGTCATGTTAGCTCAGGAATTCTGGGAGTTGATGTCCACAAGTCTTAAATTTGCCAAGTTTGAAGACCCTTGTCCTAAATCAGCAGTCGCCAACCGGTGGGCCACTGCCCACTGGTGGGCCTTGAGAAAATTTTGGTGGGCCACAGAGAAATCTCACCCCCAGAGCACCCCCACAAAGCACTTAATCCAGGCTGCGCAGAAACACAAGGCTGCGCCACCCACATGGCCCGCGGGAACCCTCCCCGCCCATTCACTCCTTACCCAGCAAACTTGCCTGCTAAAATTGCTATTTTTCCTTTTTCTGACTATCATCTGTTCTGTTGTGCCGGGAGATTTAGATTAGCTAGGAAGCAGGAAATGGTTGGATTTCTTGCTTTCTAGCTAGTCTTTAGATCTTCGGCTCTGCTTCCCTTAAGACTGAAGGTTTGCTTGCAAGCAAATTCAGTGCAGACTCACGGCAAACAAATTTGAGACTGAGCTAGATGATGACAGATAGATAGATCACTGAATGATTCTGTGAGCAACTCAATCTGGCTGCTTTGCCTGATTTTGAGTAAAAATTGCTCTTTTTTAAATTATAAAATCCAATATTTACATACATGGCATGTTGTGAGTTAATTTTGTGAGTTTGCTTCATAGCAAATTTTATGAGTTTGCTTGCAAGCAAATTTTATGTGACAGATTGAGCTAGCCAATGGCAGATAGGTTTCTGAATGAATCTGTGATTCTGTGAGCAACTCAATCTGCCTGCCTGCTTTGCCTGATTTTGGGTAAAAGTTGCTCTTTTTTATAAAAATTCAATATTTATATAAATATTTATAATATTTACATACAAGCCATGCCCAGCCAGTCACATAGCCACCAAGCCACACCCACAAATTAGGCCACACCCACAGAACCGGTTAGTGGTCCCCGGGATCTAAAATTATGAGTTTGGTGGTCCCTGAGGTCCAAAAGGTTGGCGACCCCTGTCCTAGATGATTATAAAGGGCTTCCAGTCAAGAAATGCCTTAATTTGGAAGCTGGATGTATTGCTCTAGACCAAGGGTGTCAAACTGGATTTCTTTGAGGGTTGGATCAGCATTAAACTTCTTTTCCGTGGGCCAGCTGAGCGGGGAGGGGAGGAGAGATGGGATGGACGCTTCCTGCAGCACTCTGCTGACCAAAGTGGGATATGGGAGGGCCACACATGGTCCCTACACCCCGTTTTCAGCCTGGATGGCCTCCTGCAGCACTCTGCCAGCCAAAATGGGGCATGGTAGGGGAGAAGGAAGGAAGGAAGGAAGGATAGGAGAGAATGAATTAGAGGGAGGAAAGAGAATTTTGGCTAATTTTGATTCTGTTCAGTACAGAAACAAAAACATTCCATACTTATTTACTTCCAAACACCCTGAAAGATGTACCCACACTATCCAAAATAGAAATGAAGTTGAAAAGGGAAAAGAAGCATAGAATAGTTGAGGGTCTCACCAAGCTGGCCATAATTAAGTGTTAAAGCACCCAACCATTTAATAAGCTTAATAAAGCTGCAATTAGCCCATCATGTGCTTTGATGAGAACAGAATTATCAGCCATAATATCAGTAATCAGTTATATAGGGAAGAAGTGTACTACAGGTATTCCTCAACTTACAATAGTTATGTTTAGTGACCGTTCAAAGTTACAATGACACTGAGGAAAAGTGACATGATTGTTTTCACACTTTTACAACCACTGCAACATCCCCATGGTCACATGATCAAAATTCAGATGCTTGGTAACGGACAAATATTTATGACGGTTGTAGTCCTGGGGTCATGTGATCCCCTTTTGCGACCGTCTGACAAGCAAAGTTAATGGGGAAGCCAAATTCACATAACAACTATGTTACTAGCTTAACAATTGCAGTGAAAGAAAGGATGTAAAGTGGGGCAAAATTCATTTAACAACTTCATGTAGCAACATAAATTTTGGGCTCAGTTGTGGTTATAAGTTGAGGACTAACTAGACAAGGCAGAAAAATGGAGTGCAAAGAAATCATTGGTGATGTACATGTAAAATTTGCTTTCCTGCATCTAAATAGAATCTAAGTGTTGTAAATCCATTGCACCAACTAATCTACAAGAAAAATATTTATGAATATTATGTCTAATGCTGAAAATCTGTAGAAGCTATTTGTGCTGAAAGATCTATGCTTTAAAATGATCTATAACTGAAACTTCATTTGAAGTTTGCAGTTCCCCACCTTCTTTGCGGTTCACCAGTTTTTAGAAAGGTTGATAAAAATATGTTAAAATAATAAGAAATGCCTGGACTGTCCCAGCAATAACTTTTGAGAAATTGCTACACAAGTATTTTTTAAAAGATGTTTCCATAACATAGGAAGAAAAAGTTGTACCAAATTATTGCCTATTAATTTGCCTATTATTGTGCTTTTGGCTCATAAGCAATACCTTCATTTGACATTTGGAGATCAAATTACTTTAGTGGCAAACTAATGCATCAATAACTTTATGGAATGTAAGCAAAGAGATGGAACTGTTGTGTTAGGTGCCACAAAAACATCACTAATAGAATTCATTGGCAGTGGTGCCAAAATATTTTGGAAATGACAAATGCTTTTTCCATCACACCTGGTTTTTTAATGGAAATACTCATTTGTCACTGAAGGTCAAAGGCCATATGAGATTCCCTGTGAAATAGGAACAGATTCTAAACTGGAAACTTATTTTATTCAGGCCCTATTAAAACAAGTACAATATAAAGAGATTGGACCGATAAATGTGTCTCTACTTCTTAGATGACCTTATTTATTTATTTGATTTTTAGCCATTTGTTATTTTGGTCAACTCAGGGCAGCAAATTTATTTGATTTCTAAAGCCACCAGTTATCAACATATGACTCTGGGCAACATACACCACAGAGCATGAAACAAATAAAAAACAAATAAAATAATACAAAAGTACATATATTTGATACCAAGTAGCATCATAATTATGGATGTTACTATGGCCCTAAAATGGAACCCTTAGCCCATTTAGTAACCCAGGACTGGATACACAACCAAAACTTCATCACCTTACAAAATGGCCAGCAGAGTCACGGTCAACCTGATCTCTGAAGGAAGAATGTTAGAGGCAGGGGCTATAGCAGAAAAGGCACATCTCGTTACCACTAGTTAACATTCCTTGGCTGATGGAACCTATAACATTCTGCTTACTCAACATATCCAATGCTCTTGCCTCCTATTTTCCTAATAATAACAATCTTATGAGATAAGTTGAATGACTGGCTTATCCAGTTAACAGGTAGCTTTAATGGCTAAAGGAGAAACCAGAGATTGGGTTTTTCGCTCCTATTTGAGTACCTTAACCACTAGACCAACTTGGATTTTTTTCAATGTCTCTTGAAGACATTGAGCATAATATTGATCAGCTGCAGGAAAAGAAAGCAGATCATTATATTTTGCCTCATTCTTAGGTTTAGAGAAAGAGCTAGTGGCTCTTCAAATATTGTACTTGTATATCATCCATCTCTGGAAGCATAGACTAAAAGAACAATTTTAAGTTCTATATATTTGTAATCATTTATAATTTTAAGTTCTATATATTTATAATCTCTATATATTTATAATAACTTGGAATGGACATTTTCCACCTACGTTGTGACAAGAAAAAGATCTCACTCAAAAAGAAAAGAAACTTCTGTAATTTTTAGAAATCAGAATGCTGGGTATGAATGTTTGGGTAAAATCCAAATTCAGTTTCTTTGTCAAATTGAAGCTTGAGATGATTTTTGACAATGGATTGTTAGAGTTTGCAGCAGAAATTCAAGTCCAGAAAACACACAGATGACTGATTCAGCAGGATCATTAACTTCTTTATAAACATAATAATATGATTACAGTTTACAATACCATTTGTAGATTCTTTTAACGTAAGGTAAGCAAAAATACAAGCAGCAGCAGCTAAGAGCAGAACTCTAGTTTCAGCAAGCAAGCAAGATTAGTTTAATTTCCCATTCTCAGCAAAGCACACAGAGCCAAACCACACCCAGTCTGTCAGCTCTCATTGGCTGTTGCCATACTTACTCACTTGCTGACTTTGTTAACCATGTCTCTGCCAGTTAATGAATATACTCTGAGATGGATTGGTGCGTGAAAAATGTTAGGCCCATGTTTTTTTCAATTCCAGTTTTTATTTTTATAGCATATAAAAATTCAATTTCAATTGAATAGTGCGATGTCTGGGTACAAATATTTTTAGGATATAATAATCAAAATGTTTACAATAGTATTTATTATATTGATGTTAATTATAATAGCATCAATAGTAATAATTACAATATTATTTTCTTAACAAATTCAACAGCCTTTCATATATCACTAATCATATCCATCTATTTCCCTATATCTAGCTCCTGTTTTTCCAGCTAGCCATTGATTAAATAAATGTTAGGCTCGTGTAAAATTCTTTCCTCAAGTATCCAGGAAGCTACAGTTGTATACATTGGCTATTACTTCATTTCAAATAAAGAATTGTCCAGCCTTTGCTTGAAAACTTCAGAAATAGATCAGACCTGATATTTAAAAAAGGCTATTCCACTATTTAATAACTCCCATGGTGAGGAATCTCCTCTTTATTTTGAGTTTGGATCTCTCTCTGTAAAGCTTCTACACACTGATTTTTGTTCTCTCCTTAATTATGGAGAGTAAATCCCATCCTTCCTTTTCTCTGTGACAGCCCTCTAAACATTTTAACACTGAGCAGATCTGCCCTTACCCTTAGCCTCTTCTTTAAACTAAATGTACTCTATAATCATTCTTATATGATTTAGCAGTGCTGTAGCCTAGTCGGGAACAGCTCTCACCTCACAATCAGGAGGCCTTGAGTTCGATCCTAGGTAGCAGATATTTCTCTCTCTGGGTATTCTAAATAATTGTTAGCTGTAAACTCTGAGTAGGCATGAGAAAGGGCATCCAGCCAGTAAATGTTCGGCTCTAATCAGTTGGCCCGGTTCCATTCTAAAGCAAGGGATTGCAGGATCATTAAAAGAAAAAAAATGATTTACCATGTTTTACTATTTTCATCATTTTTCTCCATGCTGTTTCTGATTTCTCAATTTTTTTATATTGTAGTCCAAATATTCCAATTGTGCTTTGACCAATGATACATCTGTCCACTATCAAACTATTACTTCCTCTGATCTCAACACTATATATCTGTGGATACAACCTGAGATTGCATAAACATTTTTGGCAGAACTGCACTCTATTGATTCAAGCTAAGAACCACTCAACTGGTTTTTCCTCCTAAAGGGCACAATCTGCCATTTCTCAACAATAAACATTTTGTTTATAGGGTCCAATGCTGAAGCCTAAAATCCATTTGAATCTCAAGTCTTAAGCATTTCTTCTAAGGTGTTAGTGGTCTCCCTCCAGATTTGTGTATTCTTCCAATCTGATAAGATTCCCTTTCATCATTTCTGTAAGTCATTTATAAAAATATTGAATAACATTGGGGTCAGGGCAGAGCCTTTAAGTACCCCACTGAATACCCCTCTCTAGGCTGCATATAACTTGGCTCTTAAGCAACTCACCTAACAATAAATAAACTCTGAAATAATAAAATTCTACAACCTAATATATGTACTTAAGTTCTTCTGTTTCCATGGGTTTTCAATATGTATAACCAAGAGCGCACATGCAACCCTAGGAAAAAAAACAGTTGGATTTTATAGATTTAAGAATAAAATGTATACTGGATGAGATAAATAGCACGAAATATAATCCTGGAAGGTTTAAAAGAAAACAATAAAAGAAATTGATTTTTAGGATATACACCTAAATACATTCTTCTAATAACTAATGGCTTTGTTGAAATTACTGAAATATCTGAGTTTATGTACTGAAGGTAGAAAGCAAGATCCAAGATTTATTGCTTTTACTAAGCATAACAGTGTGAGAGTATTTGGCTGCTTGATGAGTTGCATTGAAATGAGGGCGCCTTTGGTTTGATAGGTGGTGTATTTGTTCTGTGGCTCGAATTCACTCAAGGAAAGATTTTTGATGCGCTAGCCAATGATAACTGTCTGGGAAAATGGATAAATCCAAACCTCCAAACTTTGGATAGAAGACAAAATGAAATACTTGGGTATGGAGAAGTGGAGCTTTGGGAAAGCCAAATTCTATGGGGATGTGAGGCTGTTCTGTCCAAAAACCCCTCATGTGGTTTATCACCTTTAAAAAGAATCACAGAAGGCCAAATCATGGCAATTTCAAATAGGGAGTGGTATTCTTTCCTTTAGAGGGAAGGTTGCCTAAAATGAAGATTTTGGACCACATTGCTAAGTATTCCAAAAAGAGGCTCTTACTACTGGTTTGGCTTTCCTTTTGAGATGGTTGCTTATTCTTAAATCCTTTCAACAAGACCTCACTCCGTTTGGACAACCAGCATGAATCATTCTAGAGGAAATTAACACAGTATTTTCCCAAGTGCCTAATCTGGTTCGGATTTTCTTTTTTCTTTTGCATCCGAAGCATAAACAGACACACACATGCATAAAGAGTTTCATAAGCTTATAGGCTATGGCGGCACTTCAGCTTAATACAGCTGTGAGGTTACCTTGAATTTTTAAAAAAAATGCTTGTAATTCTTAGAAAGAAAAGAGGTGCCTGCTCTGACCCAGAACAGCATCTTTGAACTTTGGCTGGGACTCGTGATTTGCCCAGGAGAACAAAGCTATGCATTTACCATCTTATCCTAGTAAATCACTGACTTAATGGGCTCTCCCTTTCTGGCTTTTCTTCAAGTGTGGTGCTAGCATCTGTAATCCTTCTGTATTTCTATTCTTTTGAGATCTTTGAAAAATATATTTAATAAATATTTTATTTAGTTTCAGAATGTTTAAATCATTACGAGCCATAAGATTTTATAGATCTATTTTGACAGGAAATTTAATGAAATGTTCTCTTCCTGGATTAGAAGACAAAATGCGTGTTTCTTTTAGCATAAATTAGTATAAAGTAAATATAATGCCTGTCTTGCACAGATAGGAGAGAAGAAGAGATTATACATTTTGGTATGAATGTTTGCCTGCTATGTAATTTTAATTTTATACTAATTTATGCTTATTATAATGCAAGAACAATACTCATAAGTCCAAATTGCCATGCCTCAGTAGATAGATAGAAATTCAATAAACACATTTAAAAACCAAGGTATGGAAATGCAATTAGTGCAATATTTACTTTTTGTTTCAGTTCTACATTCATGAAGTCTCCATATGATCATGTCATGCTTAAAGGAAATCTATAATGGTTTTACTCACCTACTGCTGACACCACCTACATGCTTGTACACATGCGAGTCACGTCTTGGACAATGTAGCATAAACTGCAAATGCTCTCTACCATGAAATGAAAACACACCTGTCTTAACTTAGGACTCACTTATGCAGGCCCATATTATCAGAGGGATGAGACAAAATTTGCACACTTTACTTAAACAGATAGATGGCAAAATGCAAATATTTTAGACAAGTTCATTCTTAAATATAAACTTGTTTTTTATTCTGCATTGTTTCCAGAATTGATGAAAGTGCTCTAATATTCTATGTAGCAGATACGAGACAGTTAAATATTTTTGCATGAAATTAAAAACCTATTTAATTGAACTTATTTAATGGGAATGCAGACTTCTAAATAATCTATATTCCATTGCTTTTTTTTATTTCAATCACTTCAGACTTTAAAATCTTACTGAGTAGGTGCAGTTAGCATAATATAAGGTTATGTTATTTTTTCCATGGTCTATTAATATCTTGTTACTGTGAGCCTGTGCTGGTTGGTGGTTTCTAGACTGTGGTATTTGGCTTCGAGGTAAATGGAGAGAAAAAAACCAAGACCACCTTCAATATGAATATTTACCTCCAACTGCTACTTAACATAAATTACATTGGTTATTTTCATGCTTATATTTCAACAGAAGCTAAGTGTTTGATGTCATCCCAGCTGAAACTGCATTCAAATCTTCAGCAAACTGTATTGTACTAATTGATACCATCATTATTTTCAACAAACCTATGCTTTTTCAAAAGCTAGACAACATATAGACTACAGATATTAATTAAGACCGTATCAAATTACAGGCAAGGTCTCCAAAGATTTGTTCAATGAAACAAAAGGAATAGCTGAAGAGATTGCGTGTCAAATGATCCCCACAGATATTACCTCTAAGCACTCAGTATCATTTTCATATTGGGTTGCCTTAATATGAAGTATATCTAAAAGCAGGGAGATTTAGATAACATGTATGTAGTATGAACATTTTGCAAGATTAATCAAATTAGAAGATCAAGGTCAATTCCGATAATACAATAGAATTTTCTCTGCATTGTTTTACACTTCACAATAAATGTATTGAAATGGTTTCTTTAATTCTGTGTAACACTATAATCCACTGTTTTTTCCACATTCAAAAGAAAGGGAATTCTAGTTTCAGAGGAGGTATAATTTTGGAATCTCAGTTCCTCACTTCAACCTCAGGACTATCAGTTGTTTTTGTGCTGTTTTGTGTTGTGACCCAAAGGAATGAAGAAAAGTTGTCATAATTGAATTGTACATGGGATCCAAAGCTCTTCTTGTCTTCAATCACTGAAATTTTAGGAAAAGTTAGGATTTACCCTAATTGCCTTCTCATGCATTAGTTCCTATTAAGAATGGAACACACAATTCTTAAGCTACCACAAGATCAAGCTCTTTGGAGTTTAAGACATTAAAAGCAATATCTATAAAAAGCACAAAACTTAATTCAGTTAATGTAGTTAAATAAGTCTAATATATTCAGAATATCTGGCTTCAGTCAGCAATCTGATTGCTGCAAAACCTATAGTTATAATTTCCAAAGTTACTTTGAATAGTTGCAGTTTCCCATAAAGAAAGTGCTGCAGTAGTTGACTCTGGAAGTAATTACCAAATAAATGATTCTGTAAATTCATAAAAAAAATTACAACTCAAGAGTCCAGGGGAAAACACTACCTCAAGCTAAAAGTTTATCCAACAACATTCCTTCCATTTTTCTGATGTTCCTTTCCATCCAGATATAAGTGACAATCAGCAAGATTTCAAGATCTACTACATTAATAATTGTAAATGGGAGATATAACTTGTGAAAGGTATAATAGTGATTATTAATGATGTTGTAACTAGTCATTAACATGGCTGACAAGAAAGTAAGCAGTAAACCTAGTAACCTAACAGTCCTAACTCCCAAAGTAAACAGAATCAGCCTAATGATTGATTGATTGATAATACCAGCCTATATAGACATTTCAACACACACACACACACACACACACACACACACACACAGAGAGAGAGAGAGAGAGAGGTAACTCACAAACAATTAAAAATAATATCTAAATGATAGAATGGAATGGAAAGGAAGGGAAGAGAAGAAAAGAGAATTCTTTATTGGCCAAGTGTGATTGGACACACAAGAAATTTGTTTTGATGCAAATGCTCTCAATGTACATAAAAGAAAAGATACATTTGTCAAGAGTCAAGAATCATAATACATAAACTGCAACAATTACAGTGACAACCATGCCCCAGAACTTTGTTCCTGTAATTCAACACGTATTTGAAACTAATCAGAAAACTGATAAACCAACAGGGCCAATTGTTCCTTTAGAGCACCAATGCCACACTCTCCAAACTCAAAGGTGAAAGCTAGACAAGAGTCTCTGGATAATTGTTTTTTTTTATCCTGAAACTAAACTATTCATTTGCATACCTTCCAAAACAAGAATGAGTAGCACTTATTCAAATCAAAGAGATATCAAAATACATTAAAAACATAAACACAAGAGAGCTTCTTTAAGAAAACGATCAATTACTTTCCTAAACTCGTGTGACTTAACTGCAGCTCTAAGGGAAGTTACATACAAAATATCTTTCCTTGTTAAAAACATTGTTACTTTCTCAAAGCCAACAAAAATAAATAAGTATTCAATGAAATCTGACAAACAGCTGATATTTTTCACACCTCAGACTGAAAACTTAGAGGTAATTTAAATGATTTTATTTGTAAAATGCTACTTGAATAACTAGAAAATTTCTGAAAAAGTCACTTTTTTTCTGAGGGCCGAATTCTATCAGTCCTTCATTGGAATGGCAACAATGAGACATACTCAGCAGATGTAAAGATTCTGTGCATCTTTCATTGCTGAGCTCAAAAGCATTGGAAATGGTTTGGCTGCTTTGAACACCATATAATTTATGATCATGCTGTGAATTGGTCATGTGCTTTAAGTAATAGCTGCTTTAGTGCATGCCAGACATCAATACAGATGATCCATTCTGCCTATTTTTCCACACAAACTAGTTGGGTTGTATAAATTAAATTCCTGGAGATTTTTATTTTTTTAAAATTAAGCCTGTTTTAAAGAAGGAAATATGACTCCACCATTTCTTGTGTATCTTTTATCTATTAAAATCTAGAAAGAGGGCTGTGAAAATATCTACAGACTCTTTGCATCTGGACATAAACAGTTTCAACTTCTACCCTCAAAATGTTGCTCTAGGGCACTGCACAGCAGAACAACTAGACACAAGGACAGTTTTTCCCCCCATGCCATTACTCTGCTAAACAAATAATTCCCTCAATATTAAAAGGCAGTATTACTATCATTATTGTAATCTTCCCTATTATCTATCTTCTTATCTTATGACTATAACTTTGTTGCTTATCACTACTGTTGTGTGTGTGTGTGTGTGTGTGTGTGTGTGTATGTATGTGTATATATATATATGTGTGTGTGTATATATATATATATATATATATATATATATATATATATATATATATATATATATATATATATATATTTGTTTTCTTAAGTTTTAGCGGTACTTACATGTATGGTGTTCGGCTTGGTTGGGTATTTTCCCACGTCATTGTAGTTGTTCTTTTAAAAGTTGTAGCAACGTTTCAGCAGAATCTCATCTGCCATCATCAGGCTTCTGTATATATATTCTGTATTCTATATATATATTTGTTTGTTTTCTGAGGTTCTGGTATTAGTATGTGGATCTTTGGTTATTCGGGTTTTCTCCCGCGAAGATTGGAAGTATCTAGCAACGTTTCGATGAAGTCTCATTCATCATCTTCAGGCTTCTGTCTTCAGCTCTGTGCTTCTCGAGTGATGTGAGCTTGCAGCTGCTTCTTCCTTTTAACTACTAGTGGGGTGTGACTTGATTGGGTGGGGGCTTGGCTGTGTTCTGATTGGGTGGGGGTGTGTTCTCATTGGTTGGGGGTTTGGCTGTGTTCTGATTGGTAGTGGTCAGAACACAGCCAAACCCCCAACCAATGAGAACACACCCCACCCAATCAGAACAAGCCAAGCCCCCACCCAATCAAGTCACACCCCACTAGCAGTTAAAAGGAAGAAGCAGCTGCAAGCTCACATCACTCTGAGAAGCACAGAGCTGAAGACAGAAGCCTGAAGATGATGAATGAGACTTCATCGAACGTTGCCTAGATACTTCCAATCTTACGTGGGAGAAAACCCAATAACCAAAGATATATATATATATATATATATATATATATATATATATATATATATATATATATATATATATAGAGAGAGAGAGAGAGAGAGAGAGAGAGAGAGAGAGAGAGAGAGAGAGAGAGAGAGAGAGAGAGAGAGAGAGAGAGAGAGAGCGCTTATGCACTGGGAACAAATTCCAAATCATACTTGGCCAATAAAGAATTCTGTTCTGTCTTCTCTTCTCTTCTCTTCTCTTCTCTTCTATTCTATTCTATTCTATTCTATTCTATTCTATTTTACCCTATCCCATCCCATCCCATCCTATTCTATTCCTCATAGCAATTCACAGAGATTTTTCAATGTTATCCTGCAAATGGTAAGAATAGGAAATTATTCTTAACCGTTTATCCATAGAAACATGTTTAAAAGACTTTTTTAATATTCATGAGCTGTTTGCTTCTTCCATTACATTTTTTTTCATAAAATCTTAGTTCTGAAATCTGATATTCATCTTGTTAAGAACAGAAAAACAACTTTGTATGTAAAGTAGGAGGTAGGTAAGGATGAAATCCAAATATTTTTACCACTACATGTGCTTTGCAATAAAGTAGATAGTGAGTGACGTTTCTAAATATTTTATTCTTATTTTTATCATTACTATATTTGCTTGGCAAATATATACATTAAAAAATGCAATATGCATTTAAATCCTAAACTCTTCCCTTGCAAATGTTGCATCATGAAATACACATACAGTGGAACCTCTGGTCATGAATGCTTCTGTTCGTGGCCAAATTGGGTGATGACCAAAATTTTTGGAAAATTTAGCATCTGGTCATGAACAGATCCTTGGGTTGCGATCTAACATGGCCATGGTCGATTTCCCCTTCTGCATCATAGAGAAAGTCCTGATGCTGAACAAACTTGTCTGCCATTCCAAATGTTGAAGTTACCCTTTAATCTCGTTCTTG
Organism: Notechis scutatus; assembly: GCF_049901735.1. Taxonomy (NCBI): domain Eukaryota; kingdom Metazoa; phylum Chordata; class Lepidosauria; order Squamata; family Elapidae; genus Notechis; species Notechis scutatus. The sequence goes on along the minus strand of NC_142025.1, from coordinate 36,477,852 downwards.
ATGGCTTCTCGCTTATTTTGTAAGATGAACTTTCTCTCTGGCCAGGCAGCCTCTCTCTCTCTCTCCTACCTCCCTGGCAGAGCCGCGTGACGGTGCAGAAGCCTTGATCGCAGCTTTTTTTGTTATTGTTTTGCGCATGCTGCAAGGGCTGGGAACAGAGCCAAGGAAGCTCTGCAATTGGGAATTCCAGCAGCTTGGAAGCCAGGATCTCTTCTGCCTCTTCTCCTCTCAGTCCTCCAGGAGCTGCATACAGCGGTAGCTCTCTGTCTCAGCAGGCCGGCAACAGAAAGGCCCTGGCGCTTGGCTTCAGAGCATGGAAGGAGGGCATTTGTGGGCCACTTCTTCTCACCGGGACTTCCCCCACGAACCAGGCAGCCCAGGCCAAAGCAGGAGGAGCTATCAGTATTATTAAATGATTTTACATTGTAGTATTACTCTCTGAGTTCCATGGCATAATTAACTATTTTTGTGATTAAAAATCTTTTAAAAAGCTATTTATATACAGTTCGTAGGGGTCTGGAATGGATCGAATGTATTTACATGCAATTCAATTGGGAAATTAGTTTTGGGTTGCAACCAAAGTTGGGGAACAAATTGTGGTCATGACCAGAGGTCCCACTGTATAGGTTATTTGTTTAACATCAGTGTTTCATGCATCTTCAAAGGCAGGTTAGAAAAGTCAGGATGGTTCTGATTATCCCATTGACTCTTTTTTAAAAATGGTATAATGATGAATATAAAAAGGTGTGAGGCTTTGATCATGCCATTGCAGCTACCATCTTGATTTTCTTGTCTTCTCCTGAAAGCTTCCCTGCAGTCAAATATGCTTCTTTCTCTTCAGCTATATACACTGCTCAAAAAAAATAAAGGGAACACAAAAATAAGACATCCTAGATCTGAATGAATGAAATATTCTTATTAAATACTTTGTTCACTTCATAGTTGAATGTGCTGACAACAAAGTCACACAAAAATTATCAGTGGAAATCAAATTTAGCAACCCATGGAGGTCTGGATTTGGAGTTACACTCAAAATTAAAGTGGAAAAAAACACTACAGGCTGATCCAACTTTGATGTAATGTCCTTAAAACAAGTCAAAATGAGGCTCAGTAGTGTGTGTGGCCTCCACGTGCCTGTATGACCTCCCTACAATGCCTGGGCATCTCCTGATGACGTGGCAGATGGTCTCTTGAGGGATCTCCTCCCACACCTAGACTAAAGCATCCACCAACTCCTGGACAGTCTGTGGTGCAACGTGGCATTGGTGGATGGAGCGAGACATGATGTCCCAGATGTGCTCAATTGGATTCAGGTCTGGGGAACGGGCGGGCCAGTCCATAGCATCAATGCCTTCATCTTGCAGGAACTGCTGACACACTGCAGCCACATGAGGTCTAGCATTGTCTTGCATTAGGAGAAACCCAGGGCCAACTGCACCAGCATAGGGTCTCACAAGGGGTCTGAGGATCTCATCTCGGCACCTAATGGCAGTCAGGCTACCTCTGGCGAACACATGGAGGGCTGTGCGGCCCCCTAAAAAAATGCCACCCCACACCATTACTGACCCACTGCCAAACCGGTCATGCTGGAGGATGTTGCAGGCAGCAGAACGTTCTCCACGGCGTCTCCAGACCCTGTCATGTCTGTCACATGTGCTCAGTGTGAACCTGCTTTCATCTGTGAAGAGCACAAGGCGCCAGTGGCAAATTTGCCAATCTTGGTGTTCTCCGGCAAATGCCAAACATCCTGCACGGTGTTGGGCTGTAAGCACAACCCCCACCTGTGGACGTCAGGCCCTCATACCACCCTCATGGAGTCTGTTTCTGACCGTTTGAGCAGCCACATGCACATTTGTGGCCCGCTGGAGGTCATTTTGCAGGGCTCTGGCAGTGCTCCTCCTGTCCCTCCTTGCACAAAGGTGGAGGTAGTGGTCCTGATGCTGGGTTGTTGCCCTCCTACAGCCTCCTCCACGTCTCCTGATGTACTGGCCTGTCTCCTGGTAGCACCTCCATGCTCTGGACACTATGCTGACAGACACAGCAAACCTTCTTGCCACAGCTCGCATTGATGTGCCATCCTGGATGAGCTGCACTACCTGAGCCACTTGTGTGGGTTGTAGACTCCGTCTCATGCTACCACTAGAGTGAAAGCACCACCAGCATTCAAAAGTGACCAAACCATCAGCCAGAAAGCATAGGAACTGAGAAGTGGTCTCTGGTCACCACCTGCAGAACCACTCCTTTATTGGGGATGTCTTGTTAACTGCCTATGCTTTCCACCTGTTGTCTATTTCATTTGCACAACAGCATGTGAAATTGATTGTCAATCAGTGTTGCTACCTAAGTGGACAGTTTGATTTCACAGAAGTGTGATTGACTTGGAGTTACATTGTGTTGTTTAAGTGTTCCCTTTATTGTTTTGAGCAGTGTACAACAACATTTTTCAGTCTCAGCAACTTTACAATGTATAGACTTTCAGATCCAGGAATTATTCAGCCAGCATGTTGAAATCTATCCTTAAAATTATTGAGATTAAGAAACACATATCTGGACCCATAATTAAGGTCATGGTTAAAGCTATCTATACTACACTCTGTACCTCTGAGGGACATATTTGCACCTATATAGTATATATTCACTATATATACCGCATGCACGCACACGCACACACACACACACACACATATCTGTATAGATACCTATCTATCATATATATATATGCATACCTGTACCTGTGAAAATCTACGAAAACATATATTACATATGTGTGTGTGTGTGTGTGTGTGTGTATGTGTGTGTTTTCTTCAGTTTTCAAGGGTACTTACATGTATGGTATTCAGCTTTGTTCAGGTATTTTCCCACGTCATTATAGCTGTGCTTTTAAAGTTGTGGCAACGTTTCGGCAGAATCTCATCTGCCATCATCAGGCTTCTGTATTGTGTTCATCTGTGGGGATTGTGTTCTCAATCTCTATGGCTTCTCTGATAATTCTGTAATCAGATTGAAAAAAGACCTGAAAGCATGAATAGAAGAGATGACTCCACCAGATTGTCAATTATCTGAAAGCCTGCACTCACAAACAAAAAAATCTCCACACCACAAGCCAGGCAAATACCTGGGCACAAACAGACTCCCCCTGATACCTCCAGCTCAAACACACCCCAACCAGGCACCCAGATGAAACGTAGCTTCCTAATAAATGATAGCCACCCGTTTACTCAGAGCCAAGCCGCACTAAAAGCCTCCAATACAGGAAACACAATATTGCCAGCCAATCAAGACAAAAAAAAGCCACAAAACAGACAGAAGATATTAGAAACACCAATCAAGCAGAACACAGCAAACTCCAAGACCAATAAACACAGACCAAGACTCCCAACCAATCAGGATGAAGAAAAAACCATTCTGGCACAGCAGTAGGCTAGCACCAAATTTAAAACTGAAATGGCTTTGAAAGTCTGACTCACAGACGAACACAATACAGAAGCCTGATGATGGCAGATGAGATTCTGCCGAAATGTTGCTACAACTTTAAAAGCACAACTATAATGACGTGGGAAAATACCCAAACAAAGCTGAATACCATACATATAAATACCCACGAAAACTTAAGAAAACACACACACACATATATATATATACACATACATTTATGTTAGTCTGCATAATTTATATTGAAATGTTTATTTTCCATTTGGAGTTTGGAAATTCCAAAGTTGTAAATTTCAAGTAATTGTTATGCATTGCATAAAATGGGGAAGGACCAGAATTATTACTTTAGAATCATATAACATTACCATTTTTCTCTCCTAACATTATGGCAGATATTATACATAAATTTAGGTGGTTATTACTCATGTCTTCATTGTTCATCAGGACTGGAAATTTATTTTTAAAATGAAATAGTTCAGATTCTTCAACGCCTACAATTGAGACTTTAGTAAAAGTGCAAAGAAGAGCAATTAAGATGATTAAAGGCTTGAGACTAAAATGAAGAACAGTTGCAAGATTTGGGTTTGGATAGTCTAGAGCAGGTGTGTCAAACTCACGGCATCATGGTGGCATCACCTGATGTATCGGGACTTGTTTCTGCTACACTACACTGGGTGTGGCCGTGGCCAGCACGTGACGCATCTGGCCCTTGGGAGGGAGGTTGACAGCCCTGGTCTAGAGAAAAGAAGGACTGGGGGAGCGGGGACATGATAGCAGTATTCATGAGAGGCTGCCACAAAGAAGAAGGAGTCAATTTATTTTTCAAATGCACCAGAGGGCAGGACAAGAAACAATGGATGGAAACTAATCAAGGAGAAAAGCAACCTGGAATTAAGGAGAGGCTTCGTAACAGTGAGGACAATTAACCAGTGGGACAGCTTGCCTCCAGAAGTTGTAGGTGCTTCATCACTGGAGATTTTTAAGAAGAGACTGGACACTCACTTGTCTGAAATGTTTCCTGCTTGAGCAGAGGGTTGGACTAGAAGACCTCCAAGGTTCCTTCCAGCTCTATTCTGATTCAATTTTACTCCAGTAATATGGTTTTCCTAGTAACATCTGTATAATGAAGCTACAAAAGTTCAATATAGTTTATACTGGCTGTTGTCCAGTCTTAGAGAAAGCAAATAAGATAAAGGATATAAGATAAGGATAGAGCAAGACAAATAAAATGAAACATTAAATGTATAAATTGTTAACTACCACATGTGAAACTTTTTCATTTCAAATAGATCACTGTGATCTGTTAATCTGATGATTAACAAAAAAGGTTTCAGTGCAAACTATTATAAGATAGAAGAGAGGAAGGGAAGGAAGGAAGGAAGGAAGGAAGGAAGGAAGGAAGGAAGGAAGGAAGGAAGGAAGGAAGGAAGGTTGAATTAGAGGGTTAACAGACATTGTTACTAAACTAGGAATAAATTTAATCAAGTCAAATTGTTCTTTGTGAGGTTATTACATTTTGCTGTCTGTTCGTCAAAATTTGACATAATAAAAGAAAGGGCAGGGATGAGCTAAAATAAAATTGAGATTAAAAAAGGTTCAATGTGGCAAATGAATGTCGATTATATTTGTGTTGCAGATCTTAGTAGGGCTGAGAGTAGAGAGAGACACCTGCGTAAGTTATTGCTGATAAAAATTAAAACAGCTTACAAGAGAACAAAAAGGGGTATATGTGAGCACTTTTAAAAAAGGTAAAAAAAGTATAATGCTGAGCTCAGTCCATCTGCTTATTATGCATGTATGATATTTACAGAGATGTTAAATTGATCAATCTGAGCTTGGAGCTAATATTGCAGAAACTTATTTAGATAAATTTTCTTCTGAAAGGAGAGGATTTCAGTATCCATCTGAAACAATGCTAATGTGGGGAAGCATAATCGGGTTTTTCTTTTGTGGTTTCTGAATGAACAAGTCCAGGCACAGCATCCTGTATGTCCAGCAGGTGTTGCTGTAAGAGCAGGCAGATATTTTTTCCAAGAGAATAAAATTCAGTCATAGCCTGGGACTCTGCAAACCACTATAAATGCAAGCATCTAACTTGGCAATGGAAGAGACTACTGCTGTGCTACTGGAGTGACCCCACTACTCAGGCATGCCGTGCTAAAAAACTTGTGGCAGACAAAAATAAAAAAGAATTAAACTGATCCAAAGGAAGTGTTTTTGTGTGTCTGAGAGACAGAAGAGGTGGCCTTTTCTATTGGCCTTAAAAAAAAAAGGCAAGTTCAGAAATTGTAGTAGCCACAAAGAGAAAGGGATGCTTCATTCTACGTATTCCAGACAAAATTAAAGTGTCATTAAATTGTTCTTAAAAGCAAATTTACAGAATGAAAATCAGGCAATGTGAAGGTACCAGCCAACAAAAGCAAGAGCAGCTGGAAAGCCAGTGACCAATTACAAGTTCAGCATCCAAGCAAAACATCTTGAATTGCTGGTAGTGCAATAAATTACAGTTTGCACTTTCCTATTTTGCAAGTGAAAACAGCACTACATCAGGCACAAGAAAGGCAGATGAAATGATGGCCTTTTTCTTCAGCCCACCTTCGTTTTCAACAGAGGATCTGGGTGTCTTAAGTAGGAGAGTTACATTCCGGTGCCAAGAAGTGAGTAGCTTCTCCAGCCCTAGTGAAATGAAGCTTAGTTTGCCAGGACTAATAGATAAAAGCCAAAGAACCTGAAAGACTCTTCCAGTGGCTGTTAATTCTTGACCTTCCATGATTAATTGGCTCTCTTAAATGAGATAAAAGTTCAAGAGTGGGAGGTGACCCCAAGGTGTTCAAAGGGCAAGAAATGGCCAAGTGCTGGATTATTTCAGTCCTTCATTAAGCCATTTCAGAGTTTGGACATGGAACCTGTTTGTATTAAAAACTGTTCTAAAAGTGAATGATAAGGAAAATATTAACTCCACAGGTTCATAGGGAGGGAGGGCGGAAGGAAGGAAGGAAGGAAGGAAGGAAGGAAGGAAGGAAGGAAGGAAGGAAGGAAGGAAGGAAGGAAGTTTTTTTACCCATTTTTTGACAGTTATTTGTTCTGAGATTGTATTCTGGACTATATCTGTTGGAAATAACTCCCTTGATGTTGACACAAGCAGTGAAGATTTCAGACAGGAGAAGATATAAGATAATGGAATATCCTGTAGGAGGCTACTTAGGGCTTACTGTAAATAAAATGTTATCTTCAAAGGAAAAAATGTCTTGAAGTGACAAATGGCAGTTATGTCATTAGTGTATTTTCTCCAGCTATTTATATTCATTTGCCATATTTTTCTTAGTGCTCCAACACTGGAAGCTTTTAAGAAGAGATTGGACAACCATTTGTCTGAAATGGTGCAGGGTGACCTACTTGAGCAGAGGGTTGGCTTAGAAGACCCCCAAAGTCCCTTCCAACTCTGTTATTCTTTTGATATTGTTGTAATTATGGTTAAATAATAGGGAAGCTGATAACATTTTATGTCACAACAACATACAGGGACAGATACAGAATAAATAGATCGATATATATTCATATCATTTTCTATAAGAGATATTATCCCCTACAAGGGATTGTTACAAAGTTCAGTAAAAGAGTGAAATAGATTATCATGTTATGTTTGTAAATTGTTTAGTAGAGAATTATGGCATTGACAGTGATTATATAAAACCTTTATATAGAAAGTGGTAAAATGTTCATTGTTACTACAATGCCATTGTAACTATGAATGGTCATTAAACGAACTGTATATTGCATTATCATATCCACAGTAAAGTATGATATAAAGATAAATGAGAGGAAAAATATTTCAGAAGAAAATAGGGAGGCTAGCAAAGCTAAATTTTAACCAATAGATAATTATAGAAGAAAAACATAAAACAAAAGAGATGAAATAACGAAGATTATGGAAGACAAGCCTAGAAAGATAACAGATCACAATGTGTAAAGGTCTATTCTAAAAATCATGGAAACTCTTTTTCACAGGCAGATGTTAATTTCAGTCCTGAAATATGTTTCAGTGAGGTAACGAAAAGCTTGAACATATTAATTAGACTAACATTTATTCTAGAAGTGACCTCTAAGGAATAAGCAATTAGGCTCCCCACAATCACTGCTACCAGATTGTGCCTGGACCCAAGTAAAGCAGCATTTTCCTAAGAAATGAAAGGGGCAGCGCTTCAATTGTTTCTGCTCTGTGATAATTACTGTAATCTGACAAAACAATGTCAAGGAAGGAAGTACATATCATGTAGTATAACACAAGCCACTCAAAGAACTCTCAGAGATATCTGCTTCTTTGGTATTTTGACTAGAACTTGTTCAGTACAATTTAGAGATCATCCAGAAAGGACGACTGATTTAAAGGTTCAATTTAAACAAATTAAATCTATCAGAACACATGTCAGTATTTACCAGAATCTCATATCACACACTTTTGCTGTTGTCATCGTTGTTGTTATTTACATACTGAGATAAAATGTAAAATATTTTAATGGAAAATAAACTTGAAACATAATGAGCCAAAATAAAAGAGTGCAAATATATAACAAACTAAGTTGAAAAGGACATTGGAGGTCTTCTAGTCCAATGCAAGCAGGAGTCCTTATACCATTCTGGAAAAAAGGCTGTCCAATGTCTTCTTTAAAAGCTCCATTGATGGAGCATACAAACTTCTACAGGCAAGCCATTCCACTGATTAAATATTACCACTGGAAATATTTTCTTAGTTCTAGATTGCATCTCTCCTTGATAAGTTTCCATCACTTACTTCTTGTCCTACCTCAAGTGCTTTGGAAAAAGGTTGAGCTCCTCTTCTCTGGGACAGCCCCTCAGACATTGGAAGACTGCTATCATATTACCCTTAGTCTTTTTCTTCATTAAACTAGACATACGCAGTTGTTTCAACCGTTCTTTATATATTTTAGCCTCTAGCCCCAATAATCTTTGTCGTTCTTCTCTGCACTGTTTCTATAGTCTTAACATCTTTTTTGTAGCTTGAACTAGATGCAATATTTGAAGTGTGGTCTTACCAAAACAGTGTAAAGTGACACTTCACACTGATCTTGATACTATCTCTCTGTTGATGCAATATAGGGATGCATTAGCTTTTTTGGCAGCTGCAGCAGAGTGCTGGCTCATATTTAAATAGTTGTTTACTAGGACTCCTAAATGTCTCACAGTTACTCTTACTGAGTCAGGTACCATATACTCTATACCTGTGCATTTGGTTTTTCTTGCCAAAGTGTAAAACCTTACTTTTCTTATCACTGAATTGCATTTTGTGAATAGAGCCCAGTGTTCAAGTCTGTCAAGATCCTTCTGGATCTTGAACCTATCTTCTAAAGTGTTAGTTATTGTTCCCAGCTTAGGGTTGTCTGAAAATTTGATCAGCTCCTTCTTTACCCTCATCTAAATTGTTTATGAAGATGTTGAAAAGTACTAGGCCTAAGACAGAACTTTGGGGTTCTCTCTACATACTTCCCCTCATATATGTACATTAGTTCCATTGAAAACTACACATTGTGCATAGTTGATTAAGCAGTTACAAATCCATCTGGTGGTGATGCTACCTTTCCCATATTTTTCTATCTTACCAATAAGCATGTTGAGGTATACTTTGTCAAATGCCTTACTGAATCCAAGTATACCTTCAGCATTTTGTTGGTTTATTAATTTAGTTCCTTTGTCAAAGAACGCAATAGACTTCTAGTAATAGCTTTGTTTGTTTCTACTGGTAGGTGTTTGCAGCTCTGTTGCTTAATTATCTTTTCCAGATCTTCCCAGGTGTTGATGTCAGGCTGACTGGTATGTAGTTTCCTGGATCCAATTTTTTCTTTTTCCTTTTTTGGAGATGGGAACCATATCAGCTGTTTTTCAGTTCTCTCTAAAAGGCATAACTCCAAAGTTGGAGTTCCATTTTGTCCAGTAAGATTTGCTTCTAGTTATATATCCAGATATTTTGGTTTATGACCCAGTCGCTTTTCATTGGTTATGCTGATTGGAGCTAAAGTGAATTGATATTCCAAGAAATTTGCTTACCTCTTGGATATAAGATTATAGCTAAGGTGTTGATTATGCTATCAATTGGTAGATTGAGGATTGTTGCCTAACAAAAATAAATGATTAATATCTCTTTACTGTAGGTGGGACTTCAGTTTTGTGTATGTCTACAAGTCTGAACACATCAATAATAATTAAATTATAGCCTTCAAACAAGGCTGTTATCTAAAGATATTGGTTTGATTCAGCCACAAGAGGGAGCAATAGTAGGAACAAAGGGCAATTATATAAATATGCATGTCTTAACTAATTGTATAGGACATCTTAACTACCATGGCTTAATGTGAATGTATTTAATTGTATGTGAATACGGAATAACAGTCCAATTTTCACAGAGTAGAATTGAAACCTTCAAATAATTATGGTTTTACTTTCTGATTCTGAGTAGAAATAATAGCCACTCTAAATTCAAAAGTGCACACCTTGAGAAGCAGCTAATTATATTTAATTACAATGCTTGTTTAGAAACAATTTGGCTTTGTCCACTTCTCTATGCTCTTGAGCCGCTCAAGGACATTACAGGGAGAATGTGGCAATCATATCAGAATGAAACAAAGTGAATAATATATGGGGGAAAAAATCTGAAATATTGTCTTCCTTTATAAGGAAGAGAAATTTAAGAACTGTTTTAAGACAAAAATAGTTCAAGATACTATTCAAGAATAACAGAGTTGGAAGGGACCTTGGAGGTCATCTAGTCCAACCCCCTGCTTATATTAGCCTCTACATAGGATTGAAGTCACAGCCTCCTGATTGTGAGGCAAGAGTTCTACCTCTAGGCCACCAGAGATCATCTTACTATGAAACTATCTTACTACAGTTTAGTTCAAATTAGTTTCAATGTTTTCCTCTGCTCTCTTAACATCAAAACTGTTTATTTTCAAACAATACATGGGTTTGAAAGTCTGCTGAATTTTGATATACAGTGATATATTCTTACATAGTTGAATTTTCATTTTTTTTTTAAAAAAGGATTCATGTTGAAGAATGATCAGTCATGCGTCAACTTACAAGAAACATTATACCATCATGATAATTTTGCTTTTAAAATTTGCTTTGACAAAACAATTTGGAAATTGGGAATAATGTGAACACTAATAATAAAAAAATAGACTGAGTAACTTAACGAAAAATGCAACTAATTTTTAAAATTATTTTCTAACAAAATTATTTTTTTCCAAATCACTTGTAATAATGCAAATGCTTATAACAACAGTTTGCAGCACAATATGTTTGCATTTATTATTTTCCCCCAATTTTAATATTTATATCAGATTCAGACTGAAGCATATAAGAGTGGTGTATTTAGGATCTGAAGATCTGACAGCCAGATTATTGTAACAAATATGGAACTCAATAGACTGAAAAAGCAGTTTGAATATTCACTCTCTTCCATGAGATATTCAAGATTTTTTGTGAGTTCTTTGGCAATGTTGTAAGTTTGAGTCCCTTTGGAACAATACAATTAGGTGAAGATATGTTGGGCTTGTATATTATTGGGCACCCATAGAATCATGGGAAGTTGTGACCATTGCTTTTAATTCACCACTTTTCTTTTATGTGTGTGATTTGACCTTCCTTGGTTAGGTTGTTGAGGACTCTCTTGATATAGTTGTCCAGTTAATGTTTACTGGAAATTAGACTTCTTTGTCCTCCAGCATTTCTTCACTGAGTTTATGATATTCAGATTTCAATATATCCTTAGATGGGCATCCTTGTGCCAATTCATTTTTTTACCCAAGAAAAACATTTTCTTATCTCTATTTCTTTTCCCCTGAATGTGTTAATCAAGAACACTGATTCAATTACAAAACTCAAAACAACATAACCATTTGCAGAAGCTTCTGCATGGGAATTGAAAAAGGAAAAGATAGTGGAAGCAGGAATTGAGAAACAGTGAAGCCAAAGAATCAGTGAACAGAAGAAACTTTTCAGGCGAGGTACAAAGGAGAATTCCTTTTTTTAAGTTAAGGACGGTTTTGCTTCTGAAAGGAACCAGAATAATTTTTGAATGGTAGACTAAAAAGAAAGAGGCAGAGAAAGAGAATGGATTTTGGTTTCTTGATTGCATCTCATTAGATATCTCATTAAAAACAGTGGACTTTTATGAGATGGAATTCTTAACATATTTTCTCTATTTTCAATGTATATCATTCTGAATTAAATCAAGGGTTACAACTGTCAGAAATTTCTAGTGATCTACTTACAAAAGGAACAAATTTGGAATGCAGAACTTTTGGAATAATTAAGAGAATGGTGATGAGCAAACCAAGGATATAATAATAACTTGAACTTAAACATAATGTCAAAAATCACCTTGAAAAATATAACAGAAATTACTCTTATAATATTAATAGTTGTAGTAATACAATCATCATCAACAGCAATAACCAATCTTTAAATTTTAGGCTTAGCTTGTGAGCCAGAAAAACACTTCCCTAAGCTTTATTCTTATTCTTTTTCACAGTGTCATTTTTCTAGGAAATTGTAGGAAATCATTACGCATTCAGTTTTGGCCAGATTGTACTCTTCTGCTATGTTCCATTATTGATTTATTTCTTTTTCCAGACAGAATGCTAAATCACAGAACAACTTGATGGTTTACAACAAAATGAATACACAGTTGGAACAAAGGTACAACAATCCAACAAAAGTAACTACTAAAAATGTAGTAGCTTTCCCAATCATTTCCTTCACTATTTAGTACCCTGCTTCGAAAAGTTTTTTTTAGTACTTTTAAAAAAAAATAGTAAGAGGGGAGATATTCTAATCTTGGGAGTAATCTTTGTAGAGTCTGAGTGAAACATACCTGAAAACTCTCAATCTTTTAATATTTTTTGGTGTGTGGTAGAAATTCCCAGCATCTATCCTAGGATTGATCTTATTAGAAGTTCTGATTCTATCTGGAGGCAGTGATACTGCAGATTCTGGGTCTGTAAAATTTATTAAATGAATAATCCATGAAAAGACACTTTCTATTCCTATGATCTAGTTGAATAGACAAGTACCTTTTTATGTATACATACACATACAATTACACACACACACACACACACAGAGAGAGAGAGAGAGAGAGAGAGAGAGAGAGAGAGAGCTCATACAATAACACAACATATATATGCATGAAAAATATTGTATTTTCTTGTTGCTGTCAGAATAGCTATAGTAACATGACAGGATTTTTTTAAAACCCAAAGTTAAGAGTATTTTATAAAAATTCCTTTGTCTCAATATTCTTAAACAGCATGGCTTCAGAAAATTAAATTACTTTTTTTTATCTGTTTGGGATCAGTCTTGTTTCCTCCTTCTCTTTGTGTTTACTTTCCTGCAGTAGCTTGCATCAAAATGTTTTCTGGAATGCCAGGGCTAAATCAGTTATGCTTAACTCAATATCTAATACAAATAGCTCCTGGGAAGCTTGAGCTACACAATCATAAAAGGATCGTTCTCTTTCAATAGCTCGCCACACTTTGGTGATATAGTATTTCTCTAATCACTAATCTTTATGTGCCTTCCTGACCTTGCCTTTCTCTGCCCAAACGCTGAGGTGGGTATCAAAGGTCTGTGTCATCGGAAGAGTGAATGGCTTTCATTTTCTCCCTTCTTGAAACTTCCGGTTCCTGGCATCTGCAAAGAATTATTCCAATGAGGAGTTTGGCTGCCTCGCGGCTAGTGGCCTGTAGTGGCCTGTTTGATGGATGCAGCTTTTGCCAAAAAGGTTCTTGTGGTCAGCAAGTAGACGGACGCTGCTGTGTTTAGCAAATGAGTGCTCTGCTTACTTAAGCAATTCTTTTCAGGATCTTCACCATCCCAATGGAATAGCAGAACTTGGGATGATACTGTGATAGAAGTCTCTTTGTTTTTGTCAGGGTCTGTCTGTCTCTTTCACTTACATATACACATTTTCATCAACAGGACAGTTAGTGAGATCTCAGAAAAGCTATTAAAAAAAACTTTTGTCATTTTAATCATCAGCTAAACATCAGCCCCATGCCAATGGAAGCATTTTTCTAAGCTTTGCTAGAAAAGAGATTGAACTTCAAAAAGTCAAGTAATAAGGAACAAGTATGCAAATTACAATTTTTTAAAAAGAAAATAACTGTACAGAAACTTTTCTGGTATATCAGAAAATAAAACCAAATAAATCAGGTGGGTGGGGGGGTAAAACTGTATTTCATATTATATGGTTTGCAATATACACACACACAACAAAGTATCTTAACCCTGTTTATTGGAAACATTCACATCTATGCAATGCTAAAAGAGAACCCTCAAAGATAAACAAATGCTTGACAATCTGCTTACTAAGTTTACTTGTAAATGTGTTTTGAGCCATATGTTCCTAGCTTATTCTACATGTACATTTAAAAGAGTGGAGTTTCAACTATATGATTGAGTCTGACATACTTACATTTTAACTCTACCCCCGAAGAAGCATGTGTGTATGTATATATGTATGTATGTATGTATGTGTTTGTTTGTTTGTTTATTGAATTTATATTGCCACCTATTCGCCCATGGCAACTCAAGGCAGCTTACAAGGTATAAAACCACATTTAAAACAGTAAAACTAGTAAGAAGAATCAAACAAATTAACATAATAAAATCACCTCCCGCCTCCCACCCCAGCAACAGCCAATCACACGTGCCATATTTATTCAGATTAGAGGGGTAGATAGCCAGAGAAAGCATTCTTAGCAAGTAATTAACACAATTTAGCATCCCCACTCTTCTGAAATATACTGGAACCTTGGATACTGGAATAATTTCATTACAAATAATCCAGGTACTTAAATAATTTTACCCAGATATTCCTATTCCAGGATAAGAAAAAGCATGTTAGAATGACTAGTAGTGATCAAATGAATCAGGAAGAGGTCAAAACTGTCATCTTTATTTGTGATTTTCCTAGAGAATGGAGAAGAATACACTTTTCTGGTTTGTCTATTACTAGGCTGATAAAACAATGTTTATAGATTATTCTGTAGCTACATAGAGATTGTGAAACTTGTTAGTGACAGTGAGAAGCATTAGACTATTTGAAAAGTGATCTGCTGTCAAGCTCTCATATATGTAAAAATGAATGTGCTCATCTGCCCACCCTAATAATATGTTTATGTGCCCTATGAATATGCCAGACTTAAGTACAATAGGCATAAAGCCAGAGTAACTTGGTTTGTCAGCACAATGTAACTGATTTCATTTGTAACAGATAAAACCATATTCAGTGGCACTTAAAACTTTAAGAAATTTATATTCATGAATTACCTCAGATAAACCAGGTTAGATGCACTATTTTATTGTAAGGACACTTGCAAATCTGAAAATAAAAACTTCCAACTATTACTTTTAACTATTTGACCCATTAGGGTTTCTTTCTCTGACCATTAAGCTCCTGGGGCTCCAACCTCTTTTGTTTGATTGGTTCATAGACAGCATCCCTCCTTCCTCAAGGTCTTCCATACATTCCATTATAAAAACTGAACTCTATGAATATCAGGCCTATGGGAAGTAATCTTCCTTTGAGAGCTGTATTATAAAATCAAATGGTTTCTTACTTCATTTGGTAACATTTATGCAATCTGTTGTTACAATTTCTGGTGTCTGAATTTTGACCATGTGAAGTATAAATAATTTTGGTAACTTCTCTTAAAACAAATGATCTCTTTTTCTCAGTTTTCATCTCTTATTTATCAATAAATTCTTAAAAATTTGTTGCTTAATCCTGATCAGCAAAAATCTATTAAGAGATTACAACATATCTATTTTAATCTTGATGAAATAAGTAAACCAACTTTATATTTCTTACTTTTATTGTTAACAATCTTGAACATTAATCCCATTATAGAGTATTCTAGAACATGATTCCTTTTCATTTGTTTTCTTTGACCCTTATCACAAAATTTGTCAAATCTCTTTTGTAAATTCAATAAAGGAAAGTTATCTAGGTCATTCTTTTTATTTGTTATTATTATATACCTTTTGATTATTAATCATTTGTATATCTTTATATACTGTCATTTTAAAATCAATTTTCAGATCACTCTCAGTCTTATCTGATAAAAGTTGTTCATTTTTCATAAAATATTTTAAACTCAGTCCATCTGTAATTGCCAATATTAATGTCAAGGATTACTGTTCAAAAATATGTTTGAATATATCTCAATTATTTTGTTCCATTCTGCATTAGTACATTTAGGTGTTCTCCTTTAATTAAACTTTAATTTCTTCTGACTAATCTAGTATCCTAACTTCAGAGTCCTGTTCAATCATATTTTTCTGTTCAAAACAACAGCCACAGGAAGGACTCTTATAATTAATTTTAAAATTTTCAAATCATGTGGATCTTTAGTGTATTTATAACTTTCTGGAATCAACAATATAATCACCATTTTTGCTGTGTACTCCAAAAAACAAAACAAAAATATTTTTAAATATGTCCTTTAACTTATATTTAAAATTTGCTAGGGATTGGAGGACACTCATCCAGTACTATAAAACTTGTTCCAAAGGTTCCTGATAGCTGAAAAGTAGTTTTAAAATGATTAAGCTGGTTCTAAAAGGAAGTACTCTGGTTCCATGAAGGCACTGATTTAGATTTGGATTAAGATGGCACTCCCTCTTTTTCTGACCTCTAAACCAGATGGAGTTTGCAGAGTAGTGGTCTTGTTGTGAAAAGCAACTGTCTGGATCACTTCTGGGTGATCCCAGTTCCTTTCCTTGTCTGAAGAGGAATTGCAAAGAGCAGATCCATTCACTGACTTTTCATTTCACCACAGTTGTCAGCTTCTTTCTCAAAGGAACTGTATTCAGTTTACCATTTCTTCTAAATACCAGCAGTATTCTCAAATGATTCAAAATGCTTCTTGAATCTTAAGGCTTACAAATAAGATGAAAAAACAAGCTCCTCCTTAGCTGCTCTAGAACTCTGACTGGTAACAGCTGCATGCATTTCATTTGATGGTCATAATTCTGAATGGTAATCTTCCAAAATAATTCATTCTGTCTCCTCAAAACAGCAAGCTTCCTTAAAAAGTTTCCAAGTCTCAGTGATCATCTTGGAATTTTTCCTTTGTGGTAAACCACTAAACTGTGTTGGAACATCTACTAGTAACTAGGAAGTTAAAAATCCTCTACACTAATCTGACCATTTCAATTTTGCAACATTTCTTATTATACTTACTGTCCTGACGTAGTTTAGTCTGGCCCTCTTCTACATGAGTTTTTGAATTCAACAACATTTGAATTTGGAATAGTCTCATGAAATTTCATGCAGGTTTATTTTACATTTTTATATTTAAGCTTCCAAGCATATGCATTTTTGCAAACATTTTCCTTTCATTTAGAGGATTTTGATCTTCCCTAATTTATGTATTTTATATAGCTTTTCTCAGTACAATATACCCAATTTCATGTACATTTTAAAATTAATAAACTACATTGTGGAATTCTGAAGCATGGAACTTTTTATATATTAAATCTTGACTTTTATTGATTTTTTTTTTTTTTTTGCAGTTCAGCTTGATATTCATCATAAACTAACAACATGGGAATTTGGTAGCAAAATTCCCTAATTCACTGTGTTCAAATTCTCCACCTATTTTCCCCATATTGCAAAATTACTGTGGTACATACTGTACAGTATGATAAAATGTAAACATTTCATTTCAAGCAAGTTGCTACTAAAATCATAGTATTAAGACCATTGGCCCAATTTCCTAAAGATGATCAAAATATATATTTAGGCAATATATTTTAGGTAGTATCATCTTTGCTTAAAAGTTATTACCTTGATTCCTGGGATTTATTCTAAATCCTGTTTCTTTGAAAAGAAAATACATTTTACCTTTGAAAATAACTGAAAATAAATTTGCCACTTTGTGTATGTGAAAATTCTTCAAAACTTTTCCAGTTGTTTTCTAAGTCCTTCTTAACTACCCTTTTTTAAGATAACTTTCATTTTGTTGAGGTCCCTCTTAACTGATCTCCCTCTTAAAAACCTTTGAGGAGTCTTGTGAGTGTTCTGTCTGGAATTCATCAATACTACTTTATGCCAAAGTAAAAGAACTGTGGGAATGTTGAATTCATGCCATCAATTTTCCTTTAAGAAGTACACGCTGTGGATGCACAATTGATTTACAGAATAAAAGATTTACCAACGAAAGATGCATACATTAGAAAATCATTTTTACTTATATTTACAAAAAACAAACAAACCCCAAAGCTCTTTTTGAAGATCTTTCCTTGATTCAACACTAGAAGGAATAAATAACATAGGTAATCAACTCAGTGAATCCATGCTGTTCTCACATGAGAATTAAAAAATAATAATGTCTTGATTAGTCTCACAGGACTAGGGCCTCTGAGCAATCTGCCTGATCTTCTTTACTTTCCTTAATTTAAATAGGCAAAAGTCTGGGGACTGCAATCAGGAATGCTGGTGATCCTCAGAGGAGGAAAGTCAATCAGGCTTCAATCTCAAAGGAAAAAGTACAGATTTCAAAGTAACTAATAATCACTTGCTTAAAAACTGATAGATTCTTCTTTCCAAGTAAAATAGTAGGTATGGAATGTTACAAGACAGTTGAAGAAGAAAAAAGATCATCGGATGAATATTTGAAAGAGAGTGAAGAAGACCAAGACCAAATCTTAAGAAAAACGCATACAAAGCCCAGATTGAGAAGACAGCAACAGAGAGCAAATGCTCCTCGGCAAATAAGCTAAAGATACAGTAGACCACTTAATCAGCTGCTGCAAGACAGCAATAACACTTAGACTTATATACCACTTCACAGTGCTTTTAAAGCTGTCTCTAAGCCGTTTCTAAATCTTAGCCATGTCTAAGAGTCAGCATATTGCCCCCAACAATCTGGGTCCTCATTTTACTCACTTCGGAAGAAGGAAAGGCTGAGTCAACTTTGAGCCTGGTGAGATTCGATCTGCCAAATTACAGGCATCTGGCAGTCAGCATTAAGTAGTCTGCAGTCCTGCACCTTAACCACTGTCCCACCGCAGTTTTTGATTGACTACAAACAATGGCATGACAATGTAGCAACAATAGTGTGAGAAGTCCTTAGTGCTCTCTGAACCTGGTTATTTTCTTGCAGATGTTTCATTACCCAAACAAGGTAATATCATCAGTGCTAGCTAGGAGTGGAGTTACAGTTTGTATTCTGGTGGCATTGATGGAGATAGTCTTGGAGGTTCTTTAATTGGGCTATTTACTATTAGTAAATAGTGGCAGTTTCTTGATAGGTGTATTGTTTACTTCTTGACTGTTGGTCTGATCTTGAAATTAATCTAAGCTGGTGGGGAGGAGTTTTGGTCTTTTTTTGGGGGGGGGCTTGTTGATTATCTCTTTTTCACAGTATGTAGATACTGTTTGTCTATGTGTCTATTGACAACTAATATTTCAGAGCACAAGTTTCTAGAAACTCCCTGATGTTTTGGGATTTGGCTTGGTCTAAATAGTCACATTTTCTCAACTGACTTTCCAATTCCAGTGTATTGGAATATCTGCAAGAAATACTATTTGCCTGCAAGCAAGAACTGGTGAGACCATAAAACAGACAAAGTAATTCAGACAGAGAAGCATCTGCTACATAACACCCTAGACTTAATAATTATTAATAAAAAAGCTTGGATAGTAGATGTTGCAGTAACTGGAAATAGCAGAATTCCACATTAAATCAGATATTTGGTAGTACCTAGACTTGCACATTTTATTAAAAGACATAAGCCATTGTGAAATGCAGCTGTCTTTATCAGTGGTAGAGAGAGGATTTAAATTAGGGTGAGGCGAAGAGGAAACTGGTTGAATGCACATATATCAAAAGATTTCAAGCAATCTCAGAAAGTCTTAATAAACATAATTGGCTTTTAACACATTTTAATTGTTAATAATTTATGTCTGCATTATCAACTTTCCCCCCTCCTTGATACATATAGAATGACACGTAACAACATAGCTCTCTTCTACAATAATTCACAGGACATGATTCATTACTTATCAATACACAAATGAAGAATGCTTTCTTAGAGTAAGCTAGATACCAAGGTTGCCTGAGCATCATTTTGCATGGCTTTCATGTTACTTATGGCTTTCCAACCATATACTTTAATATTCCACAAACTCCAAGAGAAGTTTTGATAGCTTGTTATGGATGTATATTTTGTATGTAAAAAAAATCGCTTCTAACCCTTTTTCCATCTCAGGTCCCCTATTAGAGACCTATACAACCTCTGGTCATTAAAACTTAGAGACCTATACAACCTCTGGTCATGAAGGCTTCTAACCATGACCAAATCAGATTCCAAACAAAAATTTTACAAAATTTTTGAATCTGGTCACAAATACATACTTGGGTAGTGATCAAACATGACCCCTGACCCAGAAATTCCTGAAGACAAAACATTAGAAGACAAAGAAATCGCCAAAGTTATGGAATGAATTATGGTCGTGACCAGAGGTTCTCTTATATAATAATATATCTTATATGTTATAAGACATAATTTTATATACACATCATTCATACAAAAAATTCATTAGTTACAAAGTTGAATTCTAGAAACAGAGTAAGATTTTTTTTTAAAAAAGATATATTGCATGTTTCAGTTTAATACTAATACTATTTGTTTCTAAAGCAAGCATATTAGATTATCGTTCAGCATTTAAAGATTTGCTGCTTGTGAACTTTTTTTTTAATTCTAAACACTGGATAATTTAGTTTGTCACTCATCCCAAATGAGAACTCTTGGGGACAACTGTAATATTTCACTGAGTAAACACAGGGCCAAGATAATTAGGAATAAAGAGGTGAGCTTCAAGAAGACTTGTCTGTATAATCTCACTTGTTGAAAGTGATGGTGGCAGGTAGGAAATCTGTATAATACCAAGCTTGTCACAAGCCAAGGCCAGCTAAATAGAAGAATTAGAATCTACATTTTCTATGATGTGAGATGTAAGTGTCAGGCTCTCTCATCATGGACAGTTTAAACCAATTTTTAACCGTTTATCATAATAATGGTATGATCCAAGAATACTTCCTACAAATAGAAATGCAGTTATTCTGAAGATTTGCTTTTCAAATAATTCTGATAAAATAAGTTGTAGTGAAGGATTCATTTTAGTTTAGTTTATTTATTTTTGTCAATTGCTTACAAGATAATAGGTATAAGTAAAAACATAGTTATGAATACATGGATACATATAAAAAAAATTTAAAAAAATAAAAGAAACAATAGGACAGGGACGGTAGGCATGTTGGTGCGCTTATGCACGCCCCCTACAGACCTCTTAGGAAAGGGGTGAGGTCAATAGTAGACAGTCTAAGGTTAAAGTTTTTGGGGTTTGGGGAAGAAACTACAGAGTCAGGTAGAGCATTCCAGACATTGACCACTCTGTTGCTGAAGTTGTATTTCCTGCAATCAAGTTTGGTGTGATTAACCTTGAGTTTGTATCTATTGTTTGTTCTTGTGTTGTTATGGTTGAAGCTGAAGTATTCATTGACAGGTAGGATATTGCAATGTATGATTTTATATACTATACTTAGATTGGACTGAAAGCAGCGTAGTTCTAGTTTTTCTAGGTCTAGAATTTCAAGTCTCTGGCATAAGGTATTCTGCAACGAGTAGAGGAACGGAGAACTCTTCTGGACTTTCTCAACTGTGTTAATATCAGATACGTAATGTGGGTTCCAAACTGATGAGCTATATTCGAGTATTGGTCTAGCAAATGTTGTGTATGTCTAGTTATTAGTGTAATATTACCAGAGAAAAAGCTATGTAAGATTAGGTTAACAACTCTTAATGCCTTTTTGGCTATGTAGTTACAGTGGGCTCTAGCACTTAGATCATTAGAGATGAGTACTCCAAGATCCTTGACAGAGTTTGGATCATCAACAGTGGTCCCCAACCTTTTTTGTACCAGGGACCAGTTTCACGCAGAAACACTTTTTCAAGGACCGGGAGCGGGGAGGAGTCCGAGTTTGGTGGTTTGCTTGCAGACGTTTCATTACCTGACTAGGTAACATCTGATGTTGTTACCTAGTCGGGTAATAAAATGTCTGCCAGCAAACCACCAAGTTCAGGGAACGCCAATGCCTCCTCATTGCAACCCTGAGCGACAGATATTCTCTTCTATTGCGACATTTAAAACGGAGGGTTTCAGCTGCAGATTCAGGAACTGCGCCTGGCTGAGGAGCGCCTTCAAAACTGAGCGCTAGGTGGCGGCGGCCCACGGCTGTCTCCGCGGCTCAGGACAAGTCCCTGCAGGACGGCTGAGAAGCCTTGCCTCCCTCAGCCTCATCCCTCAGGTGTCTCCCTCCCTCCCTCAGCCTCATCCCTCAGGTGTCTGCCTCGTTCCTCTCTCAGTCGCTCTCTCGCTCCTCCACCAGCCCTGGAAGAAACTGCTTCAAAGAAGCCGGCAGGGTGGCTTTTCCTGTTGGCGCAGCTCCTCCGAAGCGCCCGTTCACCCCCACCCCGCCGCCTGCGGTTCAATCCAGTGCTCCGTTCTGCCTTCCTGCCTTCATTTCTGGTTGTTTCGGAGCAGCTTCGGCTGAGTAAAAGAGGCGAATAGTTATTATTCTCAGCCAAAGCTGCTCTGAAACAACCAGAAACGAAGGCAGGCAGGCAGGCAGAACAGAGCACTGGATTGAACCTGGATTGATTGGCGGTGGGGTGGGGGTGAACGGGTGCTTCGGGGGAGCTGCGCCGACAGGAAAAGCCACCCTGCTGGCTTCTTTGAAGCAGTTTCTTCCTGGGCTGGTGGAGGAGCGAAGAGCGACTGAGAGAAACGAGGCGGGAGGAAACCGAAGCCACTGAGCCAGAGAGTAGGACAGGCTTTGGTTGCTTCCTTCCTCCCCTTCTTTCATTTGTGTCCTTGATCCCTGATCCCAGCAGCATTCACTGAAGGCGAAGAAAGCCGCCATTTTTATTTTATTTTTTATTTTTATTTTCTTTGCGGCCCGGTGCAAAGTGATCCACGGACCGGTACCGGTCCGCGGCCTGGTGGTTGGGGACCCCTGATCAACAAGGTCTTGACTAATCAGCCTGTATTTTATTTTCTGATTTTTTTGCCAATATGTAGGACAGAACATTTATTTGTTGAGATTTGAAGTTGCCATTTGTTTGACCCTAACATATATTTGATTTTTAAAAATGTTTGACCCTAACATATATATTATCTAGTAAATGTGAATCAACCTTCTCCTCCTCTTCTCTATAGATCTGTAAATTCAACTGGACTTACTCTCACCTAAATAGGAGTGTAACTGAAATATGTCTGTGCATGGACTTCTACTGTATGTGCAATATAATGTTCTCACACATCAAGAATGAAAGTGATCTTGCAAAGCACACTTCCATTTGGTAAATTTTAAAGAAGGCCATGTTCACATGGCACTCTTAAGCAGATTTGGTTGTGAGATAGCTGTTAGATGAGTTTTATTTCATTTTATTACCTTTCTTGTCACAGTTACTGAGTGAATTACTGCAGTTGTTAAGATAGTAATATAGTTGTTAAGTAAATTTGGCTTCCCCATTGACTTTGCTTGTCAGAATGTAACAAAATGTGACCCTGGGACTCTGCAACTGTCATAAATATGAGTCGGTTTCCAAGTGGCTGAATTTTGATCACATAACCATGGGATTGCTCCAATGG
This sequence comes from Notechis scutatus, assembly GCF_049901735.1. Classification (NCBI taxonomy): domain Eukaryota; kingdom Metazoa; phylum Chordata; class Lepidosauria; order Squamata; family Elapidae; genus Notechis; species Notechis scutatus. The sequence continues at coordinate 36,454,676 of NC_142025.1, read as the reverse complement.
TTGTAAATGTGCATTTTTTTCAGTGCGAGGGATGGGAATTAGCAATAAGCTAATTGTTTTCTATCCTATTAGTATCAACCCCCAAACTCGCATGTATTTCTACATCCATATATATTTACACATAACAATTTAAAGCATCAGAATGCACTTAACTCTATGTATAGGCATAAAAGCCAATTTTAAAATAAAAATTCCTTTCTTTCCCCTAAGTTGATTTGTAACGTCTTCTTCACCTAATTTCAACAGTAGCCTTAGGATTGCATACATTGCATACGTAGGATATAAAATATAGAAAGGTTTGAAACTCAGCAAAAAATTCATTTATATGACTGGTTTCATCTTCTGCAGTTCTTTATTTTTCAATGGGTTTTTTGAAATAAAAGGGTGCCATGCACCCCTTTGTCACTTCAAATGTTTATTTGTTTTTGTTTGCTTGTTTGCTTTGTGCTGTTGAGCTGACTTCTAGAAATGGCCTGGACTAGGCCCTGAAGTATTTTTGAAGTGGTTTGCCATTGCCTATTTTCTAGAACTAGAAAGAGACTGGCCCAAGGTCTCCTAATTACCTTTCTTCATAAGGTTTGACTAGAATTCACCATCTCCCAGTTTGTAGGTTAGCACCCTGATCTCTCATCTCAATTCTCAAGTTTATCTTCTACCGGTAGTAAATAGGTTTAATCTCACGCTGCTTTGGAGCAGTACATTTTGTTTTCCTCAAGGAAAGGAGAGGAATGATGACATAAGCTCCATTGGGCTTTTTTTTAAAGAAAGAAAATAAGGGGTTATAGGGCAAAATGGAAAACAGTGCTTTAAAGTATTTTCCCTCTTTTAAAGAAGCAGGAAAACCAGGGGTGAGATTCAAATTTTTTAACAACCTGTTCTGTGGGCATGGCTTAGATGGTGGGCGTGGCTTGGTGGTCATGTGACTGGGTGGACATGGCTTGGTGGTCATGTTATTGGCTGGGCGTGGCCAACTCAACATCACTCACATTGAGACATGCATCTCCTCACCTGGCCTCTCATGACTGTGGGATGCTACAACAGTCGTAAGTGTGAAAAATGTCCATAAGTCACTTTTTTCAGTGCCATCGTAACTTTGAATGGACACTCCACACAAGCAAAGTACCAACAAAGGAGGGGGGAAAAAAACTCCAGAGAAGTTCCTGAGACAGGAAGTGTAGTCCTGCCAAGTATGTAATAAGGGTTAGCGGAGAAGCAGTTTCTGTAAGCAACACCAGAATGTTTCCTTCCTGCCTTCCTTTCAGGATTAGGCCAGTAATTTCTTCTAACAACCGGTTCTCCAAACTGCTTAGAATGTTAACAACCGGTTCTAGCAAATAGGTACAAACTGGTAGAATCCCACCCCTGAGGAAAACTATATTTTGAATGTAAAGAAGGGAAATATACTGGAAGTTGGTTTTTGTGGTGGATGAGGATTAACTATACAGGGAAAAATCACCTATTCTGACCATCCAAAATTGGTTGCTGGTATGTACTGGTCATGAGGCAATCTGACAGGGCAGACAAATGCTAAGTTAATTTCACACATAAATGTCACACTCCTCTAGGAAATCATACAAATGCTGGGAAACCAATGGCAATTCACTACATTTACTCATGGCTCAATTGCAAAATGTGATGTTATATAAGTAATATATTCAGCTAGGAAATGATGTGGTGCTGTGGACTTGTGTTGGGTTTGATTCTCAGCTGCATAATTGTTATTTATACTTCCCATTCACTGAATAATAAAATTTCAGTGACAAATTCAGTTTCCACTTCAAAGGACAGTTAAGAAAATTTCTCTATAAAGAATGTTAATTTTACTTTTAATGTTAACTACTCCCTTAGGATTGTGTTTATCTCCCTCATCTGAATCTCCACTTCCCTCCCGCCCCCAGGCCTTACTAAAGCCAGAATATCCATTAACTTTTATCAGGATTTTTCTGTACAATCACTTCATTCCATTGGTCCCAATTGCAATGATTGCTTCAAAATGTATTCTGGTTCTCTTGGTCCAAAAATCATTTGGAATGCTGAAAGCTGGAAACTGCACTTTTCCTGGGCAGCCTGTAATATAGGATGTTCTAACACAGCTCTAATTTTATTTTCCACATTGTGAATGTCTATTTCTACCTATGTCAGCAAATACAGATATCCCCGCTCCCCCTTGCTCAACCCCAAATTAAATGACTGTGGCAATGAGAGATCTCACATTAAATGCATTGAAACCTGTTTCAGAGATTCCACTTCTGAAATGGGGAATGCGTTAAACAATCTCCCTAGGATCTAAGATCACTTCAGCTGAGAGTTTCAAACTTGATTTAATAGTTTGCCTTATTCATCAAGATACCTTATAAAGTCCTTTGGGATTAGCTTCAATTTGGTTTCTGCCTTTATAAAATATTTTATTGTTGTTTAGTCTGTGTTTCTGCTTAAAAATAACCACAGGCTTTAGCGAACTAAAGATGTTGGCAAGTCTAATAAGGAACAAAGATGATTCCAAGGTGATGGAAACTCAGCTTTTTCTTCCATCAGATACATGTAACAAAAAAGAGGTGGAGCTTTTATCTCACACCTGGACCTGCCATCTTGAGGTTGTTATGCGTTTGTTTGACATCTCTTCTTCTCATGGATAATTCTGTTTTAGACACAAATTTGCAAGCAGCTTAGCACCATCTTCTAAAACACATTTTTTAGACTACCGTAATCTTTGCAGACAAATATGGACACATAATAGTTGCTGGTCAGCAATTAAAGTTGCTGGTCTTTAATTAAAGGAGACCAAAATGGGAAGTGGAATCTGTAAGTTGCTTCCAGAGTACGCCCCCAATGTTAAAACCATTTCTCTTGACCTATCAGGATAATTGGCTTATAAAAAACATGTTTTGCAACATTTCAGTCAGTAGTTGTTTTCAATTATCCTTCAAACACTTCCATTTTTATAGCAAAAGATCAATGGCAGCCTGAAATATACTGTGTGAAAAATGGAAAAGGTGTGATAACTTCTGCCTACCATATCTTTCTGCCTACCGTATCTGTATTAAAGTGAATTTAGTTCCAATACATAGGAATTAAATCTACAGAATATATTTCCAATACATCTGTCAATTAGATCTACAGAATCTAAGATCTATATTACCAGTTAATGAATATTTCAGCTTTAACCACAACAGCACAAGAGCACACAACAGATATAAACTAAATGTAAACCACTCCAAACTTGATTGCAGGAAGTACGATTTCAGCAACAGAATGGTCAATGTCTGGAACTCACTACCTGATTCTGTTGTCACCTGCTCAAACCCCCAATCCTTTACCCTCAAACTAACCTCTATTGACTTCACCCCATTCCTAAGAGGTCTGTAAAGGAGTGTGCATAAGCGCACAATCATGCCTATTGTCCCTGCCCTATTGTCCCCAATTATTAGTTCCTATTTCTTGTATTTAAACTTATGTTTATTCTTGTTTCTGTTATATTGTAAGCTTTTGACAAATAAAATCAATAAATAAATAATAATAAATAATAAATAAATGTATACCTAGACATTCTCTATAGTTCTACTCCATTATTCTATTATACATAGGTTTGTCCTGTTTTCAGGTGTATGTTCCATTATTATAATTCAAAGACTGTAAGATATGGTAGGCAGAAGTTATCCACGTGTTCTCATTTTATTATACAATATATTTCTGGCTGTCATTTTCATTGGCCTTTTGCTATAAAATGGATAGAAGTGTTTGAAGGATGACTTCCTATACACTTGCCTGATTAGTATAGATGGAAAGCCATATTTTCTTCCAGGCAACTCTGACTGGCTGTATTGAGGAATAGTTTGTACCATGTGCTTCTAATCACATGGCTCTCCTAGATCTAAATATATTCCATTTTCATCTGTCTATTGTTTAAAGACTGTGATCATATGGAAGTTGTCTGAAGTAATGCCAACATGTCAGCTTAGGTAGAATTCCCATATTTTATTAATGACATAGTCACAACAATTAGAGATCATTTTATTCAATTAAACTTTTTTTTACTTCTAGGAAACTATTTTTTCTTGTAAAACCTTTTAACACAGAACAGTTGATCCATCCAAACTCCATCAGTTAGTTATTATTAGAATTAAAGCTTGGTGCAGGGAGCCAGAAGTGTAAAATCCACCTTTGAAAAGTTGGCAGCTTCCTCAGAATATCTGCAAGAAATAATTATAGATAATGTAGGAATTGTATCTACTACACACACAAGGAAAGAAGTTTATCCATTCCCTCTATCCCCTTTCCTCCAACTGAAAAGAATTTTATTGCATGTTAGAATATAGAACACATTTTGTAGTGAGTTTGATCCAGGGGTTTCATTGATTTCTGTGGGCACTCTGGCACACATTAAAAATGAAATTCTGTTGCCTGCTCTCCAAAGTGTACACCCATATATATAACACCCACATAGATAGCTGAATTGATATCAAGCTTTGCTTTTATTCTGTTTAACAGATCAAATACATCACATTTCTTAGTTTTTGACATCTCTAATAGCTTTCTTAAAGCTATATGGATGCTTTTCAGATACTTTTTAAAATTCTACCATCTGTCTTAGCAACTTATTCAGTTTGGATATTTTTTAAATCTATATTTTAAATCAAAACCTATCCCAGAGGTTACAAGAGATGTTCAGTAACTAGTGTGGGCATTTTTGTTGGGTAGTTTTGTGGAATAAGTCTTAAAGTTGGACTTCAGGTTTGTTTACTTGAACACTGAACTACTAAATTTAATTTCTTGATCCATTTCTTCTAGTATTCATTGTGATCTCTTGTCATATTTGTACCATGTTTCTCTCTTGAAAACAGCAAGTCCTGGAGCAACAGCATTTACAGCAACTGCAAGTGTATCAGGCTCAGACAACTACAATTGGCATGGTGCATGTAGATGAGCACCAACCTAATGCCAACACACAGACTTCCCTGACAACTTGTGTATTATCTCACCCAATTGTGGACCAGCCTATTCAACCAATCTCCATGACAGGTAAGAGTCCCTAAAGATTCTCATAATAGGCAGAATAAATGTACAGTTCATATAGGATCAACTGATTTAAATACCACAAATGCCTTTTTTACTCATTCTTTTTTACCCTCAATCCTATTCATTAGTGCAGCTGATAATGGATAATATTCACACATTCATAAATTCATACTGCTAAGAATCTCAGACAGCCAAAAAACAGGTGCATTTTGGATGTCCTCCGGCTTTTTATTTCAGCCTTTTATTTTTATTTCTGTCTAGCCCAAGTTGTATTTTGTATTTTTCCCATCCCTCACCCTGTTGACACCATCACCATGTTGATGTGAAAGCCTTAACAAAAATCATGACTACGATATATATTTCTGAGATATGCCACTAGAAATGTCACAATGTGTGCCAAAAGTGTTATAGTAAACACATTCAAAATTATGTGATCAGTTTCTGAAACTTTATGTTTCCTTTCATCAAATGATGACATGTGTCAATTACATTGCACATAAAGGTACAGCATTTGCTGAGCACAGAATGGAGTCCTTTGGTTGCAAGTATTGAATTTTTCTTTGAGGATTATAGTTCTCTTCAGCTTTATATTAGGAAATATAAATACTCCAACGGCTCTTAAGACAGTCAATAAATATTAGCTCTGGTGTAAAAATTCAAATTGAGATCAGAGTCATAGAACGTAATTTCCAAAATAAGCTGATTGAACCACTAGATTGTACCCCAAACTGCTAAATTGTTTTGGAAGATTGAATTTCTGTGCATGTGCAAAAAATGGTTTATTCAAATATATTGGGAAGACAGAAGTTGACAAAATTTCAGAAATGAAGTAGAAATTCAAATTGAATTGAATTATAATTTTAAACTGGACTTATTTAAATTGAAATATTTGCATTGTATATTTACACAATCATTTTATTTGTTTAACTGTCATAGGATGCATAATATTAGAATTAGGGCTATGTTACAGAATATAATCTGACCATTTTCTGTCAGTGTTGCTTTTTTTCATTTCTTTAAATGGCAATTGAGAGAAGAAATGTGGCATCATTCAGCTCTACCATGTATCATTATTATAAATATAAATAAAAATTGTCACCAACTATAATTCTTAAGGATAATGAAAATATATATTAAAATATATATTGTCTTTCAACCCAGAGACTAATTTTTACTCTGACCCACATAGAATCACTTTTACAATATGCATCTCAACATATAGATCAAAATCTGATTGATTTTTTTTTTCAGAATGAACTAATTACAATCTTGGCCTTTCTGATTTCAGAGGGGAATTTTGCCATTGGCTTGAAAAGAGACAACATTCCAACCAGAATCATTATCTTCCACTAACATTCCATAGCAGCAAGCAATTGAAAACAGTTGTCTCTTCCCTCACGGCTTTTTTCCCCTAGTTCGGGGTGTGTATAGTATTGGCTGGATTGTGTTAGGGAATCCTAAGTTCTATTTTTAGTAGGAAGCTCTGTTGCTGTGTTGTGGTACGGTAGCACACGTGCTGTGTGACCCACAGCTGCAAAAGTGAATTATTTGCACATCCTAAATCAATTTAGATGTTTGAAGTATATGAAAAAAAGACATTCAGATTTCATTTTAGACTAAGGAATGCTCTTCAACAGACATACAGTTTGGAATGTGAAAACATTTTACTACTTAAAAGTTTGTATGGAATGTTTCTGACAGATCTTGAGTTTTGAATTATTCGTGCATTCATTCAAAAGTTGCAAACTATACAAATTTCATTTTAGAATTAGACCCATGAAACTTCTCTTGGATTCAGTTGAAGTTGCATTCAGAGTAACATGAGCAAATATAATGTTTTGATAATTTGTTTTAAGTCTTTAAATTAATAAACCCATTAGCATAGTTAAGAAAAGAGGGGAAATGATTTTAAAAGTGGCCCAAGACTTTGATTAAAACTTGTAGCTGGTGCTAACTTTGGGCAGTTATCAGAATCCAAGGATTTGGCAAAGTACCTCACCAGATTCCTGCACTTCTAATGAGTATCAGGTGTGTTGCAGCTATCATGTCCTTTTACTGCAAGTCTGTGAATGGTGCCAGGTTAATGTTACTCTGGGACATCAGAATAAATAAATGGTGTTTCAAGCCTTGTTACTGCAAGAAAGTCCAGGTGGATACTCTGTCATAAAAGAGCAACCACCAAAGGGCCCCCATCGTTCGCAGAGCACCCATAGAATTGAAGCCAGCATTGGATTATTGTTGAAAACGAAATATTGGGAAATATTTAAAGACTACCTCAAGACAAATTTGACTCTGATGAAATGCAATTTTCTTTGAAACAACAACAAAACAGTTTGCCATGTTATTGCTGTTTGCCAGTTAAGTCTCCACCTCTGGAATTTCCAGGTCTCCATTCAAGCACTAATAGGATCTGACCATGCTTAGATTTCTTTCAAGATCAGTCAAAGTACCGCCACCTGCTGTGCCTCCAAATATTTAAACTGCTCAATGAAAATGGAGAAGTTGGCACTGAAAAAAAGCTTATTAATCCAGCCAAAATGGTATCATTAACAAAGCATTTCTACTTTTGCCAGGTGAAACTTATATTTCCCATATGTTGCTAGCCCTTGGGGTATGATTTATTCTGTTGTGTCAAGGATTAAGTTATTCTGAAGTCCTTGTTTAGTTACTAATATGTTTAGTGACCATTCAGAGTTATGGCAGTAATGAAAAAGTAACTTTGTGACTGGTCCTCACTTTTACGAACTTCACAGATATGTAAAACAAAGGAAATCAGGTTATAAATTAAGTTGTGGTTTCACATAATGCAACTTCATGTAACTCATTGCTGATCCTAATGCCTAAATTAAGCTACCTGTCATTTCATTCACTTTCTTTGCCTATATATTGCATGAACCTAAATTTAGCACTATAGTGTAAATGTCGAATATACATTGTAAGTGAGGAAAGTACACTTATCCATAAAAAGACAACCCCATCTCTACAAAATAGTCTTTGTGCAGTTTGGCATCTTCTGATCATCCCAATCACATATCCAATTCTATTTCAATGAGCATCCTAGTTGTTGTACTTTCCTTACCAGAGTAAAATTGTTGGTAAGTTGATCCTATTATGTTTATTTTGCAGGTGTTGCATATGACACACTAATGTTGAAGCACCAGTGTTTGTGCGGCAATTATACCAATCACCCTGAGCATGCTGGAAGAATACAAAGCATTTGGTCAAGGCTGCAAGAATGTGGGCTGTTAAACAAATGTGAGGTAATGTCTATACAACTATATTAAATATGAAAATTTTAATGTGATTTCTGTTCCTATATAAGTACCAGCTGGATGACCTCAGGAATGTTCCTTTCACATCAGGATAAATTATGCTATAGAATCTAAAATATGCATCATATCTCATAAAGAGTTTTGAGAGTTTATTATTTTTAATGACCACATGGATATAATGCAAAAATAAATCCCTCAAGATGTCAACCACAATTGGACGATCAAAATCCTTCCTCCTTTTTATATGTAGAAATACAAATTACAAATAAGTACTTTCACAAAGAGGAATATTGATAGTTCAGATTACCTTTCATAAACAGATTAAATGGTTTAGGTGGGGTAGGACAATAGGTGGGGTATGACAAAAAGCTGGACACAGCATGGGCAAAATCTAAATTTCACTTTTTTACGCTTTGAATTTTATTAAAGTAACTATATATAGTTAATATGATTTCTTGGAGTGCATTTAATAATTTTCTTCTTTAGTCACAACCAAATTCTAGGCTTTTTGAGTATACAAGAAATTTTGAGATTTCAAATGTGGTACCTGAGTTTAAACAATCCCAAAGTGAAATCCAAGCACTTCAGACCACATGGATGCATTAGCATCCAAAGAACTTTATTATGCCTTAAAATAAGCAACTCTGTGGGTCAATACAAAGGAGTATTTGTGCAGCATAAACAATTAGCTCATATAACATGATCCCCTAATATATGCATACAGCAATACATACACACATAAAATTTGTGGCCCAATTAAGTATGTTGTGCAAACAGGCATTGTGAGTCTTAAGTAATATACATGATTTTTAGTTTTAGTTTCTTTAAAAAAAAAGATTACTAAAAATTGTACATTTTAAATAGATTAAGTTTATCTTCTGTTTGTAATTTATTCTAGCAAGGCAATACTGTTGAGTTTCAACATACAGTAGCTATGTTAGATTAGCTAGACATTTCTATAATGGATGAAATAATTATTTAGGCAGATGCTAACTTGATTGTCTTCTGACTCATTAATTAGAGAATATAAGAACCTTAAAGCATCTTATGTATATATATTCCTTGAATTCAGTGTTGATACTGCAGCTGCCTGGATAAGTATTTTATTTTTTTTAGTATTTATTTGATTTGTCAATCACTTACAAGATACAGGTATAATAATAAACATAGTTTTGAATACATGAGATAGATACTTATAAGAAAAATAAAAAGAAACAATAGGACAGAGGCGGTAGGCACGATTGGTGCGCTTATGCACGCCCCCTGCAGGCCTCTTAGGAAGGGGTTGAGGTCAATAGTAGACAGTCTAAGGTTAAAGTTTTTGGGGTTTGGGGAAGAAACCACAGAGTCAGGTAGAGTATTCCAGACATTGACCACTCTGTTGCTGAAGTCGTATTTCCTGCAGTCAAGTTTAGTTGTTGTTGTTGTTGTTTTGCAAGATTTTCTTCAGAAGTGATTTGCCATTGTCTTCTTCCTAAGTTGAGAAAGAGTGACTGCTCTGGGTCCCCAGCTGGCTGTATGTGTGATTAGAACCCGTGGTCTCCAGGCTGATTTCTTAACAACTACACTAAATTGGCTTGTTAAATGATCTTAAGAATGTTGCTTTCATCATAGTACAATTTTTGTTGATCAAAAATACTTCAATGCTCTTTTGACTCAATCATTCTACTATTATAATGATCATTTACAATTATTACCATAGGAAATTTTACTGGCTGCAACTTAATAGTGGGATAGATCCTGGATAAGTAAGCCAATATTTAGAATACTGAACTCCTTGCAGTTAAATTTCTATAAGTTATTTTTATTTGTAAAAGTTAAAATTATTTTATTGATAGAGACTTGTTTGGTAAGGCCTCTTTATATTTTTATTCATCTGCCAGAGTCCAGAGTAAGTGACTGAGGGCCACTGTTAAAGCGACAACTTGTTCTGAACTTAAGTGTTGCTTTTTATTAATATTAGTGTGTCAACAGCCAACAGCTTTGTTCATGAAAGAGAATGTTTTATTGCTTGGATACAAAAAGAAGTAAAGAAAGAATGAAATCGCTATAATAACTAGGGATATAATTTCTAGAAATGTTTGTAGCTCATAATAAATATGATACATAAATCTGTTGAGAATATTAATATACTGATTAGATAGATAGATATTATATATTAATCAGTCCATTTAAGATTAATAAATGACATAAAAAATTAAGTGAACAAAGTATACAAATAGAAGAAATTAGAAAAGTGAGGCAGAAAAGACATTTTAATGTTATAGTAAAATAGGAGAAAAAAAAAACCTACTCCCATTTGGCCCTTTCCTCATCTTTTGTCCTTTTAATAGGAAAGATATAGTGAAATTTATGGTTTTCTGAACTTCTGAATTAATAGATACTCTGCTACATGACTAAAATCTCCCTCTTAAGCATTTTAATTAGCTTTTCTGTGAAATGTGCAAGTCGCTTTGGAAGGAAAAGGGTCTTCCATGGTCCTAGCCACCTGGGGTTTCTTCATTTATATGCTATGCAGTCATCTACAACACATTCCAGGAAAAACATTTATATAACACCACATCCTTTTCCCCTTCCCGCAAGAAAATGTAAATATGTTTTAGGCAAATGAAATAATGTTATCAATCACCTGATATATAAATAACAAGGTGTTTTTATAAAAAATAATCCCTGGAGAAAGTTATTAAATATATTGTCCAAAGTAACAGAATGTTGTTGATTTTATGCAACTACGTCTCAGTTTTCCTTGGCTGTAAATTCAGTTGCAGGATTAGGAATGATGAAGAAATTGGAGATCAGAATCCTGTGCAATTAAATCTTTTGTTAGTCTATATTAGTTTGATATGAATTCCATCGTGTGAATTCCATTGATGTTTACCAGCCTTTTGAAAGTGAGCATTGTAATAATGGAAGACAATAAAACAGAGAACTTAAATTGCACTTCCAAACCCCAAATTAGTTCTGGGTGCAATTCAGTGTGCTAGTTATCTACTCTAAAGGCATAGTGCCAGTTATTTGAGGGACCTACTATCATCCATGGTTTATGCCCATCCGGTAAAACTGAATGAGTCAATATGCTTTAGGTCTCTTAACAGTTGCTTCTAGTGGCATTTGGGAAATATGCCTACTCTGTAGTGGTGCCTTTCTTCTGGAAGAGTATTCCTCTTCCCAAGGTACATGCAAACCCTGATGATATTATGTAAATTTTCATAAAGTTTGCTATTTTTCATACAATGGGTAAATCTGGAGTTCTGTCAGCTGTGTGTGTGGCAGAGGCTGGAGTATTATATGAATGTTGGTGTCACTTCAGTTTTTCTCTTTCTTGTTTTTCTGTTTTTAATACTAAGTCACTCAGTTATTCTGGGCAGCCTTAAAATCTAACCAAGCAAATGAATAACAGTATCCCTGCAACTCCTTGCAGAATTTTTTAAAATGGGATAGAAGAATTGTTGAATACGTAGGGATAAATCATGTTAGCGCTGTTTAATTAATTAAATTAAAATTGTAATTAAATTAAACACAGTCCAGTTTTTGTCCTAGTCTTAATAATTTCTTTGATTGGGCTCCACCTACTTTTGGGAATGTGGCCTTCGACATGCCACTCACAAGTACAGTGTAGTCCTAAACACAAAAACGCAATTACATTCCTGCTGTACAAATCTTTGTAAAGTTTCTTTATTTTAAACAACAGTAGCACTATGAAAGAGTTTGTGTATCCTTGGAGAATGCTCCCCTTTAGAAGACTTGTATGAAATAGTGTCAATAGCAGGACAAGGCTAGATATTTACTGCTGCCATCAAAATTAAAAATATTTAAGTTTTGGTTTTTTTTAAAAAAAAGCAGACATATGAAATTAAAGCAGAGGCATTAAAAAGAGAGAAAAACTATATTTAGTCACAAAAACTGGGATTAAAACAGGTTGTGATTTTTTTTCAGTAGTAGATGCAGGAAAAAAGCAGTATTTCTTGCTCAATAGCCATTTATTTTGGTCTGCCAGTTATTTATCAATAAACTCTGTTCTGCCTCTGAAGATGGTGAAGTGTAGAAATACAGTTGAGGGTAAGGAGGCATCGCAAAGTCTTAATGATTCAAAGGCACTTTGGGTCCATACTTTGAGCCAATCTTCCGTGTAATGGTTCTAACATCATGTTTTGAACAATGCTGTTCATTTCTTCTTTAAAAACCACTGTGGTTAAATGTCTCCCCATCCACCTTTTGGGCAACTTACTTTCTCACTTAGCTGCTATTTTTCCTCATATCCATTCTTGAATGACTATCTTGGCACTTAAATCTATTCTCATTTCTTTGTGATTCATGACCAGTGGGGATTGTTTTGTTTTGTTTTGTGCTTGCCAAAAAATTCTTCTCTGTTCTTTTTTTTCCCTTTTCTTTTTACTATGCTTCAATCTGATGGAAAATAAATCACTTTTGATTCTTTTTTCCCCTAAAGCAAAGAAGAAGTTGTGGTGGGATTCTCATGAATGGGGTGTGGTGTTCTTTTGCTTACCTTAATTATGGAAAAGCCAAGGGTTGTGTCATGCCTTCCCTTGTATCATCATCTTTCCAGTGATCGGCAGTTTCTATGGTTTCATATTATTTAAATACAGGTAACTCCTAAGGAAAATTTCCTTTGGGCTCTTTCAGAGTAAAAAGTTTGAAGAGCCAAAGTAGCTATAATGCAATGAAAACAAAAATGTGATGCAAAATAATTCTCTATCATTTCAAAACACAATCAACTCAAAATATTTCCCAGAGAATTGAAAGAAATTCAGAAGTATCCTACTAGCAAATAATTGTATGGGAATTCATGTCCCTGCTAAATTAAATTCTACCTGACTAATTCACAAAATTAAAGAGAAATCAAAGGTCAAGTTTTGGGATTTTGTACTCTGTGCTATATTATAAAATATAATCATCTTTTTGCAAAACAAAGATTCTGTTAAACCCAAATATAATTTTAAAAAGTACTGGTGTTGGGCTGACACACACACACACACACACACACACACAGAGAGAGAGAGAGAGAGAGAGAGAGAGAGAGAGAGAGAGAGAGAGAGAGAGAGAGAGAGAGAGAGATGGACATCAGATCCATGGGTAGTCCATCGGAAATGTTGGGAGCTTTTGTCTTTTTCCCTTTCTTGCTGTCTTGTTCTGGATCACCGTCCTCTCACCCCTGTGAAATCATTTACTGCATGGATTATGTCACATTTACTGTAGCCTTCATGAAGGGTTGAATGGAGGAGGGTAAAAAGAAAAAAAAGATACGGGCATTTATTTCTGTCATACAAAGTGCTATGTTATTTTAACATGACATCAGTCCATTTATTTAAGAGAGAAAGGGGGGAAAAAAATCATGTTTTTGCTGTCTAGTATCCTATTAAATATCAGTGTCGCATTCCTATATGATGCAATTATTACTGCCCATGATTAATCCTATTCAATGTTATTTTGGATTTCCTTTCTTTCCCCTCCCCTGTATGTTATCAGTGGAATATTATAGAGCTCTGCTGCTCTCTTTCAGCGGATTCGAGGTCGAAAAGCCAGTTTGGAAGAAATACAGCTGGTTCACTCCGAACATCATTCACTGCTCTATGGCACCAGTCCCCTGAACAGACAGAAGCTGGACCCCAGGAAAATCCTAGGTCTGTAAAGGGCTCTATTCTACTGAGAACAGCACATTCCAGCCTCGTCATTAGTCATAGCTGGTGTCAGTTTAAAATACTTGGCAAGCGATGTAACACCCGCCCCCCACCCCCCAATCCAAAACAAAACACTTTTTCCAGATGAAATTCATTGTGGAAGGAGAATGTTGCAGAGAGAGCCAGTATAGATTAGGGAAAGGCACTGGCTCAAAATCAGCCATAGAGATCTAATTCTGCTTTTATGATCATCTGGTTATTAACCTTTGGGGTATAAAGAATTATATTTTGGTGAGTAAGTCAGAAAAGGAATGGACTCATGACCCATATCCTTAAGGGATAGTTTTCAGCCTCTTTTACTTGAACAGTCCTAGAAGGCAGAACAACTTCAAGGGGTAAGACAGATATTTTAAAATCATGAGTACCATCTGGATCCCACTACACATAGCAATGGATCTTGAGTCCCTGCTGTGTTGTACAGACACTGTTTTGAAATATGAATTTATATGAATCAACATCTTTCACTGGCTGAAGCAGGGTTCAGATGGTTCCTTCACCTATGTAGGGATCAGCATTTGGAAAAGCCTTGCTGAATCATTCAGATGGTAACAGTTGTGATAATGAATGCACATCCCTTTTCACAAGGGTGCTTCAATAATTCAGTGGGATTTAGCCCCTGATAAATATGCTTTGAAGAAAGGATCCATTCCTGTCTTTGTTTTCCTTCTTATGAGTTTTTGCTGGAATCAGGACATTTCACAATGTGCTTGATAGGGCAGGTCCTAGATTTTTGTCCAATATGCATGGATTGTCTTTATGGGGAAAATGGAAAACATTTTCTCTAAGACCTTTACCTTTACATAAAGATACATGGTGTATTGAATTGGAACATTTTTCATAATAATGTGATCCTGCAAAGTCTGCCATGACTTGAAGATATATTAATCTACTGAGGTGTACAAACAATTGGAAAATAATAGACTGTTTATTTATTGATCTTTTCAGGAAAATTGCTGAATTTGAATATATTTCACAGCTTTGTCTGAAGCGTATATTTATAATCATATTCTATTCTTGAGATTGTGGGGCCAACAAAAGATACAAGAAAGCAGATAGAGCAGAAGGTATCACAAAGTCTGGTGTCTTACTGGGTCTGCAGTAATAGGTGATCTAATGTGGGTGCACATAATGTGTAATAAAATCATAATCAATTTTTCTCCCCCAGAAATTCTGCCAAAAGCTGTGGTTGTTTATAGCACACATTCTCTTCAAAATGTTGAGATTTTGATTCAGTCTTTGTTATTGCAGGGAGAGAAAAAATGAATTTCTGTTAAAAATTCATGCTAAGGTTAAGTTACATTTATGAAATTATACGGGAATCCATTTTATATTTCTTCCTTGCCTCTTCTGCAAGTACAGGGTCTGTTTTTTTCAGCTCACCCAAATTGCAATCCATTGGTTGCAACTGGATTGACTGATCGGTTTGTCATCTGAACCTGAAGTCTAAGACATGAAACTCATTCTCCTGTTTTCTAGCCTGGTGCTTTAACCACTAAGACAAACTGGTTCTCACAATCCATTTATTATGGCTTTTTAAAATTATAAATGGGAAGGAAAACTACTCTTCCTTCTTCTCCTCCTATTTCCACAATCACATGCTGTATTTATAGAACATTAAGTATGTATAAAGCATTAAGAGGAAAAATAATTGTAATTTTGGTGAATGTATAATAATATATTTCAGAAAGAAAAGTCTGGCCATAAATAGATGCTACCTAGTCCAAAAGATAAAGAGAAAATATCTGGATCCAAACCCAAAATAAATTAATTTTTATGCAGGAGGCCTAGATAATTAACATCTAGAGTTAAGATCTGTAGCCTGAATCTTAGAACAATACAATAATAAAAAACAACGAGTGAGAATTTGTCTTGTGAACAATGAAAACCAGGAATGAATCTAATGAGGGTACAAGACAGCTCATGTTAGTGTAACTCTTTCATTAAAAAAAATTGGCCAACTATCTTATGCTCTCTTCCTAATAGGAAACCATCCAACTTTTTCACAGGGACTTGTGACTCTGTTTGAGTTTGACACTACATTGTAATTGTTGTATTCTGGAGGATGGGCGTAATAACGGAGACGAGACATCGAATAGTGACTCCAACTCTTTATTAGTGACTTCAGAACAGAGCGAAATAAGCCTGGCAGCAGCAGCTCCTTTTATAAAGCTGGCTGCTGTCAAAGCGTCCAATGACAATGATTTAAGCTTGCCGCGCTTGGAGTGTCCAATCATGGCAGCCCGTTAACTAGCCAATCGGATCAGCCCGGAACGACCAATCACGACCCGCTGTTTACGGACCAATCAAGTATGCAGGATTACGAGCCTGCTGTGGATGGACCAATCAGGTTTGCAGTCTGCTAGTTCGGAACACCCCTCCCCTCTAGGTTCCGTCTCAGGGTTGGGGTGATGTATTCGCGCAGGTAGGCAGGTCTTCGCAGCTGTCTACCTGATTTGCGTTGTTCAAAATGTTTTTGCTCGGATTCTGGTTTTGATGGACTGCTTGCTGGGCTTGGCTGTAGAGGTGATCTGGCTTCTACGCTGGGTATCCTTGGAGGTGATTCGGGGATACCTTCAACGCTTCCTTCATTCCTGTCGTCTGGGTTCTCTGGAATCGCTGACCCTGTTCGGCTGCTGTTACCTGGAGAGATGACCATCTGCCACGGTTCTTCTTCAGCTGGTAAATATGCTGGGCTTTGCTGTACTGGTTGTGGGGTTGTGTTTACTGAACCAGGTGTTAGTTCATTTTCAAAACCCTCGGTTTCCCTTCCCCCTCTGTTTCGAGTT
The DNA here is from genome assembly GCF_049901735.1 of Notechis scutatus. NCBI lineage: Eukaryota > Metazoa > Chordata > Lepidosauria > Squamata > Elapidae > Notechis > Notechis scutatus. The sequence continues at coordinate 36,437,903 of NC_142025.1, read as the reverse complement.
CGGGGTTTGTGATGGGGGTTGTGGTCAACCTTGAGTGCAGCTGGTCGATGTGGCGTTTCCACAGTCTCCCATCTGTGGTTTCTAATCGGTAGGAGCGGGGCCCCGTAATTTGTGTTATTTTGGTAGGGATACACAATGGGTCAACTGTAAAGTTCTTTGCGAATACGGGGTCTCCTACTTTAAATGTGCGGTGTTTGCTGCTGGAACCCAGGGGCTTTTCCGGGGTGTATGCAGGGTGTAGGCGGTCTAGATGCGATCTGAGTTTTCTACCCATCAGGAGTTCGGCTGGGCTTTTGTTTGTGGTGCTGTTTGGTGTAATATGGTGGAGGAGGAGCATCCTGGTGACTTTGTCGTGGATGTTTTCTTGTTCCATTTTGTGTAAAGTTTTTTTGGTGAACTGAACCATTCGTTCAGCCCTGCCATTGGCCGCCGGGTGAGCAGGTGATGTCAAGGCGTGGCGTATTCCCTGGTCTGCTAGGTATTGTTCAAATGCCAAGGCGGTAAATTGCGGGCCATTGTCGGAAACCAAGACATCTGGTAACCCGTGCGTTGCAAACAGTCTGTTCAATTTTTTGATGATCGCTTCTGTGGTGGTAGTCTTCATCTTGTTAACCTCGAGCCAGTTCGAGTAGGCGTCTACTGTTATCAGGAAAGTATGTCCTTTTGTAGGTCCCGCAAAATCGATGTGGATGTGGGACCATGGACCCCTGGGCGTTTCCCATTCCGTTGGTGGTGCTTTTGGTGGGGCCGAACGTGTTTCTTGGCATTTGCTACAGGTGGCAACCCAGGCTTCAATTTGTCTGTCCATACCTGGCCACCAGGCGTAGCTCCTTGCCAGTGCTTTCATTCGTACGATGCCCGGGTGTCCATCATGTAGCAATTTTAGGACTTTCTTTTGTAGTTTTTCTGGAATGACTACTCGGTCTCCCCACAACACGCACCCTTTTTGGGAGAAAAGTTCTGTATGTCTGTTCTAGAAGGGTTTAAAAGTGTCATTGGGTTCGATTTCTGGCCATCCCCTCTCCACCCAGCTGAGGACCCGTGCCAAACAAGAGTCCTTTTTTGTTTCCAATGCGATATCTTGTGCAGTTAGTGGAGGTGAGGGAAGCATCTCGATTTGTAGTGTGGATAGTGTGGGAGCCGGGTCGTCTAGGAACTCAGATAGTGGAGAACGGCTTAAAGCGTCAGCATGGGGAATGGTTTTCCCTGGTCGATGTCTCAACTGGTAGTCATAGGCGGCTAAGAACTCCGACCATCGTGTCATCCTTGGCGATAGAATGTGGGGAGTTGGTTTGTCCCCTGCCAAAATGCCAAGCAATGGCTTGTGATCTGTGATTATGGAAAAGGATCTTCCATACACGTATTCGTGGAACCTTTTAATAGCATATACAATAGCGAGGGCTTCTTTATCTAAGTGACTATAGTTTCTCTCAGTTTTAGACAAAGTTCTTGAAAAGAATGCAATAGGCGCCTTTGTACCGTTTGGTAGGACGTGGCTCAGGATAGCTCCTACCCCAAAAGGTGAGGCGTCACAAGTCACAGTCAATGGTAGTGTCTCGTTATATTGGATTAACACTGCATCTGATGTTAAAAGGTCTTTTACTTGTTGGAAAGCCTGCTCCTCTCGACGTCCCCAAAACCAGGAAGCCTTCTTGTCGAGGAGCCTATGCAGGGGTTCAGCAACAGTTGCCTTCTGGGGTAGGAAGATGTTATAAAAGTTAATGAGTCCCAGGAAGGCTTGGAGGTCTGTTTTGTTCTTTGGTCTTGGGGCATTTTTAATGGCAGACAATTTCTTTTCAGTAGGGTGAATTCCCTGTTTGTCAAGAAGGTAACCAAGAAATTCAACCCTCTCAGTGCATAACTGGCACTTTTCCTTCTTAACCTTGAGGCCTGCGTCTTTGAACCTTTGTAGGACAGTTCTCAGGCATTTTTCTAACTGACTTCTTGTAGGGGCGGCTATCAATACATCATCGAAGTAGGGCACAACCCCTTTTATGCCCTGCAGCAACCTTTCCATCAAGCTTTGAAAAATGCCAGGTGCTACGCTTACTCCGAACTGGAGTCTATTACATTTGAACGCACCCCTGTGCGTGACTATGGTTTGGGCTTCTGCAGTTTCTGCATCTACTGGCAGCTGTTGATACGCTTGGGCCAGGTCAAGCTTCGCGAATACCTTTCCGCCCCCAAGCGAGTGAAGAAGGTGTTGAACCATGGGCACTGGATAGGCGCTCTGCTGTAACGCGTGGTTTAGGGTGGCCTTGTAATCCCCACAGATTCTCAAGGATCCGTCAGGTTTTATGGGGGTTACAATTGGGGTCTCCCATTGGGCGTGGTCGATGGGTTCTAACATGCCTTGTGCTATTAATTTGTCCAATTGCTCATCAATTTTTGGTTTGAGAGCAAAGGGAACTCGGCGTCGCTTTAGGCGAATGGGTGCGATATCAGGGCAGAGATTAAATGAGATGGGGGACCCTTTGTACTTGCCTAATTGCTCAGTGAAGACTTCTTGAAAGTCCTGGACGAGGGCCGCCTCCCAGTCTTCGTCTACAGTCTGGTTGATGCCTGCCATTTCGATTCCTAATGGCGCGAACCACTGCAACCCCAATAAGCTGGGCCGGTCTCTGTCAACGATGGTGAGAGGTAGTATTGCAGTGTGGTCCTTAAATGAGACCTGGACGTGACTGGAACCAGCAACTGGGATTCGATTGCCCTGGTAGTCCTTTAATATAATTCTCTGAGTGCTGAGATCCTGGCGACGGATGTCAGGGATCAGCTGCTTGAGGGTTTTCCAGGAGACCATGGATAGGGAAGACCCAGAGTCGACTTCCATGATGCACGGCCGATTTTCAATGCCGACCTTTACCCGGATTTTTCTTGCATCCAATGATGAAGCGTAGCCGATGGTGATGGTCTGATGTGCCTCTTCCCGTCTGGTTGCGCCAGCAAACATTCGGTTTTTGTTGTACTGGCTCCACTGGTTGTTTGGGCGGTCCCGGTTTGTTGGTGGGGTGCCTGATGCTTGCCGGAAACTATTTTCTTTCCTCTTGGGGCTGGATCCTCGTTTGTTCCTACACACTTTAGCAATGTGGCCCCTTTTATCACAGGAACGACAGATGGCGTCTAAGAACCTGCAGTCTGATCATGGTTTTCCCGCATCCGGCGCATTGGAAATTGGATTTACGACCCCGCTGGTCTCGCTGCTCGCTCTCTGACCTGAGTCTGTTGACTTCTTCCTCCTCATTATCCGATGAGGACTCGATGTCTTCATGGTGGGCGGCTGTTGTGTGTCTCTCTGAGGATATTGCTGTGTCGCTGGTGAGTTGGCAGTTTGCCCCATTCGCTCGGCGCATTCGGGCTGCTGACTTGCGGGTAGCTTCCGCTGCAGTGGCATCTGCTATGGCATCTGCGAGGGTGATGTCTCCCTTTGCCATAATTTTGCTTTGGATAGTGGGGTCTCTTAGACCTAGGACAATCCGATCTCTCATGGCTTCTTCTAGATTTACGAAGCCACATAGTCCACCCAAATTCCTTAGGTCAGCTACAAAGTCCCCGACATTCTCACCTTCGCGTTGGTCCCTCTGATAAAATTTGTGTCTTCTAATGAGGGTTGGAACTGCTGGAGCGTAATGGGCCCGAAGGATGGGAGCAAGGGTATCCCAGTCCATTGTTTTGACTTCAGCTGGTTTTGCAAGTGCCTTTGCCATTCTGAAAACGGCGGGTCCGCAATGCGTTAAGAAAACTGCACGTTTCTTGCTAGGTGTAGCATCCTTCAGATTATTAGATTCCAGGAACATTTGAAACCTGTCCATATACGAGTCCCAATCTTTGCTGGCTGGGTCAAACGGGGCGGGTGGTATAGCGCTACTGGCCATTCTGCCGATATCTGTGCGCTTCAGCCACGTGCTCTGTCAATATTCTGCAAGTGCTCAGTCAGCTCTATCGTCTCTGCATCCCATCCTCGTCGCCAGTGTTGTATTCTGGAGGATGGGCGTAATAACGGAGACGAGACATCGAATAATGACTCCAACTCTTTATTAGTGACTTCAGAACAGAGCGAAATAAGCCTGGCAGAGCAGCTCCTTTTATAGAGCTGGCTGTTGTCAAAGCATCCAATGACAATGATTTAAGCTTGCCGCGCTTGGAGTGTCCAATCGCGGCAGCCCGTTAACTAGCCAATCGGATCAGCCCGGAATGACCAATCATGATCCGCTGTTTACGGACCAATCAAGTATGCAGGATTACGAGCCTGTTGTGGATGGACCAATCAGGTTTGCAGGCTTACGAGCCTGCTAGTTCGGAACAGTAATGCTGACAACTTTGTTGTCCAAAAGGTAGAGGGTGAAACTAGAGGGACAGCCATATTGGACATAATTTACAAACAGAGAAGAAGTGATAGAGGGAATTGAAACTGCAGGAACCTTGGGTGAGAGTGACCATGTCATACGAGAATTCAACATAACACAAACACAAGCAATAGAACATAATGACACCAGAGTCTTGGATTTTAAAAGAGCTGATTTCAATAAACTCAGAGAGAACTTGGGAAAGATTCCATGGATGAAAATCCTAAAGGGGAAAACAACTCAAGAATCTTGGGAAACTCTATGATCATAGAAGCCCAGACCAGCACAATACTACTGAGAAAGAAAAACAAGAAATCCAAGAAGAAACCAACATGGCTGCACAAAGATTTATCTGGCAAATTGAAAGAAAAAATGGACAAGTATAAAAAATGGAAAGAAGGGCATACAGCTAAGGCAGAACATCGGCAGATAGCCAGAATCTGCAAAGATGAAGTCAGGCTAGCAAAGGCTCAGAACGAACGAAGACTTGCAACAAAAGTCAAAGATAATTTAAAAAGTTTCTTCCAACATATAAATAACAAGAAAAAAATCAAGGAAACAGTCGGTCCACTAAAAAGAGAAGACGGCAAGGAAGTAACAGGCAACAGAGAAAGCAGAACTGCTTAACTCATTCTTTGAATCCGTCTTCACACAAAAAGAAACTATAGCTTAACCCACCAAAAACATAACTGTAAAAGACAGACCAAAAATAAAAGTTAAAATAAGCAAAAAAAAAATAGTAAGAGAACACCTGTCTGATCTTGATGAAAACAAATCACGGGGCCTGATGGATTACATCCCAGAGTTTTAAAGGAGCTGGCAGAGGTCATCTCAGAACCACTGCACCATATCTTTCAAAAATCCTGGAGCACCGGGGAACTACTAAAGCAGTGATCCCCAACCTTTTTATGCCGCAGCCCGGTACCGGCATCAGCTGGGCGCCGCCATCTTTTTGATGAAAAAGTGCTTCTGGTGACCTCACCGGAAGCACTTTTTCATCAAAAAGATGGCGGCATCGCGCTCGATGAGCTTTTCCAGGTAGAAATGGCTTTCTCCCGGAAAAGCTCACCGAAGCGCTACGCCGCCATCTTTTTGATGAAAAGTGCTTCCGGTGAACTTTCTACCCAGAAAAGCTCACCGGAAGCACTTTTCGTCAAAAAAGATGGCGGCGCCCAGCAAACCAGCGGCCCAGTAGGACTTGTTCCACGGACCGGTACCGGTCCGCGGACTGGTGGTTGGGGACCCCTGTACTAGAGGACTGGAAAAGAGCTGATGTGGTTCCCATCTTCAAAAAAGGGGGGGGGAAACAGACCCAGGAAACTATAAACCAATCAGCCTAACATCAATACCCGGGAAAATACTGGAAAAGATAATAAAAAAACAAATCTGCCAACATCTAGAAACAAGTAAAGTAATAACTAGCAGTCAGCTGTTTGTTAAGAACAGATCATGCCAAACCAATCTTATTTCATTCTTCAACATAGTGACTAAATTAGTAGACCAGCAAAATACTGTGGACATAATATATTTAGATTTCAGCAAGGCATTCGACAAAGTAGACCACAACCTACTTCTCAGTAAGCTAGAAAAAAGGGGAATAGATAGCACCACCACTAGATGGACTTGCAACTGGCTGGCAAACTGTACTCAATGAGTAGTCCTTAATGGGTCTAAGTCTACATGGAGGGAAGTAAGCAGTGGAGTGCCACAAGGTTCCGTCTTAGGCCCAGCAATCTTCAATATCTTCATTAACAACTTAGATGAGGGAATACAAGGGAACTTTCCAAATTTGTGGATGATACTAAGCTGGCAGGAATAGCTAACACCCAAGAAGATAGGCTCAAGATCCAGATGGATCTTGACAGACCAGAACACTGGGCCGTTTCTAACAAAATGAAATTCAATGTAGAGAAAAGTAAAGTCCTACACTTAGGCAAGAAAAACCAAAAGTACACATATAGACTGGGTGAAACCACGCTCAATAGCAGTAACTGTGAGAGGGATCTTGGAGTCTTAGTGGAAAACCAATGAGCCAGCAGTGTGCAGCAGCAGCCAAAAAAGCTAGTGCAATCCTAAGTTGTATTAACAGAGGGATACAATCAAGATCAAGGGAAGTACTAATACCACTTTATAAAGCCTTAGTAAGACCACACCTAGAGTACTGCATCAGTTTAGTTCACCACATTATAAAAAAGATTTGAGACTCAAGAAAAAGTACTGAGAAGAGCAACCAGGATGATTAGGGGACTGGAGGCTAAAACATACAATGAACGGTTGCAGGAACTGGGCTTGGCTAGTCCAGCAAAGAGAAGGACCAGGGGAGACATGATAGTGGTCTTCCGATATTTGAAGGGCTGCCACAGGGAGGAAGGGGTCAAGCTATTTTCTAAAGCACCTGTAGGCCAGACAAGGAATAATGGATGGAAACTGAACAAGGAGAGATTTAACCTGGAAATAAGGAGAAACTTTCTGACAGTGAGAACAATCAACCAATGGAACAGCTTGCCCTCGGAAGTTGTGGGAGTTTCATCACTTGAGACTTTCAAGAAGAGATTGGACTGCTATTTGTCAGAAATAGTGTAGGGTCTCCCGCTTGGGCGGGGGGTTCGACCAGATGACCTACAAGGTCCCTTCCAACTCTGATTGTCTGTTATCTCTAATGGATTTGAGAGATTTGCTTTTCTTGGATGCTGCAGAAATTTGAATCAGGAAGCGTATGCTTGCTGTAGATGTTTCCTAGGCAATCACAATTGTACTTGAACAAAGAGGCCAGATTTTATGTTTTTGTATGTGTAATGCTTATGCAATTGTGAGTGGCATAGGCATGTGTCTATGTTTTAAGAAAGCTTTTGTAAAACATATACAGGACTTTATTTTGCACTAGCAGTTAAAACTTCCTCTTAATGCTACAAGACAGGAACAGTGTCATAATTCCAAATTATTATTTTGTGCAAGGGACTGGTAATCCTAATCTTATACTGTAACTAGAAAAAAAGAGGGGGAAGCTTTATAACAAAAGAAAAAGTGAAACAAAAAATCAACAATTTCATATTCCAATCAGCCAACCACTCATATTCCAAAACCAAAATGCAATAATGCGACAACAGAATACAGAACCAATATCCTTATAAAGTTGGTTTAGTTTAACTAAACAATAGATTTTTCTTTTCCTGAACAAAGGTAGCAAAGTTAGTAAGCGATGGAAGAAACTTCAATTTTCACTACTCTGAAAAATTTACCATTTTGACTATTTATGCATTCATTACTACATATTAGTATAATGTGTGTCACATTTAAATCATCTAAGATTGATGATTTACAAATACAGATCATTCTTTTAACAATTGACAATATAGACCATTCTTTTAGTAAGGGAAATTCAGAACATTTGCTCAGTTCTTACTTTCCATTCTTTTTCTTTTTGCTCCTTTTGCTAGTATAATATTCTAAAAATCAGCATCCCTAAAGATAGCAAAATGTATACATGCTAGAATTATGTGTCAACCCCTCTCATGCTATTAGCTCAGGCTTCATGCTAAACAAAATTGACATACTCAGAATCTGCACAATATGTGTGATTATATCATAACTTTAAGGCCTCCTTAACTTTTTATTCTTACTCGAATAACTCTGAAGTTTTGGTAATGAAAACCACTAGAAGAACTCCAAACTCTTCTGGTTTCTATTAGGTTTCAGGCAAGGACACTCTCAGATACAAATACTAGTATGCAGAGGTATCATCAGAATGGCTGAGCTTTTAAATACTGCATTTTCCAAAGCCAACCACAGAAATAACTAGATAATCAGAGTTTATACAAGATTGGGTTTTCCTGAACTAAGGTAAAATAACTGGGATTTTCATGTACTATTTGTTTTGCAACTTTTCTAAATATTTTTCTTTTTGATTGGTATAATCAAAACATATTTGTAAACCCATCACCTTACAGCCTCCCGTCCTTGTAATGATTCCAGGGCAAGATGGGTAAGCCAAAGTTCAGATATTGAATATTGCAGTGTTTTTCAAATTTGGCAACTTTGACATGTTATTGGGAAATGCTGGGAGCTGAAATCCACACATCTTAAACTTCCAAAGTTTGACATTTAGTCTCAAACACCTAAAATGCTCTGGACTTTTATCATAATTGCTAAAAATCAGTAGCATAATTTTCTGCATTGTGAATTGGGAAAAGACAACAGATGTAGTGTAAATTTGCTTCTAAATGTTGTCCAGTCTCTGGCCACCACAACAATAACCTTCGTGGACTCATTAGGTTATTTCATTCTCCCAAATGAATTATCATAACAAAAAAATCCAGGCATTCAACAGTATTAATATAAAGCATCCTCAAATTAATAATTATAATAACATTTAAAAATTAAATAGGCATAACTCAAAGGCTAGGCAGATAATCTAGAAATACTGACTTTGTTTTACAAAAATCTTCTTCCTTCCCATGCAAACCTTAAAAAATACACAAACCATATAAAGCAAACTATATATACTAGTTTGGTATACTTAACTCACACTGATTAATCAGAGCAATAAGTGATTGTGGCAGCAACAGGACACTTTGAGTTCATATGTGCATATGTTCTGTGTTCTGCATGAGATTTGCATCTCTTGTAAAAAAGTAATTGTAATTAACTCTTATTCATCATTCTGTGAGCTGCTCAATATGCATGAAGCATTCTGTTTTTGTACCTGTACTAATCTCAACTGAAGATCATGTGAAGTGTTTTGTATTATTTAAAAGAACTGTTTATCAGGATAGAGTTCAAAGTTTATAATTTCAGATATTATATAAATAATTAATATAAATTCCATCAAGTTCTTGTAGTAAAAAGTAAGTTTTCTAACTACCATGGAATTTCGGAAGTAGCAATAATAAGCCAAAATAAAATTATTAATATATGCTTCAGTTCAATAAACTGTCATGAGCATTGATTTGAAAATTCTGAAGAAGGATTAGAAACAGTTTCCTGAGAACTGAGTTGATCAAAAATAACGACATGAAAAACTTGGTTTATCCCACAAATAAATGTATCTACTATTTTAAATAAGGGGCCATCCCTAATGAGATTGTATGGATAAAACAATCAAAAGTACCAGTATATCTCAGAAAATAAATTAGTGATATAGATGGAGACATAGATGGTAGATTCAGCAATTATATGGAAAGGGTATTAATGAAATGACATTAGGAATGTGAGAATTATTAAACATAATTTATTATTCACATATAAATCATATGATTTCCCCACCCCAACTCCCTACTACATTTAGAGAGTTTGGCCCTTAATCTAAATTAGCATTGATGGATTCCTGGAATTACTAGGAATATATATATATTTTTCTTCAGTGAAGGGATGATTTGTGCAAAACTATGAGGGTTAAGATGCATACAGTTCAAAAATGTCTGCTTTATCCATTCCAAGAATAATTTGGGGGTACAAAAACTCATTTGTTTCATATGTCATACTTGAAAACTGTCTATAATCTTCAGGAAGCTATGTTACATGGTTGGAGTTGACCCAAAAGGTTTGCTTGTGGTTTGCTGATCATATCTGTGCTATACCTAGTCAAACCAGAAAAAAGAGCTTTGGGTCATAATGGTAAATTAAAATACTGATTTGGTATGTGGTAGCTGCAAAAAGGGTAAATTCAATGCCAAAAATCATTAGAAAAGAGACTGGAAATAAACTTGCTCACAATGTAATGGTTTGAAATGAATCGATGGATACACCTGACATATATGCACAGTTTTAATTGCCATGTTTGGAAAAAGATAGAAAAGATCAGAAAAATGTAGAAGAGAGGTTTGTAATACTTGGTTTGTAACCAGAATGATCCAAATGCTTGAATACCTACTGTATTGGGGGGAGGGGGGAGGAAAGACCTACAACTGTTGGGATTCTGGAAAAAAAAAGGCAAGTGAAGGTCAAAAGAATTGCAGTCATGTCATCTGCTTGTACTGGACTACAACTCCATTATTACTAGCAAACGTGGATCTTTGTGGGATTAAAGCCCAACCTATCTGGAGGGGACAAGGTCAGTGACATTTATTCTGGAGGCTTTGTACATTGCTTATCCAGTCCCCCAAAATTATCCTAGCTTAATTTAATTTCCTTGGGAAATGTTTAAGAAATGTTATTACTACTTGGTTAATTACTAAACATATTTAACAGTACATTTTGGAAAAAAATGTATATTTTCACATTCATGTTTATTTCTTATTTTTAATACAGGCAGTGCCCCTCACAAATCTTTTTCATTGCTGCCCTGTGGGGGTCTTGGTGTAAGTAGCTTTTGCTTCTGTTTTCTAGTTAAGTACGTGTGTGTGTGTGTGTGTGTGTGTGTGTGTATGTGTGTTTTTGCAATGATTGAACATATAGCACACACATATGGGTATGTATGCATTTAATGATTGAACATAACTAAAGATGAGCATTAGTAATATAACCATATGTGTAACCATTCAGAGATTAGTTCCTAGGTAAATGCACTTTGCAAACAAGAAAATAAAATAAAAACCACATGAATCATATGGGCTCTGAGGATGGATGTAAAGGAAGGAAATAGACTGTGTCAAAAATCAATTCTGAATAACATTATCAATACTATATAAATAATGGTATAAAAATCCAGTGCCAACAGCAAAATACATATGAGATAAGTCTTACATATATAGCAAATTTCTTTTAAGAAATTGTTGCTTTGTAGTTGTTTATTTATTGGAAATAAATAAATAAGGAAAATGTTTTATGTAATATCAGCTTCTATGTTGAGAGGTCTGTGACTTTGGAATCATTTATAACTTGGAAGTGAATCTGCCCTCAAATTCCTTGGATACACCTCAAAAAAATTGATAACCGTCTACCTCTTTTATGGCTCAGAGGAGGCAACACGAATCACATCAATATTGGCAGCCAATATGAATTTTGACATGCTCTAAAAAGCATAAAAGGGCTTAAGGCATTTGTTTAGTTGAGGAATGGGCTCTCCAGCTGTGTCAGAGCTAAGTTTGGGGTTTGGTCCTGGGTACCTGAGGGACCATGCTGCAGACAAAAGAGAATTCCACATTTATCTTATAAAATAAGGCAGCTGTCCAATTTAAAGTTTGTTAAAAAAAAATAAAGGAAGAAAAACAAGCAGGAACAGAAAGGTCAATGCACAGTGTCAGGTCTTTAAAATTGAATGAGGCTGTGTTGGGGAAAAGTGAATGTAACACCTTGTAGGAATCCAGGTATGTTATATAGAATTGTTAAATTAGTATTAACTTTGTTTCCTTTGGTTGGTTTGGTTATTCTTGGCACAAAGAAAGATGATATTGGAATACCTGTATATAACTCTGAAAAGTGTACTGCTCAAAGGCAGAATTAAATTCATTTCAAAAAAAGACTGTGCAGCATACCATACAGGTGATGCCCCATGAGCCAGAAAACCAAATCTATTTTGTATAGTTTAATTACATCTAATTAACATTAACCAAATAGGATACCTATGAATGTAATGGATGCCAGCAATAGTTATTGTATATTTTCAACACACCTTAAGAAGATTTTTTGCCATTTCTAAAGAAAAGGAGATAACAATAATAACTTTGTATTTTTATATGCTTCCTTTTATAATTTTTGCCTTTTTAATTTTATTGCACATTTTTTCCACTGGCTTTTATAGCTTTTCTTACACAAATGGGTCCAAAAGCCATTCCTGAGCCTGAAACGGACTTTAATTTTCCAACGATGGGTATCCTAAATTGGCTGCACATACTTTGCACATCAGCCTTCAGAGACCATGATTACTTTAATAATCTGATACACTGTAAAAAATATATGTTAGGCTAGAAATTATAATTATTCCTCTTTTTGCAGTTCTTCCAGTCATGATATGATTTTGCTATAACAAAAAACATGGAGTATTCATCTTTCATCAAATAGATAGTCCAATAGTTGGCAGATATTGTGGCACAAATATTATTGTTTCCAAATAAGTGAAGAAAGTTTAAACCTCTCCAAGGCAATTAAAAAGTTTTGCATTCTAAGTAAGGGATTCTGCCAGGACAGTGAAGTTAATATTGCTGTAAATCTGACTCTTTGGTTTGTAAGAATCTTCCTAATCCCAGTATCTTCTGAAACATTTTGAAAAGTATCGGTAACCTTTCAGACTCAGACAACGGTTTTGGTGTCCTCCCATTTTTCTTATTTGATTATAACCATAATCCCACAGCCGGCATGAAAAGTGTGTGTGTGTGTGTCTGTCTCCCTGTCTGTCTGTCTGTCTCCCTGTCTGTCTGTCTGTCTATCTATCTAACTGTATCTAATCTATCTATTACTAAAACTTTCATCTCATAACCTTTTAAGACGACAATTTTTGAACCATCTCAAATGGACTGTGTCCAAAATCTGGGACCTTAACTCCCAGTGGAATTCAAATTTGGCAAACTTTATAAAATATTTTATCATCTAAAATGGTCATAAAACAGTTTATGAAATAATACAAGATGTCATAAAACATTTTCTGTGCTGATGTCTGTTTTCAAGGCAAATATATCTCTGAATGTATCCCACCTTTTCTAATGAAGGCCGTATTTTAAAGTTCTGTTGTTGAAGGCAATGAGGAATTTGATAAGGAAATATCTCTGAGAAGAGGCCATCTAGTGTTGATTAAGGACAATGGGCACTGCAGAATGACATATCTGCAAAAGACTAATATTAAAACATCAATTTGGACCTTTACCCAAGCCACTCTACTACCTCATTACTGTATTCTTGAGGCATACAAGAGAGAAAAAGATTACTTTCAGAACATATTACATGAACCTTTTTATTTCTATAGGGAAAAACAGAAAATTTTTGCATGCTGTAGGTAAAAATCCAGTAGCTTCCCCAAAGAATAAATACAAATTAATTTTTATTTAAGCCATCATCTCTTTGAATAACTCCACATACACTTCAGAGACAGGTAGTTTAATTTCTATCATCTGTGACTTTATTAAGGTCTAGTTTTGCTACACATGTCAGTAATTGAGTTATGCTGGAAGTATTTGCAAAAACTTGCAAGTGCTATGTTCATTCAGGAAACTCTGAATGAAGTAAATCCATATGTGCCTTAAAAGTCTTAGACTTCTGAGTGGGATTGCATATTCTGGCTTGCAACATTGTCATGAATGATTCTGACTTTTTAAAGTGTTACTGAAACCTGAACAAGCTTGATGTCTTAATTTTCTTTTCAAAACTTTCTGCTTTTAAAAAGCCTGCTGATGTTAATTATTTTATGGCTATTTATAGTTTATATTATCTATAGCATCAAGCCACCGTGTATATGTAATACTGATGAAGCTTTAAAAACCTCTCAGAGATAGAACAGGCTTGATGTCAACAGGTACATTTTAGACAGTTAAGGATGGCCAACAATTACTAACGTTATTGCTTGAGGGATATGTGACACTGGAATTTCTTACAAAGTACAGACTTTATCAAGCCAGTGAAAAGTTTATATTAAAACAAGCTTTCCTGAATCTGAGGCCCCTGCACCCAATCACTCAAGCACTGGCCATCTCACGTGGTTATATTTGAAGAGTATTCAGAAACCACAACTGGTGCAGAATGCAATGGGTGGGCAGTTCTTGTGGTCCCTGGAGTGGCCTATGTTATTCTACTGACCCCATGAGCTGCTCTGTCTGCCAGTTTGTTTCTGGATGGAATTCAAGGTGTTGGTTATTACCTTTAAAACCCTGCATGGAATGGGTCCCTTGCATCTCACCACAATGGGCCTAGCCTACCCCACTGTGTTGGCAGAGGGGGCATCCTATTGGCCCTATCAGTCAATGAAGTTCAGCTGGCAGGGTCCAGAAGAAAAGCCTTCTATGCCCTGGCTTGGGCCTTTTGGAACTTTTATCCCTGAGGTGAGATTGGCTCCCACCCTTCTGACCTACCACAATGACCTGAAGACTTGACTCTGCCAATTGGCTTGGGCCCAAACAGGAGAGTATCATGCTGGAGGTAGTGATTGATGGATTAAGAGGAAATCCTATCTCTACCATCATCACCCTTCTTCTTCACTCATCTTTAATTGCAATCTTACTTTTGATTGTAATTTTATTTTTATTGGTTTTTAGAAATATTTATTTTTTATGGTTTGTATTGTTTTTAATGCTGTAAGTAAGCCATCCCAAGTCACTTCAACGGGTGGCAAACAAATTTAACAATAATTAATAAATAAGGCCAAGATTCCTGTTGCCTTCTGAGCTCTTGATCCTAGCTGCATCAGAAGATGCTTTGTATCAAAGATACAGGACATTATTATTCCTCTCCGTTCTTCAGAGGTAAGACTACACCTAGAGTATCAGGTATGATTCGGGGTTGAAGATATTGACAGAGAAAGTTCAAAGGAAGGCCACAAAGATGATGAAGAAATTTGAGGACATTTAACATGAAGGTTTCATCAAAAGCTAATAACATCCTTATGGGGCAATCAGTGATTTCTAATCAAGCCACAGAAATTTTTTCTCAATATTTCATCAGGAAGGGAAAGGGTTAAATCTTGTCCGACAGCAAACCAAAACATTATAATTATCATCTCTTTGTTGTTCTATTTGCACTTTTAAAAATGCATTTAACCTCATATCCAGTTTCGCTCCAATTGTTCTGATAAGTGCAATTTTTTAAGTCTAGCAACATGCAGTTTAAAAGAACACTCGCGGTATGATGACAGTCTTCTTCACATGCCCTACAGTCTTCTCCAACACCTTGTAGAAAAATATACCATGTAAGGTCCCTTCCAACTCTTTTATTTTGTTATCCAACAATAACAGTTGTGTGGTAACAGCTGTGTAGTACCGTGTATGTAGGTAGATTTGGTTGAGAGTAGGGGAGGGATCCAGGAGGGTTAGAAAAAGTTGACCATGTTATTGAAGCCATTTCCTTCATTTCTACGTGTTTATTTATTTATTTTATTTATTTATTTTATTTTTATTTATTTATTTGATTTGCCAATTGTTTACAAGATAATAAGTATAAATGTATACATAGTTGTGAATACATGAAATGGGTACATATAAGAAAAATAAAAGAATAAGAGAAACAATAGGACAGGGACGGTAGGCACATTGGTGCGCTTATGCACGCCCCCTACTCTGAGTGTGATACACATTTAAAAGAATGGGACCTCAGTGATATGGTTGCAGCCACTCTTTTGATAGTTTGGGTTTCTCTTTGATATTTAGAATGGCGATTTACTTGATGATTTTAGTGACTGAATCTTAGTCATCCTGTTGTAGTCTAGCTTCTTAAGCACTAAACTATAATAACCTTCAAATCATTACAAGGACGCCATGATATAGACATGTCCACACATGAATGTCCTGCCTTTCATTGTATCATAATTTTATCAATGATTTGCAGCATTCCTATCTTCTCATGCTTTTATTTTAAAAAACCCACAACAACACTATTATGAGCCTTTTTCAGATTACTGAATATACTCCAGGTATCTGGGGAAGCTTCAAAATGGTTGAACAAGACAAGTAATAGAAAACAACAATGCCAACAACAAGGTCCTCCATCATTTCTGCCAGTAAAGCAAGCTCAAAAACAGCATAAAGAATAAAGCAAATATAATCTTAAATAGCTTTCTGAGAATAAGGAAAAAGAATGGAAGCAACTACCATAATTTGGCTTTGAAAATCTAGATGACAACCAGGTTTAGTGTTTCCAGTGTGCCATGGTTTAAAATTTGTAGGCTGGATATGGTAGCTCTATTCTGTCATCTGAGGGTGGCGGATAAAAATGCAAACAGATTTTGAACAGCACTGCTTATATCTCACAAGCAAGAGCAGATATTAGTTAGATTATTAATTCTATACTGCAAAATCTGAGTAACTACTAGGGGAAAGTGAAGAAATGCATTTCCTTGCTGATTCAAATTACCTAGATTTATTCAGGTCTTTTAGCCTTATCACTAGCCATTTTTTGATATGTGAACGACATAGCACTTCAGATGAAATGAAATGAAACCGTATTTATTTGATCAATGACTAGCAATATTTGAAATTATAATCAAAAATATAATCAAATAGATGAAATAAAATACTAGCATAACAAGGATCTCAGTAATAAAAAAATGAACATATGCTACTATAATGATATTCTATAGTATATTTCCATACTGTAGAAGTAAAATATTACAAACTATAAATGAAAAATACATGTCACCTAAAGCAAGATAGCTAACTTGTAATACATTTAAAATGATGAATAGAACAGAAGTGATTACACCTATAACCACTTATGCCTTATTTTCATTTTGGAAACACAGAATTAGAGCACTACATAAGAGATAAGGGATTTAGAATGTTTTAAAAGATGGTTCACATAAAAATGGTCTGTCCTTCATGTAAATTTACATATTAGGGACAGAATGTAAATAGACATAAAATTCATCTATAATTACAACATAACAATACTTATGAAATAGATTTGACCTCCTTGTTACCATGTGGGCAGGTATGCTCAGTTAAGGAGGTTTTGGAATATTTGTCTTGCAGCAATGAAGAAAGAGGTTATGCCTAGCTTTGGAAAAATGTATCCTCAGTTTGGGGAACATTAAATTTTGTAGCTACCTTGCTGGTTCCCTAGTGTCCTTATTTACCCAATTTTTGCAATCTTAGGGCAAGCTATTAACTTGGTCTAAAATTCCAT
This sequence comes from Notechis scutatus, assembly GCF_049901735.1. NCBI lineage: Eukaryota > Metazoa > Chordata > Lepidosauria > Squamata > Elapidae > Notechis > Notechis scutatus. The sequence continues at coordinate 36,420,861 of NC_142025.1, read as the reverse complement.
ATCATTTATTTTTAAGTGAGCAATTGTTTGGCTTGGTAATACTCTAAAGCAGGGGTCCCCAACCGCGGTCCGCGGACCGGTACCGGGCGTGGAACAACCCTTACCGGGCCGCTGGTTGCTGGGCGCCGCCATCTTTTTTGGTAAAAAGCGCTTCTGGTGAGCTTTTCCGGGTAGAAAGCTCACCGGAAGCGCTGTTTCGTCATAAAAAGATGGCGGCGCCAGCTTCGGTGAGCTTTTCCGGGTAGAAAGCCATTTCTACCCGAAAAAGCTCACCAGAAGCTGATGCCGCCATCTTTTTATGACAACAGCGCTTCGGTGACGTCACCGAAGCGCCTTTTCGTCATAAAAGATGGCGGCGCCCAGTTGACGCTGATACCGGGCCGCGGCGCCCAGCTGATGTCGGAACCGGGCCGCGGCGTCGAAAAGGTTGGGGATCCCTGCTCTAAAGAGCAACCATATCATGACAAATTTTCTCTATGACCTGTTTCCAAGGAGAAGGTAAATTATCTATTCAAACTAGAGGGGCCTGGTCTGGACTGCAGGCATTCCTATCTCAAGACATGTTCCGTTAAGTGCAGTGAAGACTGAGCCACAAAATTTTGTCTGCACTGATTCCAGGTTATCTTTCTTCACATAAATCCCTACTTGTGCTCTGTAAAAGAATGGCCTCAAAAAAGTTTTAAATGCTGCAGGGTTTAAATGAAATTCAGCACTGGAATATATTAGATTTCCTTTAGTTCATATGAAATGTTATGCCCAGTTGTTACTATAAAATAAAAAAGGTCTGAACATACCAAACTTTACAGTAAACTCACGTCTGATATTTGTTAAACTTCACTTCAATCAATTTTGGACAGAGATTTTGATTTGCCTTTGTAACTAGACTTTTGCATTATTGATCTTGGACAGTAAATTCCTTGTCATTTCCAGGATTCAACATTCCTTGCTTATTTCCCACTTATAACTCCTTTATGCTGAGCAAACTTAGTTTCAGTTTGTGCGGAACAATCCTTATATTTGCCTCTGTCCTCTTTCATGTAAATCGTAATATTCAGGACTGAAAGCAGAATATATTTGGGGGGGGGGGACATGGTTGAGTTTAAAATTGTTTTCCTTGTACCTTTGGACCCTTCCCATCAGTTCTGAATCCAGGAGAAAGAAGGATCCATTCAGACTTTGTGTCTATCTTTCTGCTTCATGTAAGAATACATATTAAAAGTCCTGGCAGATAATTCTCTCGTGCTTGATTACATCCAGTGAAGGTTGATTTCTGTGGCAACAGAATGAAAGGTCTTTAATCTTATATAACAAGGTTGCTCCTATATTTTTGGTGCATTGTGCTTTAAGATAATGTATGCCTTGCCCCATATATGACATACCACATAGCGATGTAGATCAAAGGTCTAGAATCAGAGGTCAAAAACTCTAGACCAGGGGTGTCAAACTCAAGGCCCGAGGACTGAATCCAGCCCAAGGGGTGCTGTTGTGGAGCGGCGGTTACAGAGTGAGACGGAGCCAGGCTAAAGCTAACAGACTTTATTCTATCGAATAAAGGGTCGCCGCGGCTGCCGGGGCTAATTGACAGCCAGCTGGCGGCGACAGCTGATGCCGTTTGACAGCTCCCTTTTATAGCCGGCTGTCAAACGGCATCAACCAATGGGAGCGATCGGCGCTCCCGTGTAGGCAGCGGACCAGAGAGAGGACTGCTGTTAGTCTCTGAACACAGCAGGTGCTTAGATCTGACCTAGTCCATGGTGCCTCTGCCAGTGAAAACAGAGCTCAGGAGGGCTGCGGACGGCCCTTCTGAGCTCCATTTTTTCTGGCAGAGGGTTGCAGGAGATCATTACAGCAAAAAATGGACCATGTAAGGGCCAGGCAGCCCTCCAAGCTCTGTTTTTGCTGACAAAGGGTTGCAGGAGGCCCTCACAGACAAAAATGGAGCTCAGGATCCCATTTTCGCTGGCAGAGATCTTGGGCCACCACAGGCACCCCCACAAGACAAGCAATGTCAAACTGTCCATGCCCCCCACCCACTCCAAGGTCAAACATAATTCTGATGTAGCCCTCAATGAAATTGAGTTTGGTACCTCTGCTCTAGACAATAGGTGCAGTTCCATGTTTGTACCTGTTATTTTGACCCCAACCCATTCCTGGGAATGTGCCTAATGCTAATTTTTCAACTTTTAAAAATATTATATTATATTAAGATTTTTTTGTTTTGTCAGCTATTGTAATTGTCTGTTTAAACTTGTTAACAGTTTAGACTGTTCTATACAATTTAAACTGTTAACTTTTTTATCTTAATTATGACATGTTTTCATTATCTTATGTAAATATTTTAATATGCATAACATTATAAGATATTTTAAAGTGTTTAAATATAATCAATAAATCTGTTGTGTCATATTTAATTTTAGGTATTTTCTTTCCTGTAATAAGTATTTTTGTGCAAGTACTCTTCATCACATCTTTTAACCAATAGTAAACAGAAGAATAAAAGCAGATATTCATAGACACACAGATACATATATGAAGAAAGAAAAGACATAAAAGGAAAAATACATTTGTTAGCAACATTAGTGGTTGCAGAAAAGAACACACCACAAAGAGTAACAGTTGGGGAATTTTATTTTGCCTCTGGCTCTGTTTTGATGTATGCCAGTTATATGCTGGTTTCTTGTGTGTTTTTAGTTCAATGCTGGATTTTTCATCAGATTTTATGGTCCTGTTTCATAATGTCCATGTGTTAAATTGCTGTTTAAACATTGCCTCCAGCAATTAAGATAAGATTCTATTTTTATTTTTTAAAAAACATGCTGTGAAAGAATTGTTCAGGAATTGAAAGTAGTGTTTTTATTTTTCTTCTCATTTCTTTTATTTTTTGTTAATAAACACAGTAGAGTCATAAACTGAAAAATTTATATCATGAACTAAAATAGAAAATGTAAATGTTTTCCATAAAATCAAATGAAATGTAGATTCCATTTGAAAATATAATATTTAATATTTCAGGAATTATTATACCCCTGAGCACTTTTTCTATATAAGACCATTTAAAATATAAGTATCATCTGAACTTTGCAATAATTACCTCTGAAGGTATTCTAGGAAAGTTTTATAAGATGATTTCAGAAGCCACATCCCAATATTTTTATTTATTTATTTGATTTGTCAATCGTTTACAAGATAATAGATATAAGTATAAACATGAGTAAGAATACAGGAAATAATTACAAATAAATGGGGAAAATAGGACAGGGACGGTAGGCACGATGGTGCATATTTTAGAGTGTTTGCAATACATTTATGAGAATATTAGGAGTATTTGTTCAGGAATCACCAAGCTAAACATGTTTGATTCCTTCATTATTCAAGTGATGGGAGAAAATATGACAGGACATTAAGCTTTTGTCATAACAAAAGGAATTGGTAAACACATGTGAATGCAAAACAGAGGTTGCCAGAAGCAACACATGGGTATGTAACATTGCTGGTATCATCCATAGGTTCTGAAAAATCAAATTAACATTCATTTAGTAAAAGTGGCTAAAATTTCAGATCTCCAATTTTCCCATGATTTCATGTTCTAGCCTGAAAAACTAGAAGAGTTTGATCTAGAATGCAAGGCGTTTAATAATGATTTTAAAAATAAGCTTAGATAGTACTATTTCAGGAGACTTTGGCCATTTGTTAATTTTTGTAACACCTTTGCTGTTGTAAAAAATTGCAAGTAGTACATAGTGTCTGTAAAGATTGCCAACAACTGGTGATAAGTCAACATTTGGATTAACCTGGAATAATCATTGTACAATACTTAAAAACAAAACTGTATTCAGGACTATATAATAATAGTATCACAGTGACTCATTTATCCTATAGTTTTTAATAAATGACTCGGAATCATACACTGACAATATATTAGAATATATTCAAGAAGATTATGTTAGCAAATGTATATATCAGGTTCACCTGTTGTTGCTTCAGAAGAACAGGATACAATAATGATAATTCAAACAAATTATCATTAGTACTTGCAGAATAATATATTAATAATTTTAACTAATATCCTGAGGAAGGTAACACCCAAGGAATTTTCTTCTTATGGCATAATTGCTTTATTATCCAAAGACACGTTAATTACCTGCATTAACTGATTATGCAGTTCAATAGAATACATTTGCCTTACCCTGAATGTTCTCATGTGTTAAACTGCTAGACATTTTTTTCTTGGATTTAAAATATATTTTATTTCAGGATCATGCTTTATAAATTGCTTCTCCATCTTATTTTTTAAATGAACTTATTCTGTAATGATCTTTTTGACATATTCTGTAATAATCTTTTGACAGTCTATACATTGCACTGTTTTGTTCTGCCCTTTGCAAGACCTTCAAAGGACAGACCAGGTATGAATATAAATATGAATACACATTATGCCCATACATGCATGCACATACATATATTGCATCTCTGACTAAAGCCTGGTATCTTCTAACAAATTCATATAACTAAACCAGATCTGGCCTATGTAATACCATTTGTAATGAGAAATCTAAACAGGGAATGGCAGTGAGGCATGACAGGAATGTGTTTCCATTGGAGAACTCAGTATAGAGAAAAAGTATAAGCAAGCTCATGTCCAGAAGGCCTTTTCAGCCGGCCAAGACGGAAGACTAATGTTATTGTACATTTGTTGTCACTGTGCCAGCCCTCCCTCACTGTTTTCTCTTCTTTTCTTTTCTTTTCTTTTCTTTTCTTTTCTTTTCTTTTCTTTTCTTTTCTTTTCTTTCTTTCTTTCTTTCTTTCTTTCTTTCTTTCTTTCTTTCTTTCTTTCTTTCTTTCTTTCTTTCTTTCTTTCTTTCTTTCTTTTCTTCTTCTTTTTCCTCCCTCCCTCCCTCCTTCCTTCCTCCCCTCCTCTCTCTCCTCTCTCTCTTTCTCTTCACCCCCCCTTCTACTAACTGTTTGCTCAGGTGGACAGTGACACCATTTGGAATGAGCTGCATTCGTCCGGTGCTGCACGCATGGCTGTTGGCTGTGTCATCGAATTGGCTTCCAAAGTAGTCTCAGGAGAGCTGAAGGTGAGGTCTGGGTTGCATTGTGTGTGGGAAAACTAGGGGAGAAGCTGAAAGCAATGTTGTTCTGGGATTAGGGGGAGGGAAGAGAGAAAGAAGGATGGAGAAATGTAGAAGGTCACTAAAGAGAGATGATCAAAATGGCCCTGTTTGATAGTCAGAGGATTATTCTGTTATTTCATCAAGGACAGAAGATTATACTACATCAATTTCATCCTTATCATCAGTATTATTGTTGATATTATTATTTGTTATCATACCACATAATTGTTTACGCAATCATTGTCCAAGTGAAAATGACTCAGAGGATGTACAGATCTGGCATGCAATTCCACAATTCCCTTTTGAACCTTTTTCTTTTAATCTTACGGAGTTTTTAAGTACAGCTTCAAAATGCCACCCAAAGTGAAGAAAAATAAATAATGTCTTGTAAGCTTTGAAGAAAGAATGATATTGTTGATTAGATGGTTAATGATGCAAAGTATGCCTTTGATAGAAATGGTCTCAGAGCTAAATTTCTGAGTTTCCTTTTCACATGATTTGAAAAGAATGAGGTATAAATTCTGATTTATTGCCAGTCTAAACAATTTAGAAAACCTACCTGACAGATATTAACATTACCTGATACTTTAAAAAAATCTTTTTAGAAATTTGACTTTCAAGGTGTGTAGACTGAATACTCAGATGCACTAAGCATTACTTGATGGCAACATAACGGTTTACAAACATTTAAGCCAAGAAGATTGGATTTCTCATAGTAAACATATTCAAGAAACAAGATTTACAACTTCCTCAAGGTACATAGTTTAGCTCAGGGGTGTCAAACTCAAGACCTGATGGATCTAGCCCACGGGGTGCTTAAATCTGGCCCATGGGGCTTCCCTGGAAAGAGTGAAGGACCAGCCCACAGTGCCTTTGCCAATGAAAATTGGAACTCGGAAAGGGTGCAAGCTCTGTTTTCGTTGGCAGATGGCTTCAAGAGGCTGTCGTTTAAATGCACTTTATTTTCTTACAATTTTTAAAATAGATCTGGTCCTTATGTTCATTTTTGGCCATAAAAATATGTCACAGGAGAGGTATAACTACATCTAGCATTCTGCACTTCATATGAAATGTCTATTAGTATCATTAGCCTGTTGTAAATTCTGATGCTTCTATGATGAACATGTCCAGCACCGCTATGGCTATATCACTTTCTATTGTCTCCCACTGTATAATGTGACCTAGGTACCCTTCAGATGTATGAACTTTAACTTCCAAGATTCTTAGCAGTGGCTCCAATAATGGGGAATGTTGAAATTGTGAAAGGTACCCAAATTTGGGAAGAAAAAAATCATGCTTACCACTCCAGAAGGATAGAAGAGGAAAAAGTAAAATAGCAACCATAGTTGCCAACTATGACATCATTTTACAATCTAAAGTGAATATATTTGAAATTATTGTAAACTCAGATAGCACTTGCTTTAAAAAATTAAATTCTTGCATGAGCGATCTAGTTGGAGATTCTGAATATATAGTTGAACAGATGCATTGCTAGTCTTGAGGAAACCTTGGGCCTATTTCTGTCACAAATTTGGGCAGCATCCCGCATACCCTGAACTATATAAAACATTTGCTTAAATCTTCATGATTTCAAAAAGACAAACATGGCTAGATTTTTCTCAACAGTGACTGTGCTGGCCTTGGATGAATCATAATATTTCAAATTCAATGCACCATTTTTAAAAGACATAATAATGTCATATTGCATTGTAAGAAAATAAAGTGCATAAAACAGTAAAATACAGCGTGATAGGTTATGGAAAGCATGCAGAACTTTCTTTTCAACCCAAATAGAAATTGTTATAAGGTGACTTGAAATGGGGGATGTGGTTGCATTCAGTTTAAAGGACTTTGAATGGAATTTTCTTCTGTGCATCTCCTGTCTAATCCAGCCTATTTTTAAAATCATTCTTTAAAATCAGCTTCTCCCCATACTTTCCCACTTCCCAATTTCTGATCCTATTCTGCTCCATTTTTTGAGTTAACCTGTTGGCAATCAGAAACACAGACAGAGAGAATTCCTTTATGTCACATCTTTCCCACTTTATGCTGCTGTAAAGAATAAAAACTACATTGTAATTACATCTACTGTGCATTTTCATATTTTAACCATTATGCAAACAAATTAACTCTGGATAATTTTATCTAAATATTTGCATATATATTGTACAATTGTCTTTCTGTGGGTCTTGAAGAATTGCTTTCAAAGTAATTTGTGCTGGAAATCTGTTGTATATACTCTGAGCTGTCATGGTTGCCAGGTTTTCCCAAAAAGTCTGTGATGCAGAGCATTGAGCATTTTCAAAAGTTATGCCCAATATGATAGAATACACCTAAAGCAATTAGTTTCATCTCTTTTAATTTAAATTAAATTAGTAGGGAAATAAAATGAAATGAATATTCTGTTTTGGTCTGACATTTCCCATTTCTTGGATCTACCCATTTTGTGGGTAGTCTGAGGCGAAGAAAAAAAATGCACTACATTTTAATTTAATGGTAAATTAAAACATAAACACCTGAAACCTACTTTACTAACTTACTGATTTAACAACTAGTTACTGTTACCACAATATTTGTTTTTCAAGTTCTTCACTGTTGCAGGAAACCATCATTTAATTGGAAGCTACACACAGAATGCTGAAGGCTTTAAAATAGGGGGAAAGATTCATATGCCTTTCTCTTCCCTTTAACCATCAAATTATTATGACGTCACTTTTTAAGGTTTATATGCCTACCAGAAATGTTTATTTATTTAGAGATTGTTTCTCCTGTATTTTAATGGAGCAGTGCTTTTCTGAAAATGAAATTAAATAAATAAATGAAAAAGAAAATATAATATTGAAATATAAAAGGCAAAATAAAATCAATATAGAATATTATGTTAAAATGAAGTTAAGCACTGCCAGGGATAAACTAATTCTATTGGTCGGCAGTAAAGGACAACTTTTTATTTAGGCACTTAAAGTTTTGACTGGATCCTTATCAATTGCTTAAAAGCAGTAGAAGAAATAGACAGAAAGACAGGCAGATTAAAAAGTTGGTAGATATAACCAACCCTGGGAATTCTATTATCAGGACATAAGAAGGATGTCCTGATAACGCCACTCCTAAAACTTCTGAAAATCTTACTAGTCTGAATGACATAAAAGCTGACATTTGGGCAAACTGATCCATGCTGTTTAAAAAAAGGGGGATGTGTGTGTCATAAAAAGTATTTGAAAAATTTTCTAGAATCACTAAAGAATCACATGCTTCATTTGAGTAATTCTGTCAAAAAACTGGTTGAGTATTTTATATAACATGCAGACATGCGTATCAGTTTAACTTATTTACTAGGCTTAAGAGAAAGATTTCATGTTTCTATATTTTTTTAAAAATAGATTGAAGTTGGTAAGATGAACATTGTCTATCCTTACCTGTAACCGCTACACCTTTCCTGATGTAACATAATTTGAAAGTGCAGTTTGATAACAGTTTATTAGACATACTTTATGTGCAATTGACAGCCAAGGTTTTCTGCAAGACCTTTAGTGCTTATCTTGGTAGATTTACGGTGCCTTCTTGTTGTGCTTTAGTAGTTAGCTCTGTGTAATGAAGGCTTTAAAAACAAAGTTGTCAGTCATCCTAGTTTTGTATGGATGCTTGAAGTAGCTGCAATAAAACAACATATATGGTATGAATGACGGAATTGTCTTCACCCATATTTATTTGCAATCCATTTGAAGAAAATCTAAAAATGCTATGTAAAACATTGTGTAGAACTTTATTTTGTGGATGGTGGTGAAATATTCTTTTCAGTCTTTTAGGCTGAATTATCACATTATGCTACATTGTCACTTATTCAAT